>NC_084612.1:87723272-88005772 GCF_033978795.1 Nerophis ophidion | reverse complement strand
AGAGTCCAAACATCCTCATTTATTAAAGTTTAAGTGGAGCTCACCAGGAAAGGAGCAGACTGGACCAAATTTAACAATAACTAATGATCAAGTTTATCGTTGTGATGTCAGCAACCCTCTGACCAATGAAACGGCTTCATTCACCGCTAAGGACTGCTTCCTGGGTAATTATACTGTAATCAATAATGATGCAAGATAAATATTTAAAATTGTGGTTGTATATTGTTTAAATGTTATTTTGGATATAATGTCCTTTGAAAAGTTGATTTGAGTTTGACTTTTGTTTTTCTGTGCAGGTAAAAGATCAGATGTTCGTCTGATTATCATATTTGTCTGTATCTTCATTCAGGTCATCACTTGGTGTGTTTTATACATAAATTGTCAACATTTAAAAGGTACAGAAACTCGACATGACAAAACCCAAAACACTTTAAAAAATATTTGAATGATTTAAACGATGCACTCTTTCATCCCGTGGAGAGAATTAAACTGCTGTTGATTAATTAATATCATGTACATTCAAAAACATTTAAAACCAATACTTTTTGTGTGCACAAACCTTCAACCCAAATCACGCTGTGTTCCTGTTTTTACATGTCATTACATATCAATAATTTGTTCATTTGCTCTTTGGTCTTGCAGCATGTTGTGATGAACATATTTGGAACAGAAGATCAAGTGCAGTAAAAGGTACGATCCTTCATTTAAGTTTACATGTAATGTTTTCATATTCACTTAATTACAGTTTATTTCATCAGCAAATTGTCATAATATTTATTAATTTTTAGTTATTTATTTAAATGTAATTAAAAACTTTTTGGGATGATAGCTTCCTTACCTCGCTAACGTGATTAGAATGTAATTATCTTTGTGTTGTTGTTTGATGATTCAGTGTCCAAACAGCATCAGGAAAGCGCATCCACACTTCCTTCCAAAGAGAAGATGAATAAACAGCAGAAACCAGAAGAAAAGCTTGACTCAGGTAAACTAAAGTTGGTACTCTTATGTTCTGATTCATGATCCGACTTGTGTTCTTATTTTAGACATTTATTTTAAATAGCTCGCCAGGATCTTAGTAGTTTCCTTATCCAGCTAACAAGTTTGGACATTTTTGTGTTGTTGTATGTTTGCCAAATGTTTGTTTCATTGTCCAAACAAACAGAGCACACACCTTTTTTTCAATCAGAGACTGAAGGAAAAAATTAATTTAGAAGAAGAGCACAAACATAACTGAGAAGATTTAAACTTGTTAGTTGCCATGTTCTGCTTTGTGATCCGACTTGTTATAGTTTCATCTACTGTATTTTCCGTAATATGAACTAACTATATATTATGCAAAGTAATCAAAAAATGTACTAAAATAAGTCACTGTAAGAAACTGTTTGAATTCAAAGTATTTAGAAAGTACAAGGAAGAACAATCCTGATAAACATATTGAACCTTATTAAAAAGATCTTCATTTTATAGAGGATGAATCACATGAATGACATCAATGACTGCCGTTCTACAAATACTGTGTGCAAACACTTGATTAATGTAAATAAAGAGTAACAAAATATTTCAGTGTAAATAACTAATTTTCACAAAGTATATATCTGGGGCTTATATATCGGTGTGGCTACTTTATGGGAAAATGTTTTTTCCCATATTTAAGAAAATATATACATTTTAAAATGTATTGGGCGCTATTTATACGCCTGTGCGGCTTATAGTCTAGAAACAATTTATATTTTATATAGCCTGAAGCAACTCCAGTACTAAATATACAGTAGACTGCTTCTTCTAATCCTTCTTTTACCTCCTCAGACATCAACACTACCACTCTACTTGAGGATACCAGAAAGTCTCAGCAAGTTTATGGAGGAGAAAATGTGAAACATGAAGATGACGTACTGAGTCAAGCAACACTGATCAGAGTGCCGATAGATCGTCATGGATGGAAACCAACACTTCCCATCCTTCCAAGGACAAGCAACACAGGCAGTTTGCGTCTAGTCACATTGAGAAAAGTCTCTTCCTTCATTTCTCTACAAGAGGAAAGCATTTTTTAATAATCAATCAGGACTCCTGGTGACAACACCACATGTGGGACTATCAGAAACTATATAGTCAGTACAGAGGTGGGTAGTAACGCGCTACATTTACTCCGTTACATCTACTTGAGTAATTTTTGGGATAAATTGTACTTCTAAGAGTAGTTTTTATGCAACATACTTTTACTTTTACTTGAGTATATTTATAAAGAAGAAACGCTACTTTTACTTCGTTCCATTTATCTACATTCAGCTCGCTACTCGCTACTTTTTTATCGTTCTATTAATGTTTGTTTTGATTTTGTCAGACACGCATTCAAAGTAGGAACTGTGCAATCTACTAATAAAAGTTTCAATCAATCAACCAATCAATCAAAAGTGTAAAGGAAAAAAGACACTTTTTATTTCAACCGTACTTCCCGTCAAAAGCCTAAAGACTGATCGCACAGTTCCTGTCTTCACAATAAAAGCGCCGCCCCATCGCGCCTGCGTTAACAAAATAAGAGTCTCCGAAAGCCAGCGCAAACAATCTAGCAAGCTACGGAGTTTGCCGCCAATGTATTTCTTGTAAAGTGTATAAAAACGAATATGGAAGCTGGACAAATAAGATGCCAAAAACCAACGACTTTCATGATGTATTAGACAGAAAAGAGGAACTTTTTTTCTCCTCCATTTGAAAACCGGGACGTTATCAGCACTGTACTGTCTGATTCCAATCAATGTAAGTCATCAGAATCAGGTAATACACCAACTTATATTATTGTCTTCATTAAAGATAGGAATCTATATGTTAAACATGCATGTATATTCATTAAAACACCTTTAACATGTCAACAAAAACGGCAAAATAAATAAGTATAAATTATATACTGTATATATAAAGGTATATATATATATATATATATATATATATATATATATATATATATATATATATATGATATGTGTGTATGTATATACATCTATATTTATATATATATATATATATATATATATATATATATATATATATATATATATACATATATATATATATGATGTGTGTGTATGTATATGTATATATGAAGTAGATCACCTCGATTTGGTCATTTATTAAGTAATTGACTAACGTTGAAAAACGTATTGCAGTGTTACCATTTAGTGGTCAATTGTACGGAATATGTTCTGTACTGTGCAATCTACTAATACAAGTTTCAATCAATCAATCAATCAATCAATCAATCAATAAATGCCTACTGAGCCTACGGTGCTGTTAAGTTATTGTGGCTCAATTTTCCTTAATTTTTTTTTATTTTAATGTACTATTATTTAATATATAATATTGTTTTAGTTGCTTAAGAGATATTCCTGGCTCTGAATTTGCTCACTGCTATTTTTTTGTTTTTTTGCATTATTTGTTGCCGTAATCATTAAAAAAAAAACAGGTTACTCATCAGTTCCTCAGTACTTGAGTAGTTTTTTCACAACATACTTTTTACTTTTACTCAAGTAAATATTTGGGTGACTACTCCTTACTTTTACTTGAGTAATAAATCTCTAAAGTAACAGTACTCTTACTTGAGTACAATTTCTGGCTACTCTACCCACCTCTGAGTCAGTAAGAGTGGAAAGCAGGGCTCTGTCTGACACGCTGGGTCCAAGCATGCAGAATGAAGTCATTACTGTTGTTTTGAGGGTGATTTTTTTTCCCCATTTGAGTAAAAATACAATACATTACATTCAGATGGTTTGTGGTCCTTTTGCGGTCAACAGAAGTAACGGCACCCAGGTTCACACTCTCTCCAAACAAGCCAAACAATTCACAGACAGGTGCAGGTGATATTTATTCAGCAATCATTCATCCCCCCCCCCCCCCACACACACACACACAGGTAGCCACACCCACTACCCCAGGTGACAAGAAAGAAACATATCCCTTCCTCTTCGTTCCGGCCCCTAATTATTATAACATACTGTAATAATTACTGAACAATAGTAGCAGCACAGACATATTCAATGTAAAATACATCAAATCAAACAAGAACATTAGATTTTCCTTTTGCAGTTATAAGAATAGTTCATTTTCAGTGTCCTTGAACGGGCATATTCTTCACGTATATGTAAATGTCACTGGGCCAGAGGTACCAGAACTTTCAGAGCCTACACAGAGTGTGGTCTCTGTCACTAGTCATATTCAAAGTCAAGTCCTGTCAACAAGTAATCCCATCAGATGTCCTCGGCTTCCTGAAGCAGACACATTTTAGTGACAGGCCTGTCCAGAAAGCTTGTCCTGGTCTTGATCTTGGCTTGTCAAACAAGTCCTCTTTTATCTTGAACAACCTTGACAACTCTCCCCATAATCCAAGAGTTGTGAGGTGCAGAGTCATCCACAACAAGCACAATGTCTCCTGGAACTAAATTGTGCTTGGTCTTATTCCATTTTTGGCGTTCTTGAAGCTACGGTAGCTATTCTTACGTCCATCTTTTCTGAACAGGTTGGACATATACTGAAGTTCTTTCCATCTACGCACAGCATACGAGTCATCCCTTTGGAAAACACCACTCTGATTTTTTTCTTGTGCGGATGGTACACACCATGATGAGGAATATACCAGGTATTTCCATGGTTACATGCTAGACCTTCCACAGGCACTCTTTCAGCATAACCACAGATAATGTTGTGCATGGACATGGCGTTGTCCGCATAGAAAAAGGCATCCCTTTGGAACCTTCTTTTCAAATTCAAGGCGCGTTGCTCTGCTAACTTGCGGTTATCAGGCATGCACACATTTCCTTTTTTAAAGGCAAACCAATGGTGTAGTGACCATCCACCAGCTCAACAGAGCTTTTCACCATTTCTATAAACTGGCCATCTTCTCTTGATGGACCCAGTTGCTCTTCATGACTGCGTTCAGGGAAGTCGAGTTGAAACTACTGCTTCCAAAGTTCATCCAATTTCACCGCAGAGATGCGGTTAGCAGTGATGTTAGGTTGTTCCAAGTCTGCTTCGAACATTGGCCCATTGACAGTCCATCCCAACATGGTCTGAATGGCGCACGGTCCTCCTTCTTCGCTTGGAATCACCTTTGTTGGCTCAAGAGCTCTTGGTGCATTTAAGCCGATCAACAGTTCAATGTCTGCATCAATTTCAGGTAAGTGTACCCCACGCAAATATGGCCATCTGACCAGATCCTGTTCCCGTGGTATGTTGCTCCTGCATACAGGCATTTTCTTTTGTGTAAATATATCTGGCAAGTCACAGTAGAAATCACTTTTCAGACCTGCTACCTCCAGATCTGACACAATGCAACACCCTACAATCTTTTCTTGGCCTAAAGTGCGTAAGAGAATTTTAGTTCCTCTTCCTGAAACATTCAACTTGCTCATCAGATTTGATTTACAAAAGTAGCCAGAGCTGCATTGGTCCAGAAAGGCATATGTTTCCACAACTTGGTGACCTTTTTTGGACTTGACCTTTACTGGCACGGTGGATAACTTACAGCCATAGTCACCGGCCCCAGTAAGACCACTACTTTGCACTGTTACCACATGTTGACTATATTGTCTTAATATTGTTAATTTGTACTAAAAACAAACAAACAAACAAAATAGTTTCCCATGTTTTTACAATCCTGCAGACAAGCATCTATTGAAATTCTTGTTGGAATCAAATAGTATAAAAGTGTTGAGATAATATAAAAAAGGACCAAAAACAATTCACCACGCTGGTATGTGTGAAGACAATCAGGTCGGTCTACAAGATGTTATTTATTTTTCATCGAGTCGGCAACTACAATCTCTACTAAAGATGTGAAAATGACATTCTCCTAAGAATAATGTTTGTGTGTATGAATAATGAGACTCGAGACAACAGTGTATATTCTAGTACGACTGTATTCAACTGGCACCAGAACATCACACATGCCCACCTCCTCCATGCTGCTGGGTCATACCATTTCACAAGGGGTGTAGTGACCACATAAACACTATAACGTTTCCCCTCTTATAGATGCCAACTTTTACATTGCTGAAAACCGTAGTGCAAGCACAGTGAGAACCAATGTTTTAGTGCAAATAATACTTAATGCAAACCAATGTTATACCAGCATTACAACAATCTTTGTGTGTGTGTGTGTGTGTGTGTGTGTGTGTGTGTGTGTGTGTGTGTGTGTGTGTGTCAACAATCTTAACAAACCAGTCCCAGGTATACTTTAACCAACAAAACTCAAGAGTTTGGACGTGCCTAAAGATCAAGTCTGTCAGTCACTTTCACCACCCTGCTGCTGGCTGTCCTGTGCCCGGCTGGCGCAAATAGTGGTGGTGGTGATGGTGATTGAGGTAGTCCAGCCGTAGGCTGGTGCTGGTCACTCTGCCTGAGTGGCCTGACGGCCTGGACACCTGTGTCAGTGTCCATTACTTTGCTGGGTGTACCGCATGGTTGCCCATCAGGCGGGCAGCTGTGCTGTACACAGTTTTGCTCAGAATGGCGCTCGGCCGCGTCCCTCTCCGCTGGTCGCAAATCCACCCGGTTACGGCGAGAGAATGTCCCCTCAACATCCACTAATCCAATCCAATCCACTTTATTTATATAGCACATTTAAACAACAATAACGTTTCCAAAGTGCTGCACAGCCATGTTAAAAACAATATTATGCTCCACCAATGACTGAATAAAAACAAAAAAATAAATAAATATAAAACCAATATAAAAAAACAATATAAAAACAGATTTAAAGGGTAAAATCAATTAAAACAGTAAAATAGAAATCAAAGTGTATAAAAAACACAGAGGACAACAGAGGACAGAGGACCACACAACTCACGTAGTGTTAAAAGCCAAAGAATAAAAGTGGGTCTTAAGACGAGACTTAAAACACTCCACTGTGGAAGCAGTTTGAACATGGAGGGGCAGAGTGTTCCAGAGCTTAGGGCCGACCACAGAGAAGGCCCTGTCTCCCCTGGTCTTAAGTCTGGTCTTGGGCACCACGAGATGGAACTGGCTCTCGGACCTCAGAGCGCGCGCAGGAATGTAAATTTGGATGAGGTCCGAGATATACTGAGGTGCCAGTCCATGTAAAGATTTAAAAACAAACAGCAATGTTTTAAAATCAATTCTAAAATGAACAGGGAGCCAGTGCAAACTCTGAAGAATTGGGGTTATATGCTGGCGTTTCCTGGCCCCTGTTAAAAGTCGTGCTGCCGCGTTCTGGACTAACTGCAACCGGGAGAGAGCTTTTTGGCTAATGCCAGCATAAAGTGCATTGCAGTAGTCCAGGCCACTTGAAATAAACTCATGCACGACTTGTTCAAAAAGGTTAAAAGATAAAAACGGTTTAACCTTTACTAAAAGACAAAGGTGATAAAAACACGATTTTAAAACGCCATTGACTTGTTTATCTAGTTTAAAATCGCTGTCTATAGTGACGCCAAGGCTGGTGACTTTGGGACGCACATCATTTTGCAATGGTCCCAAGTCAGTGAGGGCCGGACCATTAGGTACGATCTGGGGCCCACCTCTTGTAGACAATCTCCTCTTCGCCACCTGCCCGTCTTCTCCCCAGGCAGGGGATTCATCCTTATTTCCTGTCCAATACACAGCTCAGGCAGGTCCCTGGCCAATCTGTCGTACCAGAGTTTGGCTGTCTGGTGTCTTATCCGCAGCCTGTCTGTCCCCAACCGATACACAGGCGAGCGGTCCATCCTGGGTCCCGACGAGCGGTCCATCCTGGGTCCCGACTCTGAACAGCCAGTACTTCATCTATGGTCATCGGACCGGACCCCCTCCACAATGGAGAGGGGTACAAAGGAGAAAAAGAAAAGAAGCGGCAGATCAACTGGTCTAAAAAGGAGGTCTATTTAAAGGCTAGAGTATACAAATGAGTTTTAAGGTGAGACTTAAATGCTTCTACTGAGGTAGCAACTCAAACTGTTACCGGGAGGGCATTCCAGAGTACTGGAGCCCGAACGGAAAACGCTCTAAAGCCCGCAGACTTTTTTTGGGCTTTAGGAATCACTAATAAGCCGAAGTCCTTTGAACGCAGATTTCCTGCCGGGACATATGGTACAATACAATCGGCAAGATAGGATGGAGATAGACCGTGCAGTTTTTTTATACGTAAGTAGTAAAACCTTAAAGTCACATCTTAAGTGCACAGGAAGCCAGTGCAGGTGAGCCAGTACAGGTGTAATGTGATCAAATGTTCTTGTTCTTGTCAAAAGTCTAGCAGCCGCATTTTGTACCAACTGTAATCTTTTAATGCTAGACATGGGGAGACCCGAAAATAATACGCTACAGTAGTCGAGACGAGACGTAACAAATGCATGGATAATGAGCTCCGCATCGTTACTGGACAAAATGGAGCGAATTTTAGCGATATTACAGAGATGAAAGAAGGCTGTTTTTGTAACGCTTTTAATGTGTGCCTCAAAGGAGAGAGTTGGGTCGAAGATAATACCCAGATTCTTTACCGAGTCACCTTGTTAAATTGTTTGGTTGTCAAATGTTAAAGTTGTATTATTAAATAGAGGTCGGTGTCTAGCAGGACCGATAATCAGCATTTCCGTTTTTTTGGCGTTGAGTTGCAAAAAGCTAGCGGACATCCATTGTTTAATTTCATTAAGACACGCCTCCAGCTGACTACAGTCCGGCGTGTTGGTCAGCTTTAGGGGCATGTAGAGTTGGGTGTCATCAGCATAACTGTGAAAGCTAACACCGTATTTGCGTATGATGTCACCTAGCGGCAGCATGTAGATGCTGAAGAGTGCAGGGCCAAGGACTGAACTCTGGGGAACTCCACACGTTACCTTAACATAGTCCAGGGTCAAGGTGCTGCCTGGTTAGTGGCTCTAAGATACTATGCCTTACCATAAGCAGCTCTTTTGGAATGGTGAAGTGCATTAAAACCTAAACGCTCACTTGTTTCACCTGACAATAGGGGTCTCTGCCCGCTTCTTACTATCTCAAATTGTAGCTTGTGCGCTTTTCCCCTCACTAGACACTCTGTTTGGAATATGCCTATGGAGTGCATTGATTGACCCGAATACCGTACTAATCTGGTCTGGCTTGGTAGTAATTTAGCTTCTGGAGCAAGTCTCCTCATGTCTTTTATGCTCATAACATCACAGGTAGCCCCTAAATCTAACTGACACCTCTGAGACCCTCCATTCATTTTTATGTAGGCAAACCATTTCTTCCCCCGACCCTGAATTGCCCCTCTGCACTCTGCTGTGTATATGTGAGCCTCTGTGTCAGACCTGTCCATGTCCTCATGTACCTCCATGTCAGCTGCATGTAGTTGTCGTGTAGCTTGGCCTCTCTTCATACACACCTTGGTAAAAATTATTTGCTGTTTCACAGTGGCGACAGTTTTTTCCAAATGCAGGACACAGGTCGCGTCCGCACCTGTGCATGTTCCAGCAGAATTTGCACGTGCTGTTCTCACTCATGCCTGGAGTCTGATTTCGGAACCTGTCCGAGCGTTCCAGCCTGGGTGGGACTCGCGGCCGCCGGCTATCTGTTGCATGCACTGTCTCTAGTGCCCTGTTTTTATCCTCTTGTCTGTCATCTCAGCAGCTCTGCATATTTCTATGGCTTTATGCCAGAGTGAGGTCCTTCTGTTTGAGTAGATGACGGCACACGCTTTTACACAAAAGTGACTTGTTGACATACATGAAGCATAAAAGTTAGGAAACAAATGTTATTGTTTTAAACAAAGTTTAATTCATGTTCAAAGCATGAGAAAACATCATCAGGGTGTTTGCAAAAAGACACTCAAAAGTTCAACACTTATACATTTAAACTGAAGTTTTACAGGATGTCACTAAGGAAAAAGTGGTTGTATTGCACAAGTTCTTCTGAATCTTGCAAAACAAAAACACATTTAAATATTAAACATTTTAAACAAAAGGTTGTTTGACAGGCAGGCGATAATCCAAGATATCAAAGCACGCCACTCAAGAGACTTAATAATAGTAATGATAAATTACTATTACTTACACTCTGGACTATACACTGACACTCATCTATGTCTAAGACAATCATACATGCGGGTTCATGAGAAAAATGTTCTAAAGTAAGTGTATAAATATTTTTCCCATTCATTTTTTTAAGTGTATCAATGTAAAACAAATATTTAACTTAAAAAAGTATTAAATATAATGTTGTGACTAATTGTAACAATATTTTTTACCATTATTTAAAAAATAATTCATTCATTTTTAATCTATAAAAAACATATATTTTTGTAGTATTTAATGCAATTTTGTAAATTAAGTTTAATCAATTTTAAGATATATTTTTTTCAAAATGAATCAATAACTGTTTTATTTAAAATGTATTTAATATTTTATAAAACCATATAACAATATTTTTCTACTTTTTTAAATCTGTTCAATACAATTATTTTCTTATTTAAAAAATGATTATTAATTAATTTCTATTCTATAAAATATATATATTTTTTGTATTTAATGTAATTTTGTAAATTAAGTTGAATCAATTTTAATATATATTTTTGAAATTAATCAATAATTATTTTATTTAAAATGTATTTAATATTTTAGAAAACCATATAACAATATTTTTCTACTTTTTTAAATCTGTTCAATACAATTATTTTCTTATTTAAAAAATGATTCTTAATTAATTTCTAATCTATAAAATATATATATATTTGTTGTATTTAATGTAATTTTTTAAATTAAGTTAAATCAATTTTAATATATATTTTTTAAATTAATCAATAATTATTTTATTTAAAATGTATTTAATAACATCTTATAAAAAAATATAGCAACATTTTTCTACTATATATTTTTAATCTGTTCAATACAAATATTTTCTTATTTAAAAATAGACATTATGTAAACAAAAATAATTGTATTTAGGATTTTTTAAATTGTGTATCAATATTTTACAGTGCTAGTAATTGTTCAAAATGTATGCCAATTGTTATTTAGCCATTGTGTTTGATATAATTTTTTGTAAATTAAGTCCAACAATAGATTTTATGTTTAATTTTTCAAAACAAATCAATTTATGACAATATTTTAAATAACATTGGTTAGTTTTGTCATCACGGTGTGCCACCTATTATGTATGCTGCAGCTACATAGACCACGGATATGAGTCATTGTATTGTAAGTATTTATTTATTTTGGACATGATTTAATAAATTTTAAAAATAAAAACAATATAGTGATGTGTTTCAAACATGTATACAGTTACAGTTTTACATTCCGAAAAGGATTAGGAAGTAGCAAAGCTTATTTATTCCTACTACTTTTTAGAAATAATTTCTAAAACAAAAATAAATAGCAATACAGTTCACATCCATCCATCCATTTTTCTACCGCTTGTCCCTTTCGGGGTCGCATGAATATAATAAAAGACTGTATGGTTCACATCATTTACTGAATATGTGATAAGATCCATCCATCCATCCATTTTCTACCGCTTATTCCCTTTCGGGGTCGCGGGGGGCGTTGGCGCCTATCTCAGCTACAATCGGGCGGAAGGCGGGGTACACCCTGGACAAGTCGCCACCTCATCGCAGGGCCAACACAGATAGACAGACAACATTCACACTCACATTCACACACTAGGGCCAATTTAGTGTTGCCAATCAACCTATCCAGATGATGTGTCATATAGACTGTAATGTTTCCTCATGTCCTGTAGGTGGCAGCAATGCACATTACAAGGTTTTGGACATCACCACACATGAAGTGAAGCTTTTGTACATTTTGGATTTTCAGTGTTTTAAAACAGAGAACAATCAGGACCTGATGTCCAAACCTCATGACAAAACATATTTTAATGCTTGTATGACAAAGAGTTAATGCTTGCTAATACTTGACATGACTTATGTTTGCTAGATTATAGGTTTTGGTGTGGGTTTGCTGGAGGGCGTTGATCCTAACCCTGCAAACTTTGTCGGAGCTGGAGTGGTCCACACTAAATGTTCTCAGGTGGGATGCACTGCTACGCTCTTGGAAGCCCATCACACTAGTGATATATATAAATATATATTTTACCTTTTTGCACTTTTGAAGGGCAGTATGACATCACACCCGAGACCTTTGCCATGGTGCCGCCTTTACACTCTTCTTCTACACACACTTTGTACTGTAGCTCACTCTGGTGCCTTTGTCTCACTGAAACACTAGCAGCACAGTGCCTCACTACTTCTACCTGAATGCACACACTAAATATTTCTATTTTCATCACCTTCACTCGCTCCTTAAATGCTGCTCACTGCCTTAGGAGATATTTTTTCCAACTGTTTGAAAATAAAACCGTCTCCTCCTCAAGGCCAGGTCCGTCTATTCTATACAATTACTGAAATATGTATCGTCTTAAACAGTGGTTCTCCATCTTTAAAAAAAAAGAACCTCTAAGAACATTCATACTTTTTTGATCATAGACTTAGACAAACTTTAATGATCCACAAGGGAAATTGTTCCACACAGTAGCTCAGTTACAATGATGGAAAGTGTAAGGATGGAAAGGACAATGCAGGTATAAATAAACTAAATATAGTGACATAAAATATAACATTTATGCAATATTTACACAATCTATGTACAGTATTTACATCATATATGTGTAGTGAGTCTTATTCTGCGTTGTGTAGTTTGTTTTTGTAAGTAAGAGACACTCCACCATTCCGTCATTTATTGGCCACCTGTTTTGGAAACACGAAACACATAAACAGGTCTCTACTTTTCTGGCGGAGTGATACCTCATCAGCAAAAGTCCGATAGAAGAGGAAATAAACAACATTCATTCATACTGAAATAATAATTTAAATTACATTAACAAAAACGTTTTATCACAAAAAAAAAACAATAATACACAAATCCACATACCTGTTTTGGAAACACGAAACACATTAAGAGGTCTCTACTTTTCTGGCGGAGTGATACCTGCGTAAATACCATGTGTAATTATGACCAAACATTTCAAACATTCGACGCTCTAATCCTTACTTAACAAAATTATGCATTAAAAAATACTTAAACACATCACTTATACCTACAACATTATTGTTTTAACTTTTAAAGTAATATAAAAGTTTAGAAATAATATTTACACAAGAAACACGGAACAATGAAGAACTATTACCTCACCATCAAAAGTCCGATAGAAGAGGAAGTAACCATCCAAAAACAAGAGCAAAGTCACTTCCTGTACCGGACATCCGGTTCTTCAAAATAAAACCAATACTTCAAAATAAACATAACAACCTGTCTCGTTCATAATATAGCGCAACAACATCACACTATTACATATGTACAGTTTCATATCTATTCATTTGAAAACGTTATCAATCAAGCTTTGGTGCAGACTCCAACGTCCAGGTAGATTATTCTGTCTAAGGCTGGGCCCCTGGAGAGGGGGTCCAGATTAAGGCCAACGGAAAAAAACTCATAGCTAAAGCACACATAAGCATGTGTGTAAGAGGGAAACATCAAAGAACACAAAGGACATTAAAAGAGCAAAGCTGATGCAACCAGCCATTTCTATATACAGCTACATAAAAATATATATAAAATTAAAAAAAATATATTCAGTGTGGTGGCCTCTGCGGTATTCCACGCCATCGTCTGCTGGGGTGGGGGGGAGCATGGCCAGGGACAGGAGCAGACCCAACAAAGCAACCAAGAGAGCCACTCGGCCGCTCACTAACTCTCGGCCAGTGTCCAGTCTGCATGGATGAGTGAGGATGCGTCCAAGGAGACCGAGGTGTCCGATACCTGCTCATTCAGCCAAGACACTGTGAAGCCCGTCCGTCCCGGCGCTCAGCACCAGCTCCGCAGCTCTGTCTCTTCATCCGCGTCTCCTCCAGTCTCTCCAAACGGACTCTGGTGTGGCAGAGACCCAGCAGCTGGTCTCCATGGTCTAAAGGAGGCAGATCCAGAAGTTCACAAAAAAGCACCACAGAAGTCTCGAAAGTGCCACCCCTTGTCAGACAGTCCCAAAGGGTCCCGAACCAAAAGGAAAAACAAAACCGACATGAAAACAAGAAGGAAACACCAGGAACACAGAAGGATGACACAAGAGCACAGAGCTCCTGCCACCAGCAGCCACTACAGCGGCGACATCTTGGGGGGAAAAAGAAATGATCCAGTTGTTGGAGAATTTGTCAGCTCATGTTGCTACAACCTCCTTTTTTGTTTCAAAATGGTCTTTTAACATAAATGGCTTCCTTCACTCCTTTTTCAAAATATTAGTTGTTACGGGCAAACAAATTGTCTTTCTTTTCCCCCTGATATCGTCCTTCTTTTTGAGATGTACAGTACATGTATGTCATATATAGAACTGATTTATAACCAACTGTTGCTTCGTTTTGTAATTCCTCCCCAATCACTGAGTGTGGTATCTGAAAGTTCAGTGATGGTGTTTAAGTGTGTTGAAGAGGAATGAAGTGCAGGAACAGAAGCAGTGAGTAGCATGGCTCCTTCTGAATCCATCTTCTCATCCTCAGTCAACACCTTCAGTCCTAAAACACACCAAAAAGGGTAAAAATGCACAACATTCTGAAACGGGATAAAAAATAATATCATGAAGCAGAACACAATAAGTGTAATGACTTAGTTTACCTGAGTTGGAGGGAAGAGTGAGTACTTGGTCTAAGAAGGATGTCTTTTCATCACGCTCTTTGGACACTGAAACAACAACACAAAGATAATTACATTCCAATCACCTTAGTGAGGTAAGGAAACTAACATCCCAACAAGGTATTAATTACATTTAAAACAATAACTAATGTGACTTTGATTGATTGTCTTTTGTCATGTCGAGTTTCTGTACCTTTTAGATATTGACGTGTTATGTATAAAACACAACACAAGATGACCAGAATGAAGATACAGACTAATATGATAATCAGATGAACATCTGATCTTTTACCTGCACAGAAAAACAAAAGTCAAACTCAAATCAACTTTTCAAAGTACATCATATCCAAAATAAGATCTAAATATGTACAACCACCATTTCACAGCCATCATTATTGATTATAATTACCCGGGAAGCAGTCCTTAGCGGTGAATGAAGCCGTTTCATTGGTCAGAGGGTTGCTGACATCACAACGATAAACTTGATCATCATCTTCATTCCTGACAGTTATTGTTAAATTTGGTCCAGTCTGCTCCTTTCCTGGTGAGCTCCACTTCAACTTTAATAAATGAGGATGTTTGGACTCTGTTGAGCACACAAGTGTCGCCTGCTTTGTGTCGCTCATCTCACAGGATATGTTGGGTTTGGATACTTTGTCTGTAAGAAAACAGAAGGATGGTCAACATGAGCTCAGATGTTTTTTTCTTTTGTTTTTGGGGTGGAGATTCATGTCGTGTTGAGTCGTGTTCACATTTGAGCTCAAATGTAACACAATCAACACTATTGTTAATGAACCTAGATTAGACAAGTTAATATTTATAGTGCTCAATATTTGTGTTAAAATGTTTATGAGTGGAAATGTAAACTTACCTATAACTTCAATTGTACGCTGGAAAGTATCAGGCTTGTTGTTTATGTTCATTTCTAGGAAATAGTCTCCACTGTCTTCATATGTGGCGTTTTTGATGGTGAGTTCTGCAGAGACCCGGTCCAGAGTGATTCTGTTCTTGTATGAAGACTTCACAATGTCCTCCATGCCAGAAAAAAACACCACATAATTTTCATTATGTAGCCAGATTAATCTAATAGGTTGTTCAGAGATGGATGGCATGAAGTGTATGTCCTGACCCTTCAGGAAATATTTCACATCCTGTGCAGAAACTGTGAAAGGGACATAAACAGATTTAATGTGTATAAACACAGCATTATCTACTTTCCATGATTGTAATGAGAGTAATTTCCATACCAGTTTGTGGAAATGATTAAGTTTGAAAACGCCCTGTATGTTAATGTTGATGATATGTTGAACTTTTATACATCAAGTTAGGGCTGGTCGATATGAATATCTCAATATTTTGCCTTGGACTTGAATTAACACTTGATACATATGTTGCCCTCTGTGTTTTAAAATTTTGATTTCTATTTACTGTTTTAATTGGTTTCACCCTTAAAATCGTTTTTAATCATATTTATTTTATATTGGTTTTGTTTGTATTTATTTTTATTTTTTGTTTTTATTCAGTCATTAGTGGAGCTCAGGATTGTATTTGAATGTTGTTTTTAATATTGTTGTGCAGCACTTTGGAAACATTTTGTTGTTTAAATGTGCTATATAAATAAAGTGGATTGGATTGGATATAATCACAGCAGTATGATGATCCTATGTGTCTACATTAAAACATTCTTGTTAATACTGTATTAATATATGCTACTTTTAAACTTTCATGCAGAGAAGGAAATCACAACTAAGGCAATTGACCAAAACTATATTTATTAAACAGTTATTAAGCAGTGGCACAAACGTTCATGTCATTTCCAAAACAGAAAGTGCAGGATTGTCAGAAACATTTTAAGTGTCAAATAAAAATGAGCTGCATAATAGGAAATCATAATATTCGTCCTTTGCTATGTGGTAGGTTACTACGGACGTTATTAAATTCTATTTTATTCATACAGTGTCTGTGGAAATGTTTGCCTCGGCATTTTGATGGTGTGGGCGTGTGGCACCGAACGGAGATGTTGACATGCGAAGTAAGCACTCTTCATTCTCTAGCAGGTGACTTTTCAAATGATGCTAAATATTAGCAGTAATGCTACTTTTTGTAGCAACGCTTGTGCCGCATGCTTGACTTATTACGGTTGTCTGTTCGACATCTTCCCGCTTGAAGTCAAACCACTGCCAGACGATGTACCCCCTGCTGTTTAACTTGGGAAGTAAGTCTTCCTTCATTCGCACCTTCTTTCTCTCGTATTACCACTCGCACGGCTCTGCTAGCTAACGTCATGGGTAACATTATAAGCTAGCATATGGGTAACGTTATAACGTTACCCATATGCTAGCTATAGCATATGGGTATAGCTATAGCTAGCATATGGCATCACATTAGTGCCAAAAATTCAAGCGCATAAAAACTGTTATCGCGCGCTGATTCTCCATCTCGTGCGCGCGCGGGACACCCTTTTGTGGGCGGTTATTCTTACACAGCCCCTCCGTTCTGATTGGTCAGGCGAAAATAGCTGAGGGCCAATCAGAAGTATAGCAGGGCGGGTCATCGTCAATATGTATCAAGATAATACAGCTCTTGTCGACAAACACATTCTAAAAAGTCCAAATTTAGTGGAGTTGTGGAAAATACCAATTGAATTTTATCCAAAAGTCTTTGAAGAAGGTAATGTCTCATCTGTTGAGAGAACATCACATACTTAATGAAGTGTCAAGATCAATATCTCTCTTTTCATACACATACAACCAGTCCACAGATGTCAGTCAATGATGGAAATTATACTTTCAAATATGTTTTCTTTCCTCACTTGTCTGTTTTAAAAAAATATTTTTATTTATTTAATATTTGTATATGTAAATATTGAATGTATGCCACAATACGTATGTGACATTTGAGGTGACGTGAACTTGGTTGAAAAAGACAAAACCTGGTGACTAATGCCTGTCATAACAGCAACTGCGTGAGAACGTCTACTCGAATATCACGATATAGTCATTTTCTCTATCGCACAGAGACAAAGCCGCGATATATCATGTGTATCGATGTATCGCCCAGCCCTACATCAAGTGTTGTCAATGTTTTGGATACCATTGCTCCTGTCAAAGTTAGAATGGAGAAATGAAGATTTGGTCTGGGCACAGAAAAGGGATGCTGCAGAACTGAACGGAACTGGTGCAAGTCAAAGCTCCACAAGTCCATTATGAGAACAAGACTTTGTGTAGAACAATATTTAGTTTGGTAGCAAAACACACAACAGGTGCAACACAACACAACGTTAGATGTTCTTTCTATTTGTACAAAGTCTACATTTATAAAGAATTATAGGAAAAGAAATATCAGAACTTACCTGCAGTGAAAGTCCACATGAAATAGACCAGAACATGTTGGTAGTCCATTATAGACGATTCACTTTCACCAATTTTACCAAACTAGTTTGCTGTCTTTTGATATCTTTTCACTGAACACAGCAAATGTAAAAGTGAAAGCCAGATAACCTGCAATACCTGAGAGTCTTAAATATTGATTTTCAAAATACGAAGAGAATTCGTGGTATATGTAGCTGTACACTTAATATTGTGCGCCTGGTTCTTACATGCATAACCTGAGAGCCCTAAAAATGTTTCCATCCAATCGCAACCAGGACTTTGGTAATAGACTCGGCCAATCAGTGACTTGCTGGCTGGCGGACTGGCCAATGAGAGGAGAGGAGAGGAGAGGTTAAGGGGCTGAAAGAGGAAGTAAACAAGGAGCGGATGTGGTTAGTGCGTGTGCTGTGTGCGCGCGCGCCGTTTCGAAATTGCATTTTGTAGTCGGTTATGATTAAACTTTTGATTGATTGATTGATTGATACTTTTATTAGTAGATTGCACAGTTCAGTACATATTCCGTACAATTGACCATTAAATGGTAACACCCGAATAAGTGGGGTCCACGTTAATCAATTCATGGTACCGCTCTTATTTTCTGATTGGTCAGGCGAAAATAGCTGAGGGCCAATCAGAAGTATAGCAGGGCGGGTCATCGTCAATATGTATCAAGATAATACAGGTCTTGTCGACAAAAACATTCTAAAAAGTCCAAATTTAGTGGAGTTGTGAAAAATGCCAATTGAATTTTATCTAAAAGTCTTTGAAGAAGGTAATGTCGCATCTGTTGAGAGAACATCAGATAGTTAATGTGATTCATTTGTTAATTTTCTTTCCTCTATCTCAGGGGTGTCAAACTCAAATACAGAGTGGGCCAAAATTTAAAACTGAACAGAGCCACGGGCCAAGGTTGAACAAATTAACCTTTTAATAGGGACCCAAACAAGTTTTGTATTGAATATTGAACAAGCAAGGCTTGTATAAAGTTATAGTGACATGTCAAATCGACATTAAAAATATCAATGGCATATCAAGTAAAATGTGAATATAAATTGAATGCCTCTTTTCTAATTGCAGCCTTTAGAGTTAAATATCAAAATAAACTTATTCCACAGGCTAATAATAAATTTGCAAATAAAATAACAATCACAAATTAATCAAATATCCAAACTTTGAAGTATCAGGAGGAAATTCACGAGTTAAACATTAATTTTTGCTTGGGGAGTATATTGTGTGTGGTGACTGGATTGTGCATTTAAACTTTTGACACAACTGTGAGGTTAGAGTCGCAGGCATCAGGATGACGTCGCACCCTCATTTCTGCATTACTCCCCACTTCCCTTGCGAGTGGGAATGGAAACGTTCGTGTGGTGGGTTTTGTTAGACTTATTCACACGACCTCGTGCTCAAAGGAGGGACTTAATTTATTCTGAAGTGTGAGGGCGATTGCAATGCATACATGTTCAACAGAAATACCTTTTACACTGACGTGATATAAACAACTTTAAAATTCTTACTAATATGTGCCACACTCTGTGAACATACACCAAATACATTTCTGATAAACATCGACTCTGTAACACATTATAAACGCAAGATAAGAATTACCCATAATGCCACCGTGCAGTACTCTGTGAAGTGATCCTAACGGCCGGAGCAGAGTCAGTCGGACAGAGCCTGTTGTGCTGTGCGCATGCGTCGTCTAGCATGCGTTTCAAAACACTACATTTTCAGAGTAAACTTTATGTAATATTTTTAGGTTTATGTAGTACAACTATTAAACATTTAAATAGTATGACGAAACATAAGTAAAACTTACTCTTCCCCCATAATTAATAAATTAATAAATTGTTTAATTTTACTTAAGAAACTCTAGTTCTTACCAGGGGCGTCACTAGACCTAATACTGTACTGGGGCACACCTGGGGCACAAATAATTCATGTGAGCGTGCAAACCGCGCAAGCAAAAACATTTTTAGCACTTATTTATAATAAAAAATACACAAATAGTGCTTTAAACTATGATATCATATCAGATTATGTTGTATGGATCTTTGATTAACCACCTGAAATTAACTAATGCATTTGACCTACTTGTGCACTTTTTTACTCCAGACTTCTAAACTGCTACTGATAAAAGCAAAAAGGAAGAGCAATGAATCTTTTTAAAATATATATTGCAGTAATCATCTGCAAATTTAACATCTATTATTTAATTTCCATTTATGGCAATGTGGCTAATCCTATTTCAGATACACAAAACTATAAAATATACACAAAACAATAAAGCCACAGTAGTAGAATAAATGAACAACTGTTGTGTGTCTGTTCGGGGAATCATTTTCTGAGAAGTAAACTGTAACGTCTCGTTTTCATTTTTGCAAAGTGGTCAATCACTCTGGACAGACATGGAAATATTACAGTAACTGTTATACAGTTGACCAGTGGTTCCCAACTGCTGGGTCGTGACATAAAAGTGGATTGTGTGTCATTTTCAGTGAGTCGCAGTCAGATGTGTGCATGAAAAAAAAAAAAGTTTAGGGAGAAAAATATCAAATTGTAGCAACAAAACCAGATATTTTTAGCCATTTTTCTAGTGACTATTAGTGAGTATTTTAGCAAAAGGCAAACCGACTGACAAGTTGGAGGAGGACTCAGGACAGACATGGAAATATATTTTTAAAAAATCTAAATGGGGCAGAAAAATCCGATATTTTCAGCCATCTTTCTGAAAACAAATACAGAAATGTTACAATTTTTTTTGGAAACAAAACGAGATGATTTAGCTGTAGCCATTTTTCTGGTGACAAAACAAGATTATTTTAGTCAAAGTCACACCGATTAACAAGACAAGTCTACTGTGCTATTTTTCTGTGAAATAAACTTGAATGATTTAAAAATTTGGCTCACGACTTGATGATATGGAAACATGTTTTTCTTCCTGAAGATAAACCATTTGAGAAGCACTCAACTCACACATGCTTACTCCAAATCATCATTGATGCAGAACCAGCAGACAATAACCAACATTATGTTTCATGTTCATTGGAAATTCCCCCGACAGCTCGTACAGCAAATGAATATGTTTGTCTTGATACAAGGAATAACGTTAGCTAACTTAGCATCAACTTAAGACAATGATGTTGCCTAGCTAGCTAGGACTTCACTTACATCTCTCATTCCTGCTGCTTCTTCTCTGCTGCGGGCGAATAACTTTCTGATATCCATCTAGGAGTTACAGTTTTAGTCAAATCAAAATCAAAATAATATAATTAACAAATTGTTGTTGGCTAACATTACCTACCTCAGCAGTGATTCGCATCCCCCCTCTCTCTCTCAACTAAAGTCTCGATCCACACGTGAATAAATTACCATATTAATTAGCCATGTGTTCATTGTTAAGTGGAGTGTATACAGTAGCAATCAATTACCATACTAAGTAGTATGTGCGCTGTTGTCTATGTTATGTAGACTTAAAACTCTGAAGCTTTTTTTTTATTGGTGAAATTTTTACTGGGGCACTGCAGATCAACACTGGGGCACTTGCCCCAGTGAAATCTGTCTGGCGACGCCACTGCCAAGCAACACCCGCAATACACAACGCAGACTCGATCCGGCTACACAAACACCTGACCTATTTCTTTACTTTTGGTGTGGTAGGTAAGTTCTGCTGTTCATTTGGTAACGTCTTGTTTATGTGGAGATGAAAACTACCAAGTGGAATTATTATTTTATATAAATGTCATGTTATATGTTTAATAGAGATAGTCTTAGGCTAATTGTCATTTTCAAATCTTTAGTAGAGATGCCACCCTCCTCCAAGTCAATAAGTGCCAGTAAGAGAGATACAGACATCCTCAGGCCATGACAGAGGTGTCTGTCAACTAGTTGTAAGTCCATGTATCGTCCCGAAAGTTATGAACACATTTTATGAAGGTTGTAAAGTTACTTAATGCTGCTTTAAATAAACACCGAAAGGTATGTTCAAAATTATTGTGTTCAGACAAATAGTTGAGCAACAATCGTGGTTCCATGTTTATTTTTTACATTTTTTTTACTAATTGTTTTTCATGTGGTTTGCACTTTTTCTGGTTTATTATTATTATTATTGGCTTTTATCTAGTTTGCAAGCAGCACGGTGGAAAAGGGGTTAGTGCATGTGTCTCACAATACGAAGGTCCTGAGTTGTCCATGTGAAGTTTGCATGTTCTCCCCGTGACTGCGTGGGTTCCCTCCGGGTACTCCGGCTTCCTCCCACCTCCAAAGACATGCACCTGGGGATAGGTTGATTGGCAACACTAAAATGGTCCCTAGTGTGTGAATGTGAGTGTGAATGTTGTCTGTCTATCTGTGTTGGCCCTGTGATGAGGAGGCGACTTGTCTAAGGTGTACCCTGCCTTCCACCCGAATGCAGCTGAGATAGGCTCCAGCGACCCCGAACGACAAGCGGTAGGAAATAGATGGATGGATACCTAGTTTGCACTTTGTCTCTAGTAATACTATTATCGTTATTATCGACTCCTCTTTGCCTTATTCTTTTTATTTTCCTATTTTTAATGATGTTAGATCTGTGTTGTTGTTGTTGTTGTTGTTGTTGTTGTTGTTGTTGTTGTTGGGGACAAGTGTTGTAAATTAACGTTGGCTACAAACACTATGATGCATACATTGGATAAGTGTTTCAGATATCTATGTTTCCGTATCCGTCCCTATTTCAAATAAACCTTTATACATATATAGTTTTGTGTAAGAAACCTGGCATTAAAAGATTTTTCTGAACACAAGAATTCCGAACATAATTTTTCAAGAAGACAAAATGAACACAATGGATTTACAAAAATACATATTTTTTTATTGGAATGGAGAGTTTTCAGCACAGGATAAATGACTGTTCCAACAGAAAGTACAATGACAAGTGCAAAAAAAACACAGATGTTAACAAACTCCATCTTTACATGAAGAAAAATCAATAAAAGTGAACATGTTTTTGTGGCAGGACTGGAATTCTATATGTACATTTTATACAAGTTTTAACTAAGCAGCATTGACACTTTCCCATCGCCTCCCTCCTCCCTGATTGGTTCGCTGACACAGCTGTGCACTGTCAGGTCAGCCAGAACAAAACAGCACGCTCGTAAAATATTGGAAATATTGTACATTTAATAAAAGTATCAGTAAATGGCCTATTGATTCACCCAGAAGAAGAAGAAGAAAACAAAGACACAAATATAACGCTGTCAAATCCAGTATGAACCAGAGTGGAACTAAAAAAACATACAGATATACATACATAAATGACTGCATACTAGTAAATAAACACCCTTTTTTTATATACAAGTTTACAACATGACATTCTTCAAAAGCTCCTCAAGGACACACAACATGAAACAGTTGTGATGTAAATAAAGTTCATAACCTTCATGGTTTAAATGAATACAGCACAATAGAACATAAGGTAAATACTGTAGTGGGTTTACATAATTCACCCACGGAACTTGAAGTTGAGTTAGATAGTTGCAGTCGGACGGATTTGAAAGGAACACATTTCCATTATTGTACACGGACTAGACAAAGGCACGGATGTAGATTACTGCTCCATTGTTATTGTAAGTTGCTGAATGTCATTAAAACAGTGAGTGCCCTCTTTTGAAATTCCTTTGATTCCCTTCTTTAATCACTACAATACAGTAGTTTAAATGTAAAAACAAATACTTACGGACGATGCTTTTGAAGGCAAAAACAACACAAAGCTTTCAAGAAGTTAAAAAAATGCATCTTACGGTTAAGATGTGACTGAGAAACTGATTACTAACTTGGCCACCGGGCTCTTTGATGTCCGATTTGTAACATATGGCCGCCCGGCTCTTGGATGTCAATGTGTGTTTCAAAAATAAAAGCATGTATGTACATAAAATGGCATTTCACACCACGTCACAGCACATGTCAAAATAAAGGCATACCCAAAATGCACTTTAGAAAATAAATGGCAGAACAATAAAATAATCAACACATTGTTAGGCCTGCCTGGTTACAATTACTGTAGGTATGCAGTGTTTCCCCCAGAAAATGTGTTAGTTTAGGTGGTGTCTCTCCAGGAACAGGCGGACGGACGGGGTGGGTGGGTGTAAGGAACAGTGTAACTCGGCCTGTCGCCACCATCACACCACAGCCTGGGGGGCAATAGACTACAGACTGTGGTGAAGTAGGCCGGCTTCGTTGCGTGAAGACGCCGACAATCTTTGGTTGTGGTTTCCGCTCCATTTGCTGAATGGAGATATTTATCGATATTTTTTTTGTAAAGTAAAAACAAAACACAAAAAAGTCCTACTAACCCGAGATACTAAGTGTAGAGGCAGGGATTTGTTTCTTAAAGTTAAAGTAGCAATGATTGTCACACACACACTAGGTGTGGTGAAATTTGTCCTCTGCATTTGACCCATCCCCTTGATCACCCCCTGGGAAGTGAGGGGAGCAGTGGGCAGCAGCGGTCCCGCGCCCTCGAATCATTTATGGTGACTTAACCCCCAATTCCAACCCTTGATGCTGAGTGCCAAGCAGGGAGGTAATGGGTCCCATTTTTATAGTCTTTGGTATGACTCAGCCGGGGTTTGAACTCACAACCAACCCATTTCAGGGCGGACACTCTAACCGTCCCCATATATAAATAAATATATATATATATATATATATATATATATATATATATATATATATATATATATATATATATATATATATATATACACACACACACACACACACACACACACACACACGCACAGACAGACGTGGTCAAAAGTTTACATACACTTGTAAAGAACATAATGTCATGGCTGTCTTCAGTTCCTAATAATTTCTACAACTCTTATTTTTTTGTGATAGAGTGATTGGAGCACATACTTGTTGGTCACAAAAAGCATTCATGAAATTTGGTTGTTTTATGAATGTATGATGGGTCTACTGAAAATGTGAGCAAATCTGCTTGGTCAAAAGTATACATACAGCAATGTTAATATTTGGTTAAATGTCAATCAATCAATCAATGTTTATTTATATAGCCCCAAATCACAAATGTCTCAAAGGACTGCACAAATCATTACGACTACAACATCCTCGGAAGAACCCACAAAAGGGCAAGGAAAACTCACACCCAGTGGGCAGGGAGAATTCATATCCAGTGGGACGCCAGTGACAATGCTGACTATGAGAAACCTTGGAGAGGACCTCAGATGGGGGGGTTGCCTTGGCAAGTTTCACTGCAATAAGGAGCTTTTTGGTAGCCAACCACAAGTCAGGATTTTGGGAAGGCCATTCTAAAACCTTAATTCTAGCCTGATTTAGCCATTCCTTTACCACTTTTGACGTGTGTTTGGAGTCATTGTCCTGTTGGAACACCCAACTGTGCCCAAGACCCAACCTGCGGGCTGATGATGTTAGGATGTCCTGAAGAATTTGGAGGTAATCCTCCTTTTTCATTGTCCCATTCACAGTTACAGTTTACTTCTCATAAAATGATTCCCTGAACAGACACACACCAGTTGTTCATTTATTCTACTACTGTGGCTTTATTGTTTTGTGTATATTTTATAGTTTTGTGTATCTGAAATAGGATTAGCCACATTGCCATAAATGGAAATTAAATAATATAAAAGAACCCAGAGATGTAGGGGTGCTTTATTTTTTGTTTTACTTTTGTAGATGTTAAATTTGCAGATGATTACTGCAATATATATTTCAAAAAGATCCATACAACATAATCTGATATGATATCATAGTTTAAAGGACTATTTATGTATTTTTTTATGATAAATAAGTGCTAAAAATGTTTTTGCTTGCGCGCTTTGCACGCTCACATGAATTATTTGTGCCCCGGGTGTGCCCCAGGTGTGCCCCAGTACAGTATTAGGTCTAGTGACGCCCCTGGTAAGAACTAGAGTTTCTTAAGTAAAATTAAACATTTTATTAACGTAATACATGAATTATGGGGGAAGAGTAAGTTTTACTTATGTTTCCTCATACTATTTAAGTGTTTAATAGTTGTACTACATAAACCTAAAAATATTACATCAAGTTTACTCTGAAAATGTAGTGTTTTGAAACGCAGGCTAGACGACGCATGCGCACAGCACAACAGGCTCTGTCCGACTGACTCTGCTCCGGCCGTTAGGATCACTTCACAGAGTACTGCACGGTGGCATTATGGGTAATTCTTATCTTGCGTTTATAATGTGTTACAGAGTCGATGTTTATCAGAAATGTATTTGGTGTATGTTCACAGAGTGTGGCACATATTAGTAAGAATTTTAACGTTGTTTATATCACGTCAGTGTAAAAGGTATTTCTGTTGAACAAATTTGCATTGCAATCACAAATTCGTGTTGGAGATCCAGGCACGCATTTAATGTTCTATAACACTAGCGGACATCCGGCATGAAAATGTATTCACATCAATCTAGATCATCACCGTCTTAGAGCCAAGGAACGAATCGTCATCGAAAATTAATTCCAGTACAGTTCGGTGCGCGGCGTCTGTTAGCGAGCGAGCGGTTTATTTGAACGTGTTACGGCGCTCGTGTGCGCGTGCGCCGCCAGAGGAACTGCACTTAATCGCAATTAGGGGTCAGGCTCTCTGTTGAATGATTAAGTAAGCGAAATTGGCAGGGGCCTAATCAGAAGTTTGGCAAAGCGGGTCATTGTCAAGTAAGTACAAATTCTGTTGACAAACACAGTCTAACAAAGCCAAATTTTGATTAATTCATTTGTTAATTTTCTTTCCTCTATCTCAGGGGTGTCAAACTCAAATACAGAGTGGGACAAAATTTAAAACTGAACAGAGCCACGGGCCAAGGTTGAACGAATTAACCTTTTAATAGGGACCCAAACAAGTTTTGTATTGAATATTGAACAAGCAAGGCTTGTATAAAGTTATAGTGACATGTCAAGTCGACACTAAAAAATATCAATGACATATGAAATAAAATTTAAATAAAAATTGAATGCCTCTTTTCTAATTGCAGCCTTTTGAGGTAAATATCAAAATAAACTTTTTCCACGGACTAATAATCAATTTGCAAATAAAATAATGACAAATTATTTAATCAAGCCTTGAGGTAGCAGGAGGAAGATCTCGAGTTAAATCTTACATCAATTTTCGCTTAAGGGTGGTTTGATGGGCGGATGTTTTGTGGTCCAACTTCGACACCACGCAAGAGGAACGGAAGCGACAAGATGTGATCGCGTCATTGTTTAAACAGAATTTTATTGCTGTGGGGCTGGGCGTAGGATGTAGGAGTTTGTGGTGTTGAAGAACGACACACGAGTTGGCTGGTGCCTGAGCATTAATGCATTGGATTAACACCTGCTGTTAAATTAATGCCTATGACTTTTTCGAACGTAGCACTTTTATATGTGCAACTGACATCTACTTGAAGATTGCAATGCATACGTGTTCAACATAAATACTTTTTACGCTGACGGTTGTGATATAAACAACTTTAAAATTCTTACTAATATGTGCCACACTCTGTGAACATACACCAAATACATTTCTGATAAACATCGACTCTGTAACACATTATAAACGCAAGATAAGAATTACCCATAATGCCACCGTGCAGTACTCTGTGAAGTGATCCTAACGGCCGGAGCAGAGTCAGTCGGACAGAGCCTGTTGTGCTGTGCGCATGCGTCGTCTAGCATGCGTTTCAAAACACTACATTTTCAGAGTAAACTTTATGTAATATTTTTAAGTTTATGTAGTACAACTATTAAACATTTAAATAGTATGAGGAAACATAATTAAAACTTACTCTTCCCCCATAATTCATGTGTTACGTTAATAAAATGTTTAATTTTACTTAAGAAACTCTAGTTCTTACCAGGGGCGTCACTAGACCTAATACTGTACTGGGGCACACCTGGGGCACAAATAATTCATGTGAGCGTGCAAAGCGCGCAAGCAAAAACATTTTTAGCACTTATTTATCATAGAAAATACATAAATAGTTCTTTAAACTATGATATCATATCAGATTATGTTGTATGGATCTTTGATTAACCACCTGAAATTAACTAATGCATTTGACCTACTTGTGCACTTTTTTACTCCAGACTTCTAAACTGCTACTGATAAAAGCAAAAAGGAAGAGCAATGAATCTTTTTAAAATATATATTGCAGTAATCATCTGCAGATTTAACATCTACAAAAGTAAAACAAAAAATAAAGCACCCCTACATCTCTGGGTTCTTTTATATTATTTAATTTCCATTTATGGCAATGTGGCTAATCCTATTTCAGATACACAAAACTATAAAATATACACAAAACAATAAAGCCACAGTAGTAGAATAAATGAACAACTGTTGTGTGTCTGTTCAGGGAATCATTTTCTGAGAAGTAAACTGTAACGTCTCGTTTTCATTTTTGCAAAGTGGTCAATCACTCTGGACAGACATGGAAATATTACAGTAACTGTTATACAGTTGACCAGTGGTTCCCAACTGCTGGGTCGTGACATAAAAGTGGATTGTGTGTCATTTTCAGTGAGTCGCAGGCAGATGTGTGCATGGAAAAAAAAAAGTTTAGGGAGAAAAAGATCTAATTGTGGCAACAAAACCAGATATTTTTAGCCATTTTTCTAGTGACTATTAGTGAGTATTTTAGCAAAAGGCGAACCGACTAACAAGTTGGAGGAGGACTCAGGACAGACATGGAAATATATTTTTTAAAAATCTAAATGGGGCAACAAAACCCGATATTTTCAGCCATCTTTCTGAAAACAAATACAGAAATGTTACTATTTTTTCTGGAAACAAAACCAGATGCTTTAGCTGTAGCCATTTTTCTGGTGACAAAACAAGATTATTTTAGTCAAAGTCACACCGATTAACAAGACAAGTCTACTGTGCTATTTTTCTGTGAAATAAACTTGAATGATTTAAAAATTTGCCTCACGACTTGATGATATGGAAACATGTTTTTCTTCCTGAAGATAAACCATTTGAGAAGCACTCAACTCACACATGCTTACTCCAAATCATCATTGATGCAGAACCAGCAGACAATAACCAACATTATGTTTCATGTTCATTGGAAATTCCCCCGACAGCTCGTACAGCAAATGAATATGTTTGTCTTGATACAAGGAATAACGTTAGCTAACTTAGCATCAACTTAAGACAATGATGTTGCCTAGCTAGCTAGGACTTCACTTACATCTCTCATTCCTGCTGCTTCTTCTCTGCTGCGGGCGAATAACTTTCTTAAATCCATCTAGGAGTTACAGTTTGAGTCAAATCCAAATCAAAATAATGTCGTTAACAAATTGTTGTTGGCTAACGTTACCTACCTCAGCAGTGATTCGCATCCTCTCTCTCTCTCTGTCTCTCTCTCTCTCTCAAATGAAGTCTCGATCCACACGTGAATAAATTACCATATTAATTAGCCATGTGTTCATTGTTAAGTGGAGTGAATACAGTAGCAATCAATTACCATACTAAGTAGTATGTGCGCTGTTGTCTATGTTATTTGGCCTAAAACTCTGAAGCGTTTTTTTTTTATTGGTGAAATCTTTACTGGGGCTCTGCAGATCAACAGTGGGGCACGTGCCCCAGTGAAATATGTCCGGCGACGCCCCTGGCCAAGAGTCTTGGGAATGTTGTCCATGCTGCTTTATCTGATAGTTTTTGTGTTTTCTTAGACTTGTCTGTTTAACTCAAACCAACAGATATTGGTATTCATGTTGGAATCAAATTGTATTAAAATGTTGAGACAAATGTAAAAAAAAAAGACCAAAAACAATTCACCACGCTGGTATGTGTGAAGACAATCAGGTCGGTCTACAAGATGTCTGTTATTTATTTTTCATCCAGTTGGCAACTACAATCTCTACTAAAAATGTGAAAATGACATTCTTCTAAGAATATCTCTATTAAACATGTAACTTGACATTTCTATAAAATAATAATTCTACTTGGTAGTTTTCATCTCCACATGAACAAGACTTCTCCAAAAGACCATCAGAACTTAGCTACCACACCAAAAGTAAAGAAATAGGTCAGGTGTTTGTAGTCCATTAGTCAATAATGCTGAGTCACTGTCCATCTCACAGCAATCTTACATTTACTTCAGACTACTTGATGCTAACGACATCTTTTTCTTGAAAGACAAACACAGATCAAGTCTTTAAAGCTGTCAACAGACAAGTGAAAGTCTGCATAGATTTTCTACGTTAACAAAATCATTAAATGTGTAGGAAATTAATACTTTTCTCTACTTCAGGGGTCACCAACGCGGTGCCCGCGGGCACCAGGTAGCCCGTAAGGACCAGATGAGTCGCCCGCTGGCCTGTTCTAAAAATAGCTCAAATAGCAGCACTTACCAGTGAGCTGCCTCTATTTTTTTTAATTGTATTTATTTACTAGCAGGCTGCTCTCGCTTTGCTCGACATTTTTAATTCTAAGAGAGACAAAACTCAAACAGAATTTGAAAATCCAAGAAAATATTTTAAAGACTTGGTGTTCACTTGTTTAAATAAATTCATTTCTTTTTTTACTTTGCTTCTTATAACTTTCAGAAAGACAATTTTAGAGAAAAAATACAACCTTAAAAAAGATTTTAGGATTTTTAAACACATACACCTTTTTACCTTTTAAATTCCTTCCTCTTCTTTCCTGACAATTTAAATCAGTGTTCAAGTATTTTTTTTTTTTTTATGGTAGAGAATAATAAATACATTTTAATTGAATTCTTCATTTTAGCTTCTGTTTTTTCGACGAAGAATATTTGTAAAATATTTCTTCAAACTTGTTATGATTAAAATTGAAAAAAATATTCTGGCAGATCTAAAAAATCTGTAGAATCAATTTTTAATCATATTTCCAAGTCTATTGAATTTTTTTTAAAATTGTTCTGGAAAATCTAGAAGAAATAACGATTTGTCTTTGTTAGAAATATAGCTTGGTCCAATTTGTTATATATTCTAAGAAAGTGCAGATTGGATTTTAACCTATTTAAAACATGTCATCAAAATTCTAAATTTAATCTTAAACAGGAAAAATTACTAATGATGTTCCATAAATTATTTTTCAAAATTTTTCCAAAAGATTCGAATTAGTTAGTTTTTCTCTTAATTTTTTTCGGTTAAAGTTTGAATTTTAAAGAGTCGAAATTGAAATTGTTTCAAAATTTAATTCTCTTTTTTTTTGTGTTTTATCCTCTTTTAAACCGTTCAATTAAGTGTTTTTTTTCATCATTTATTCTCTACAAAAAGCCTTCCGTAAAAGGAAAAAAAAATGTACGATGAAATGACAGACAGAAATACCCATTTTTTTTATATATATAAATGTATTTATTAAAGGTAAATTGAGCAAATTGGCTATTTCTGGCAATGTATTAAAGTGTGTATCAAACTGGTAGCCCTTCGCATTAATCAATACCCAAGAAGTTGCTCTTGGTTTCAAAAAGGTTGGTGACCCCTGATCTACTTGATGTCAACTTTTTGTGTTTTGACGTTTCTAGAGGAACCTCCATGCAGTATTTGAATGTATAAACACTGCCTCCTACTGGCGAAATACTAGTCTTACAGTTGTTGTTTTTCTCCAAAATATACCCTTCAGGATTCAAGGGTTTAGTGCGTGTGCCTCACAATACGAATGTCCTGGGTTCGATTCCCGGCCTCGGGGTCTTTCTGTGTGAAGTTTGCATGTTCTCCCCGTGACTGCGTGGGTTCCCTCCGGGTACTCCGGCTTCCTCCCACCTCCAAAGACATGCACCTGGGGATAGGTTGATTGGCAACACTAAATGGTCCCTAGTGTGTGAATGTGAGTGTGAATGTTGTCTGTCTATCTGTGTTGTAGTTTTTTTTTTAAAGCTGTCCACCATCTTGGTTGTAGTCCTTTATGATTCATGACTCTTACAGGCTAGTGTGTGAATGTGAGTGTGAATGTTGTCTGTCTATCTGTGTTAGCCCTGCGATGAGGTGGCGACTTGTCCAGGGTGTACCCCGCCTTCCGCCCGATTGTAGCTGAGATAGGCGCCAGCGCCCCCCGTGACCCCAAAAGGGAATAAGCGGTAGAAAATGGATGGATGGATGGACTCTTACAGGCTGACAAGGGTATTACAGTTGGTAGTTTTGGCGTGTAGTAGCCATCTTGGGTGGAGTCCAAGAATTTGTCTTTAAAAACGATGGATGTTAGTGTTTCTCCTAGGAGAGCGTCCAAATGCATGATGAATCACTATTCATGATCACATGTACACAATGACAGTTACCACAGGGAGCTAACAACTGTTAGTTCCTATGGATTAGTGTTGGTTATTTTCCCCTACCTGGGATTGCCTTTAACACGGTCACATATGATACACCATCGAGGCAGACAAGAAGGCCTTCGTCTTCTCCGTGGCGTTGGCAGAGATCAACCGCAAGATCCTGGATCATGTAGGGACTTTTCAGGACGCGGCCAGAGGTCCACCAAAGAGAACTTGTGAAGAGACTGATTGAGGGATGTGGAATTTAGGACAGTGTGAAGAAGAGGACGCACACCATGCCTGTTTTGGAAATAAACTAGCAATGTTTCATCTTTATGTCAACAAGTCTTGTTTTCTTTCATCACAGGAAGTTGAGCAAGAAGATGTTTGACCAAAGGTAGAAGTATTAGGACGTACTCACACTAGGACATTCTAATCCCAAACCCAGGATTAACCCACTTATTCTTCTCTCCTTTTTGTGAATTCCAATTAGGGTTGCAACTATCCATTATTTTAGTAATTGAGGATCGATTAGTTTGTTCCATTAATTAATGAATCAGATAAAACACACTTTATAGCCTCAATGCATATTGTAGAGATAAATTGTTGAAATAAACAAAATATTTTGTACTTCACCTTCACTACCTTCTTTACTCCTTGTTTCACCTTTTTATTTACCCTTTAATTACTTTATTTGACTTTCTTATTTAACTTATTTAAGCTTTATTTCCATACTTTTTACCTTCTACTTTTTTACCTGCCATACTCCTTGTTTACCTTTGTATTTAACTTATTTTACTTTTATTTACTTGATTTGATTTCTATTTAACCAATTTTATGTACTCCTTGTTTTACTTATTTGACCTTCTTTTAACAAATTTTCCCTTTATCTTACTTACTATTTAACATATTTTACCTTCTATACTTTGTTTTACCTTTTTATTTACCATTATTTTACCTTTTAAGTTGTTTTTTATTTTGTTTACTTTATTTGACCTTATATTTAACTATTTTTACCGTTTAGTTAATGTTACTCCCTCTGAGGTCTTAATCAAGCCTCAAGTTGTTCGTTTTTCTCCCAAAGACATTTATTCCATCCTCGTCTTCTTCTCGTTAACAACGAGGCCAAAACAATGCCGTCAGAACTAATTAATATGAAAAACAGAACTTCCCATTACTCTGACATCAAATAAAAGAAAACACATTGATTAAACATACATTATCAGAAATAATTGTACCTCATTGGCCTCATAAACTCCGAGGGAATAAAGTTTATTTTCAAGCTGAGACTCCATTAACCTCTTCCAACAAATTCTGGCTGTCTCATGCTGCTTCCCTTATTCCATCCATCCATTCATTTTCTACCGTTTATTCCGTCACATATTAATTGTTCCCCCAACAATGTGACCAAACCGGAACAAAAAATATTTTCCTCTCCAATTTACATGGGTTTTTGTCACAAAAAATAAAGTTAACATATACTTGCAGGAAATTACCAAAGGAAATACATTTTTAATCGCACTATATATAAATATGAATTTATGTTAAAACATTGAATTTATTTATTCTAACCAATGAAATTATATAACATATACACAATGTGCTTTTGTCAGCAGTGACAGATACTTTCTTTTACCTTCTATTTAACATATTTTACGTTCTATACTCATTGTTTAATCTTTTTATTTACCTTTATTTGACCTTCTATTTAACTTATTTTACCTTTATTTACCTTATATTCTCCTTGTTTGACCTTTTTCTTCACATTTTCTTCAACTGATATTACCTTTTATTTACCTCCTTTTAGCTTCTTTTACAGGGTTTCCGCGGGTCATTACAAAGCATAAAGCCATCAAATTAATATTGAGAAAATTAAGGCTTTAGATGGCATTAAAAAACATTAAATTTGATTTCCAGAGACAATTAAACAAATCATTCAGTTTTAGGCCGATGTTATGTGAAAATGTGCTCATGTAAAAAATGCTAACTAACCTTACTGAGCATGCGCACACATGCGCATCAACGCCAAAGGTTTCCCCGGAACAAAATAACCACAACAAGTAAGGTTAAAAACATTGGTTTTATTTTCAGCATTATTTAACATACCAGGAAAAAAAACAAAACAAAAACGTTATAAACCTTTATTAACCGATTGGGACAAGCTCATGTATGAATAACAAAAACTACTATTTCGGTCATTTTCTGATAATCTCATCAAAATCCGTCTATTATGTTGCTAACCATCAAATTATGCAACAGGTTGCATTTTTTTAATGAAGCAGCACATTTTTTCACAACAGCGGGACCGATAGTTAATAAGACAATGAATCAAACGATAAATTAAAATAAACTTAATAACTTTGCCGTCGTCGATAAATTGCTACGTCTGTGTTTCTTTCTTCGGCTCTGGCTTTCGAACTTGCCACAAGAGGTCTCACTTCGTGCATCGCTCTCAGCAAGTTTATTCGACGGTGGAATTACATAAGCAGAGTGATCCTCTTTTCCGTCATCCACAATCTTTGTTTCGGTACGAGCAGGCGGGACCGACTTGCAATTGTCTCCCACACGTTCTCCTGCGTGTGATATAATGTTGTTGTCGACACTCACTTTAATGTTGGCGCTGGAACTAATCATTTTATTACAACGGTCACTTTTAATGTGCACGTTGCTTTAAAACCGTAAGAGAAGACGTTCGCCAAGATGGGCTGGGTGGACCCGGAAATGATGTCACAACAAGTTGACCAATCACAGCTCTCTTTTCTCTAAATTTATTTCAGCAATATTATACACAACATTAAAACAATCAGAACATACAACAGAACATGTCAAAATATATACAAAATATGTGTATAGGAAATATTTTTCATCAATAATATTGAACCAGTAATCAAGACATTGAAATAACTTTAATATAATGAAATAAACAAATGGAGCATGAACACAAGCAAGGGATAACACAATAAAATAAAATGAATAAAACCAAATCATATTGCAATTTTTCTTAATTTAGTTTTTGATGGACATGGTCTTTATAATGTATTTTAGGATTTGCAAAAAAGACCTCCAAACTTTGCTCAGTGCAGTGAAATCACACATGCTATTAGCTAATCACTAATCGGTGATTAAAGGCAGACAGCAAATAATCTTGTCCGATTTATACATACATACATACATACATACATACATACATACATACATACATACATACATACATACATACATACATACATACATACATACATACATACATACATACATATATACATACATACATAGTTGCGGTATAATGTACAACACGAGGGGGAGGACACTGACTGGACACAAATAAAAATAAAGGCAGTTAAAAAAATATTGTATTAATATCAAACAAAGACTAAAATATGTACTATAACTTATATATACAACGACTGTTTTAACACAACAATGGCAAAGTGACAATAACCTGGCTAAAGGAAAACTTTTTTTTTTTTTAAATATTGCATTTTAAAAAAAAAATGTGCACTCATAATACATTTGATTTTTAATCCTGTGAAATGGTATATATATTTTTTTCGTAAAATGTTAACTTTTTTCGGCAACATATTTCGACATATTTTTTGTACAACTTTTTCTTCACAATGTTGCAAATTTTTCCTAAAAAAGAATACTTTTTAAAACTATTTTAAACTATTTTAAAAAAAAATTGGGGGGTTTGGGGGGGGGGGGGTCGTAACATTGTGAAGAAAAAGTTGTACAAGAAATATGTCGAATTATGTTGACTAAAAAAGTTAACATTTTACAAAAGCAAAATATGCCATTTTACAGGATTAAAAATCAAATATCTTGTGAGAGTATATATATATATATATTATTTTTTTTTTATTTCGATTTTTTTTTTAAATGCCATATTGTCCAAAAAATTTGTTTCACAAGAGTTGTGTAAAAAATATTGTAAGAAAAAAATGTTTTAAGAAAAAAGTTTACTTTTAAAAAGAATAAAAATATATGCTATTTTACATGATAAAAGTTAAATATATTGTGAAAAAGTCATATTTTTTACAAAAAAAGTTGCAGTATTTTTAGAAAATATTTTGATAGTAGATTTTTGGGGGAATATTCTGAGAAAAAACTTAACAAGACAAACTATGCAATTTTATTGCAATAAAGTCAAACACATTGTTCAAAGGTAGCTTTTTTTCTAAAAAAGAAAAAAAATGAAAAAAGAAAGCAATAATGTGTTTTGTCATCATACAAGAATTATTCACTGGAGAAATATTTTGGGACAATCGTTTAACATTTCCCACGCTACTGGGAAATGTAGCAAATTTTTCCTAAGCTAATTAGCATCGCTACTTGTAGCTCGCTACTGCCAATCAATACTGAGACCTGCAGAAATCCATAGTCTAAAGAAGGTGTCTCCAACAACAACAAAACAATGGCAGAGAGCTAATCTATTTTTTTTTTTTTTTTAACTTTTGTAGCCTCTGTTTTGATAACTTATTTAAGAAAATGTTAGTATCCACAACTCACATTTTGTTTTAAAAACATCGATAAGACAAAATTCCAGTACAAAGTATCTGACACAGTTTGTAAACGGCAAATACTTAATAACGTTATTTACATCACATGTGGTAGGTGTCAGGTCTGCACGATTTCCAAGTGGTTACCATGACAACATTATAGACTGCAATTCATCACTCCAGTTTCCTCCTACATCCTTAGAGTGCAAATCCAAAGTGCATATAAAACTAAACTCACTGTTTGATCACAGACGGTTCAAGAGCTTCATAACATGATTGTATCATTATAAATGTTGTACCATAAGCTTCCAAACATTTAACATTGTTCTCTTTTATACTTCTTATATCCGAGAAAATAGGTGTCAAACTCAAGGCCCGTGGGCCAAATCTGGCCCGCCACATCATTTTTTTTCGGCCCACCATATCATTCTAATTTTAGTCACTTCATTTTAACTTGGCCCGCCACTTCATTTCAAAGTGGCCTGCAAAAGGTTGGAAATTAAAAAAACACTTCATGGCAAAAATGTATTTATTCTTTCAATTTTGCATATGTTTTACACTTTAATATTGTCTGTTTGTTTTTTTTTTGTCAAAAATAATTAATTGAATATCTGCTGGTCATTTTGACTTACAAATCTCTAAGTAAGTTATTGATCAATATGTAAAAAAAAATACAATAATCAAAAACAATTATGCTAGAAGATGCATTTGAATAAAGACCAACACTTTTAAATAATCCTTATGGCCAGCTCAGGAAGCAGTTGCATGATTGCAAACTCATTTAACAGAAAACTTTACATATATATATATATATATATATATATATATATATATATATATATATATATATATATATATATATATATATATATATATATAAAATGTATTTTTTTCCTATGTATGGAAATGTATGGGACACCATGTACAGTAATGTCATCATCTTTATTGCTCCCTTAATCAATAATCATCTGTAAATGTTCAATAATGACACATGGTTAGGCCTGGTTGCAATTACTGTAAGGTATGTATTAAAGGGGTTTGTGGTGTTGAATCAGGAGTCCTAATTCATTATTAATGAATGTTTTCCTCTTTTAGAGAAGCGGAGGATGGGACTTTTCTCATTATGACCTGATTTATACTGCCTGTGTTGCTTGTTCTGATAACTTCTCCTCGTCGCCAGTTGATGGGTGTTGCTTGACTCGGTAAGTCATCTTCATGTTTCACATTTTCTCCTCCATAAACTTGCTGAGACTTTCTGCTTTCCTCAAGTAGAGTGGTAGTGTTGATGTCTGAGGAGGTCAAAGAAGGATTAGAAGAAGCAGTCTACTGTATATTTAGTACTGGAGTTGCTTCAGACAATAAAATATAAATTGTTTCTGGACTATAAGCCACACTGGTGTATAATTTGCATCCAATACATTTTAAAATATTTTTCTAAAAAACATGGGAAAAAAACGATTTTCTTATATATTAGCCGCACCAATATATAAGCCCCATATATATATGTTGTGAAAATTAGTTATTTACACTGAAATATTTTGTAATTGTTTATTTACAAATATCAAGTGTTTGCACACAGTTTTTGTAGAACGGCAGTCATTGATGTCTCTATTCATCCTCTATAAAATATATTAGATTTTCTCATTTTTAAATAAGGTTCAATATGTTTATCAGGATTCTTCATTCTTTTACTTTATAAACACTTTGAGTTTGAACATTTTCTTACGGTGGATCATATTGGTACATTGTTTAATTTCTGTGCATAATATATAGTTGGTACATAGTAGTGAGAATATGTAAAGGAAAAAATAAGTCGGATCACAAAGCAGAACGTGGTAACTGACAACTTTAAATCTCAGTTATATTTGTTCTTTTGTTCTAAATTGAACTTTTCGCTCTGTCTCTGATTGAAAAAAAAAAAGGTTTGTGCTCTGTTTAGGAGGAAAGTGTTTTCTTTTTCACGCTGTTTGAACACTGAAAAAAGCACTTGACAAACATGCAACAAAACAAAAATGTCCAAACTTGTTAGCAAAGTAAGGAAACTGTTAAGATCCTGGCAAGCTATTTAAAAATAAAAAAAAAGTCTAAAATAAAAACACAAATCAGATTATAAATCAGAACAAAAGTGTACCAACTTTAGTTTACCTGAGTCAAGCTTTTCTTCTGGTTTCTGCTGTTTATTCAATTTCTCTTTGGAAAGAAGTGTGGATGTGCTTTCATTATGCTGTTTGGACACTGAATCATCTAACAACAACACAAAGATTACAATCAAGGTCAGGAAATTAACGTCCCAAATAAATAACTATAAATAAATAACTAATATGACAATTTGCTGATGATAAAGTCAGTTGTAATTAAGTGAATATGAAAACATTACATGTAGATCTAAATGAAGGATCGCACCTTTTTTTGCACTTGGTCTTCTGTTCCAAATATATTTATCCAAAAGTGCTGCAAAATCAAAGAGAAAATTAACGTTTCATTGATATGTAATGACATGAAAAAGACAGGAGTAAAGCGTGATGTGAGTTTAAAGGTTGTGCACACAAAAAGTATTAGTTTTAAAATGTTTTTGAATGTACATGATATTAATTCATCATTAACAGTTTAGTTCTCTCCGTGGGATGAAAGAGTGCATCGTTTAAATCATTCAAATATTTTCTAAAGTATTTTGTTTTTTGTCGTATTGAGTTTCTATACCTTTTAAATTTTGACGTTCTATGTATAAAACACAACACCAGATGATGACCAGAATGAAGGTACAGACTAATATGATAATCAGTTGACCATCTGATCTTTTACCTGCACAGAAAAACAAAAGTCAAACTCAAAGCAACTCTTTAAAGTACATTATATCCAAAATCACATTTAATTTATGTACAACCACCATTTTGAATTTTTATCTTCCATTATTGATTATAATTACCCAGGAAGCAGTCCTTAGCGGTGAATGAAGCCGTTTCATTGGTCAGAGGGTTGCTGACATCACAACGATAAACTTGATCATCATCTTCATTCCTGACAGTTATTGTTAAATTTGGTCCAGTCTGCTCCTTTCCTGGTGAGCTCCACTTCAACTTTAATAAATGAGGATGTTTGGACTCTGTTGAGCACACAAGTGTCGCCTGCTTTGTGTCGCTCATCTCACAGGATATGTTGGGTTTGGATACTTTGTCTGTAAGAAAACAGAAGGATGGTCAACATGAGGTCAGATGTTTGTTTGTTTTGTTTTTGGGGTGGAGATTCATGTCGTGTTGAGTCGTGTTCACATTTGAGCTCAAATGTAACACAATCAACACTATTGTTAATGAACCTAGATTAGACAAGTTAATATTTATAGTGCTCAATATTTGTGTTAAAATGTTTATGACTGGAAATGTAAACTTACCTATAACTTCAATTCTATACAGCAAAGTACGAGGTTCGTTGTTTATGTTCATTTCTAGGTGATAGTCTCCACTGTCTTCATATGTGGCGTTTTTGATGGTGAGTTCTGCAGAGACCCGGTCCAGAGTGATTCTGTTCTTGTATGAAGAAGGCACATAGTCCTCCGTGCCAGTAAACCATACCACATCATTTTCATTATGTAGCCAGATAGATGCAATAGGTCGTTCAGAGATGGATGGCATGAAGTGTATGTCCTGACCCTTCAGGAAATATTTCACATCTTGTGCAGAAACTGTGAAAGGGACATAAACAGATAAATAGTCTTCAGATGTAGTGGTGCACCATTAAGACCCTTTTTTTTTAATAAACAAAACCACACAAAAAAGAGACTTTGGTTCCAATATTGAGAGTAATTAGCATACTAACAAATAACATGTTACCTGCACTTTTTCAAAGTTTTTGGCAAGCAGGTTTTGTTCCCGTTTACACAGCACACCAAATCAGATTCTTTTTGCCCTCAAGTGACACAGATCTGATTTTTATTTCCAGTCTACACGGTCCAAAGTGCTTTAAATGTGATCTTTTCAAATGTGACTTCGGTCTAAACACAATGTGACCTGCATCTGATTTTTTCGTCAGGCTACATTAATTTGTGTGCACCATAAAAAGCCAGTCGCCAGCGGAAATGGATATTTTCATCACAACATACGGTAAACATGCAGCTGGAAAAAATCAGATCGAAATAAAATCCGATTTGGACAACTTTGGCTTGCAGTGTAAACACAGTCTTTGTCACCTGCACTTTTTACTGTACAAAAATAAGTTAACACTATTAATTGGAGACAAGTCAAACACTGGTGCCAGGTGGAAAAAAGCCCCTCAGGCTAAAACTTGTCTCTTTAGACCGCTCACAGGCTCGTTGGTTGGCTCTCTGGGCTGCCTTCTGCCATCATTTGAGGATGTATCATTCAAAATGGAGACAAAACAATCATCCATACCTTGTATTACTATTTACAAACTACAAAAAAAAAATGTGTTTATTGATTATTTCATGGAATTACTTTCAGTTATGTGCACTTTTTTTGATGGTTTGGTCATTACGGGGAACGTAAATGTGCAAGTGGATGTAGCCAAGAATTGGCTTCAGCTCTCACTGGATCGTTTCGCAGCCGAGTCTGAAGCGACCGGAATGAGAATCAGCACCTCCAAGTCCGAGTCCATGGTTCTCGCCCGGAAAAGGGTGGAGTGCCATCTCCGGGTTGGGGAGGAGACCCTGCCCCAAGTGGAGGAGTTCAAGTACCTAGGAGTCTTGTTCACGAGTGAGGGAAGAGTGGATCGTGAGATCGACAGGCGGATCGGTGCGGCGTCTTCAGTAATGCGGACGTTGTACCGGTCCGTTGTGGTGAAGAAGGAGCTGAGCCGGAAGGTAAAGCTCTCAATTTACCGGTCGATCTACGTTCCCATCCTCACCTATGGTCATGAGCTTTGGGTCATGACCGAAAGGATAAGATCACGGGTACAAGCGGCCCAAATGAGTTTCCTCCGCCGTGTGGCGGGGCTCTCCCTTAGAGATAGGGTGAGAAGCTCTGCCATCCGGGAGGAACTCAAAGTAAAGCCGCTGCTCCTTCACATCGAGAGGAGCCAGATGAGGTGGTTCGGGCATCTGGTCAGGATGCCACCCGAACGCCTCCCTAGGGAGGTGTTTAGGGCACGTCCAACCGGTAGGAGGCCACGGGGAAGACCCAGGACACGTTGGGAAGACTATGTCTCCCGGCTGGCCTGGGAACGCCTCGGGATCCCCCGGGAAGAGCTAGACGAAGTGGCTGGGGAGAGGGAAGTCTGGGTTTCCCTGCTTAGGCTGTTGCCCCCGCGACCCGACCTCGGATAAGCGGAAGATGATGGATGATGGATGGATGGATGGATGTAGCCAATGACTTGCATGCTAAATAACTGAGTGTTGTCCTTGAAATGTTTGGTCTAACTGGCATGTAAAGGAGTCCACCCACAGCAGTGTGCACACTCTTCATTTGATCATTGCCAAGAGTCTTGGGAATGTTGTCGATGCTGCTTTATTTGTCTACTTGTCGGTAGACTCAAACCAACAGATACATCTGTGGTTGTTGGGGGAAGACTTAAAAAAGGACATCATACGGACACAGTTTGTGGAAATTATTAGGTTTGAAAACGCCCCGTACGTTAGTGTTGATGATCTGCTGAACTTTTATACGTCAAGTGTTATAAATGTTTTGGTTAGAATGGTTAGAAGTAGGCAAAAGGCGCCACAGAGAAATGAAGACTTGGTCTGGGCACAGAAAAGGGAGTGCCGCTGAGCTGAACGGAAATGTCAAAGTCAAAGCTCCAATTCTATTTTGAGATTTACAAAAGTTAAATGTTTGCAATCAATAAATCAATAAAAGTTCATGGATATAGCCCTTAATAAAAAAAATGCCTTAAAGGGTTTCACAAACCACAACAACATCCTCTGATCTGATCCTAAGAAAAAACTTAACCTAATGGGAACAATGAAAAACCTTGAAAGTGACCGTAGATGTGGGCACCCCAACCAGACTTTGTGCAGAACAAGGAAAAATATATATATATATATCCACTCTGCAGCTATATAGTCAAAAAGAGCTGGCATGTTCCACTCCTGTCACTGACAAAACACTTGAAGAGATCATCCACAGTCTGAGGTCATCAACATGCTGTCTTGATGAGTTACCCACTAGAGTTCTAAAGTCTGTGCTGATCAGTTTGTTACCACAATTTGCTCATCTAGTTAACATCTCACTTCAGACTGGAACATTCCCCAAGGCCTTAACGTTTCTGTCATTACCCCCCTTTGAAAGAAGAGAATTTTAGATGTCACATAAATTAATCACGTTTGGCCCATATCCAACCTGCCATTCTTGGGCAGAGTCCTAGAAAAAGTTGTATACCAACAACTCAGTGACTTTCTCCTGTTTAACAATGTATTTGATACTTTCCAATCGGGCTTTAGGCCCCACCCAGCACTGAAACAGCTCTGATCAAGGTGACAAATGATGTCCGCCAGAACACAGACGCAGAAAATGTCTTAGTCTAATTATAGAGGTTGGAAAACATGGTGGGAATATCTGATTCTGTCCTTCACTGGTTCAAGTCCTATATGGACCACATTGTTGGAATCGGCATCTGTGGTAACCTTGAGACTCTCACCATTAAAATTAATAATCAGGTTAGAAATCCAGGGGTAATAATGGACTCAAACTTGAACCTTAACAGCAACATTAGGTCAATAACATCAGCAGCTTTTTACCATCTGAAAAACAGCGCCAAAAACCGGGGGAATAATGTATAAATCAGACTCAGAAAGACTAATCCATACCTTTGTCCCCAGCAGGTTAGACTACTGTAATGGCCTTCTCACTGAGCTCTCTAAAATGCTGCTGCTTGAATCCTGACTAGAAGCAGGAATATACGACCAGTGCTTAGGTCTCTGCACTGGCCTCGTGTTGCTCAGAGAAACAGCTCTCCTTTTGTACAAATCTTTTCATGGTCTTGTGCCAAAGTACATCTTTGACATGTTAGAACCATATGAACCATCTCGGGCTCTGAGAACCTCAGGGAGTGGTCTCCTGCTGGTTTCCAGAGTCAGGACAAAGTATGGTGAGGCTGTGTTTCAGTTTTGTGCTCCTAAAATCTTGAAGAGTCCTCCAAAAGATGGGAGACACACCTTTAGAAATGTCCAAATGCAGGCTAAAAACATTTTTATTTAACTGTTCATATGACAACTTAAATTATTTTGTCTACACTATTTGATGTTATTTTAAATGTTGATTGTTTTTATGATGATTTTATTCTATGGTTTGAATTTGAATTATGATTACTTTTCAGATTATTCTGGTTTTATTTTTGCTTCCTTATAAATTTCTGTAAAGCACTTTGAATTGTGTTGTGTACAAATTGTGCTCTATAAATAAACTTGCCTTGCCCATTTATGAGAGGCATTCCACTCTTCCACTACCACCACATTCCCCTACTTGGACTAACTGCCCACAATTTGTTGCCAGAGACATCTCGGGGATTTTGAGTCTTTCTGCGCTACATTTGAGTTCAGTGTGTACAGTTTTTAAAATCATATTATTAATGATAAACGATTAATCTGCATTAAGGTGCACATTTTGACAGCCCTTGCTAAACAAAACAATGTTTACAGTCAACTGGTACAACAAGTTTTACATGTTGGAGATATACTTCCTGCTTGTCCTACCATCATGAAACATTTTGATTTTTAACAAACTAAATCTGAATCAAAACATTTTAAACAATTTACATTGTATTTTTCCCCTGTAACTCCATAAAATTGGTAAAGAACCACTACTGCCTGGTGGGATATTAACTGTTTTTCTTTTAAAGAAACTTGTATGAACAAGGTACTTGAATAAATGCATCATTGACAACAACACCTTACAGAAATACCAATATTAATAAACTGTACAACCTACAAAACATATCAACATGGAATTATATCAAAAATATATACTTATCACCACAAACACAAGAGTATTTATAAAACATGATGACATAACTTACCTAAAATGAGGGAAGTCATGAAATAAACTAAGACATGTTGAGTCATTCTTGATGATCAGCATTCACAAAAATCTATTTGAATACAAGTCCATGTTTTTTTCATGAACTGCTACCGAACTGATATTTACAGGTGTCTATGAGGCTGTGATTTGTCAAAAGTGAAACCAGTCAGTGAAACATCAGCAGTAGACTTTCACAACAAGAGCAGAACAACGAGGTATAATTGGCACTGCGCTCTTAAATTGTTGCTCATCTTGTTATGGACTGAGAAGAGAAGGTGGCGACAATCGGTTTACCAGGTTTATGGAAACCAATGTTCCCTCTAATTTTTCATGTTTGAGCATTCAGGGGAGCACATGTGAGCAATATCAGATGTGCACACTGTGGCCACACAAGCGTCACACGCTTGTACAGTAGATGGCAGTATTGTCCTGTTTAAGAGTGTCACAACATTGCTGTTTACGGCAGCCGAACTGCTTTACGGTACACGAAAACGTGACTGCTGTTGTTGTGTGTTGTTACCGCGCTGGGAGGACGTTAATGAAACTGCCTAACAATAAACCCACGTAAGAAACCAAGAACTCGACCTCAATCATTCTGCAGTTATGACGTCATTGGGCAGACACGCTGTTTGTATTGTGGGATAGCGGATGTGAAAACAGGCTGTCCTCACTCAGGTCCGCATGGAGCTGGAGGGGGCGAGGCCTCCAGCTCCGCCTGAATTTCGGGAGATTTTCGGGAGAAAATTTGTCCCGGGAGGTTTTCGGGAGAGGCGCTGAATTTCGGGAGTCTCCCGGAAAATCCAGGAGGGTTGGCAAGTATTTTCAAAGCGTAGGATAAAAGTATTATAGTCCAAAATTGAGGGTACATTTAACAGCCTTTTCTTCTTTGTTGGGTTTGGTTCCTTTCGATGTCTGATCCAAACCACCAGTTGTATCTTCTTTAACACAAACATGACTTGTTGACATACATGAAGCATAAAAGCTTGGAAACAAATGTTCTTGTTTGTTTGCAGTCCTGAGCAGGAAGTCCAGAAGATCTTCAAATCCAAACACCCAATGGACACTGAGGTCACCAAAGCCAAGGTAGATGCTCATCTTCTGCTTATAAACTCTTTTAAACAAAGTTTAATTCATCTTCAAAGCATGAGAAAACATCATCAGTGTGTTTGGAAAAAGACACTCAAAAGTTCAACACTTATACATTTAAACTGAAGTTTTACAGGATGTCACTAAGGAAAAAGTGGTTGTATTGCACAAGTTCTTCTGAATCTTGCAAAAACAAAAACACATTTAAATATTAAACATTTTAAACAAAAGGTTGTTTGACAGGCAGGCAATAATCCAAGATATCAAAGCACTCCACTCAAGAGACTTAATAATAGTAATGATAAATTACTATTACTTACACTCTGGACTATACACTGACACTCATCTATGTCTAAGACAATCATACATGCGGGTTCATGAGAAAAAAATTCCTAAAGTAAGTGTATAAATATTTTTACCATACATTTTTTTAAGTGTATCAAAGTAAAACACATTTTAAATTTAGAAAAGTATTAAATATAATTTTATGAATAATTGTTGACCATTATCATTTAAAAAAATAATTAATTGATTTTTAATCTACAAAATATATATATTTTTTGTATTTAATGTAATTTTGTAAATTAAGTTTAATCAATTTTAAGATATATTTTTCAAAATTAATAATAATTTTATTTAAAATGTATTTAATAACAATATAACAATATTTTTCTACTTTTTTTAAATCTGTTCAATACAATTATTTTCCTATTTAAAAAATTATTATTAATTAATTTTTAATCCATAAAATATATATATATTTGTTGCATTTAATGTAATTTTGTAAATTAATTTTAATAAATGTTAATACATATTTTTTTAATTAATCAATAATTATTTTATTTAAAATGTATTTAATAACATTTTATAAAACAATATAGCAATATTTTTCTACTATATATTTTTAATCTGTTCAATACAAATATTGTCTTATTTAAAAAATAGACATTATGTAAACAAAAAAAAATTGTATTTAGGATTTTTTTAATTGTGTATCAATTTTTTACAGTGCCAGTAATTGTTCAAAATGTATGACAATTATTATTATGTCATTGTGTTTGATATAATTTTTTGTCAATTAAGTCCAACAATACATTTTATGTTTAATTTTTCAAAACAAATCCATTTAATACAAAATTTAAATAACAATGTTTAGTTTTGTCATCACGGTGTGCCACCTATTATGTATGCTGCAGCTACATAGACCACGGATATGAGTCATTGTATTGTAAGTATTTATTTATTTCGGACATGATTTAATAATTAAAAAAATAAAAACAATATAGTGATGTGTTTCAAACATGTATACAGTTACAGTTTTACATTCCGAAAAGGATTAGGAAGAAGCACAGCTTGTTTATTCCTACCACTTTTTAGAAATCATTTCTAAAACAATAATAAATAGCAGTACAGTACACATCCATTTTCCTACCGCTTGTCCCTTTCGGGGTCGCATGAATATAATAAAAGACTGTATGGTTCACATCATTTACTGAATATGTGATAAGATGATGTGTCATATAGACTGTAATGTTTCCTCATGTCCTGTAGGTGGCAGCAATGCACATTACAAGGTTTTGGACATCACCACACATGAAGTGAAGCTTTTGTACATTTTGGATTTTCAGTGTTTTAAAACAGAGAAAAATCAGGACCTGATGTCCAAACCTCATGACAAAACATATTTTAATGTTTGTATGACAAAGAGTTAATGCTTGATAATACTTGACATGACTTATGTTTGCTAGATTATAGGTTTTGGTGTGGGTTTGCTGGAGGGCGTTGATCCTAACCCTGCAAACTTTGTCGGAGCTGGAGTGGTCCACACTAAATGTTCTCAGGTGGGATGCACTGCTACGCTCTTGGAAGCCCAGCACACTAGTGATATATATAAATATATATATTAGCTTTTTGCACTTTTGAAGGGCAGTATGACATCACACCCGAGACCTTTGCCATGGTGCCGCCTTTACACTCTTCTTCTACACACACTTTGTACTGTAGCTCACTCTGGTGCCTTTGTCTCACTGAAACACTAGCAGCACAGTGCCTCACTACTTCTACCTGAATGCACACACTAAATATTTCTATTTTCACCGCCTTCACTTTAAATGCTCCTCACTGCCTTTGGAGGTATTTTTTTTCAACTGTTTGAAAATAAAACCAGGCCAGGTCCGTCTGTTCTATACAATTACTGAAATATGTATCGTCTTAACAGTGGTTCTCAATCTTTAAAAACAACATTTGGCTTTCCAAGAACCTTCATACTTTTTTGATCATAGACTTAGACAAACTTTAATGATCCACAAGGGAAATTGTTCCACACAGTAGCTCAGTTACAATGATGGAAAGTGTAAGAATGGAAAGGACAATGCAGGTAAAAATAGACTATAGTGATATAAATTATATACACAATATTTACATCATATATGTACAGTTTCATATCTATTTATTTGAAAACGTTTTCAATCAAGCTTTATTGCAGACTCCAACGTCCAGGTAGACTATTCAGTCTAAGCCTGGGCCCCTGGAGAGGAGGTCCAGACTAAGGCCAACGGAAAAAACTCATAGTTAAAGCACACATAAGCATGTGTGTAAGAGGGAAACATCAAAGAACACAAAGGACATTAAAAGAGCATAGCTGATGCAACCAGCCATTTCTATATACAGCTACAAAAAAATATATATAAAATAAAAAAAAATGTATACACTGTGGTGGCCTCTGCGGTATTCCACGCCATCATCTGCTGGGGTCGGGGGAACATGGCCAGAGACAGGAGCAGACCCAACAAAGCAACCAAGAGAGCCACTCGGCCGCTCACTAACTCTCGGCCAGTGTCCAGTCTGCATGGATGAGTGAGGATGCGTCCAAGGAGACCGAGGTGTCCGATACCTGCTCATTCAGCCAAGACACTGTGAAGCCCGTCCGTCCCGGCGCTCAGCACCAGCTCCGCAGCTCTGTCTCTTCATCCGCGTCTCCTCCAGTCTCTCCAAACGGACTCTGGTGTGGCAGAGACCCAGCAGCTGGTCTCCATGTCCAAAAGGCTCCCGGGAGGCAGATCCAGAAGTCCACAAAAAAGCCCCACAGAAGTCTCGAAAGTGTCACCCCTTGTCAGACAGTCCCAAAGGGTCCCGAACCAAAAGGAAAAAAACAAATCCCACATGAAAACAAGAAGGAAACACCAGGAACACAGAAGGATGACACAAGAGCACAGAGCTCCTGCCACCAGCAGCCACTACAGCGGCAACATCTTGGGGAAAAAAAAAATTATCCAGTTGTTGGAGAATTTGTCAGATAGGCACCAGCGACCCCAAAGGGAATAAGCGGTAGAAAATGCATGAATGGATGTTGCTACAACCTCCATTTTTGTTTCAAAATAGCCTTTTAACATAGATGGCTTCCTTCACTCATTTTTCAAAATGTTAGTTCTTTATGTTTAAGTAAATGTCTTTGTTTTCTCCCTGAAGTATTCCTTATTTTTGAATATGTAGAACTGGTTCCTGGCCAAGTGTTGCAACGACTGACTGTCACTCCACTGCAGTCATGCATTTCCTCCGAATTTTTCAGAAGTTAATCTTGCTGATCATTGCTGGTATCTGAAAGTTCAGTGATAGTGTTTAAGTGTGTTGAAGAGGAATGAAGTGCAGGAACAGAAGCAGTGAGTAGCATGGCTCCTTCTGAATCCATCTTCTCATCCTCAGTCAACACGTTCAGTCCTAAAACACACCAAAAAAGGTAAAAATGCACAACATTCTGAAACGGGATGAAAAAATAATATCTTGAAGCAGAACACAATAAGTGTAATGACTTAGTTTACCTGAGTTGGAGGGAAGAGTGAGTACTTGGACTAAGAAGGATGTCTTTTCATCACGCTCTTTGGACACTGAAACAACAACACAAAGATAATTACATTCCAATCACCTTAGTGAGGTAAGGAAACTAACATCCCAACAAGGTATTAATTACATTTAAATAAATAACTAATGTGAGTTTGATTGATTGTCTTTTTGTCATGTCGAGTTTCTGTACCTTTTAGATATTGAGGTGTTATGTATAAAACACAACACAAGATGACCAGAATGAAGATACAGACTAATATGATAATCAGATGAACATCTGATCTTTTACCTGCACAGAAAAACAAAAGTCAAACTCAAATCAACTTTTCAAAGTGCATTACATTCAAAATAAGATCTAAACATGTACAACCACCATTTCACAGCCATCATTATTGATTATAATTACCCAGGAAGCAGTCCTTAGCGGTGAATGAAGCCGTTTCATTGGTCAGAGGGTTGCTGACATCACAACGATAAACTTGATCATCATCTTCATTCCTGACAGTTATTGTTAAATTTGGTCCAGTCTGCTCCTTTCCTGGTGAGCTCCACTTCAACTTTAATAAATGAGGATGTTTGGACTCTGTTGAGCACACAAGTGTCGCCTGCTTTGTGTCGCTCATCTCACAGGATATGTTGGGTTTGGATACTTTGTCTGTAAGAAAACAGAAGGATGGTCAACATGAGGTCAGATGTTTTTTTCTTTTGTTTTTGGGGTGGAGATTCATGTCGTGTTGAGTCGTGTTCACATTTGAGCTCAAATGTAACACAATCAACACTATTGTTAATGAACCTAGATTAGACAAGTTCATATTTATAGTGCTCAATATTTGTGTTTAAATGTTTATGAATGGAAATGTAAACTTACCTATAACTTCAATTCTATACAGCAAAGTACGAGGCTCGTTGTTTATGTTCATTTCTAGGAGATAGTCTCCACTGTCTTCATATGTGGCGTTTTTGATGGTGAGTTCTGCAGAGACCCGGTCCAGAGTGATTCTGTTCTTGTATGAAGAAGCCACATACTTCTCCGTGCCAGTAAACCATACCACATCATTTTCATTATGTAGCCAGATAAATCTAATAGGTTGTTCAGAGATGGATGGCATGAAGTGTATGTCCTGACCCTTCAGGAAATATTTCACATCCTGTGCAGAAACTGTGAAAGGGACATAAACAGATAAATAGTCTTCAGCTGTAGTGGTGCACCATTAAGACCATTTTTTTATAAACAAAACACAAGAGACTTTAATGTGTATAAACACAGCATTATCTACTTTGCACGATTGTAATGAGAGTAATTTCCATACCAGTTTGTGGAAATGATTAAGTTTGAAAACGCCCTGTATGTTAATGTTGATGATATGTTGAACTTTTATACATCAAGTTAGGGCTGGTCGATATGGCCTTTTTTTAATATCTCGATATTTTGTAGGCCATATCGCGATACACGATATCTATCTCAATATTTTGCCTTGGACTTGAATTAACACTTGATACATATAATCACAGCAGTATGATGATCCTATGTGTCTACATTAAAACATTCTTGTTAATACTGTATTAATATATGCTACTTTTAAACTTTCATGCAGAGAAGGAAATCACAACTAAGGCAATTGACCAAAACTATATTTATTAAACAGTTATTAAGCAGTGGAACAAACGTTCATGTCATTTCCAAAACAGAAAGTGCAGGATTGTCAGAAACATTTTAAGTGTCAAATAAAAATGAGCTGCATAATAAGAAATCAAATAGTAATCGTCCTTTGCTATGTGGTAGGTTACTACGGACGTTATTAAATTCTATTTTTTTCATACGGTGTTGATGCAGAAATGTTTGCCTCGGCATTTTGATGGTGTGGGCGTGTGGCACCGAACGGAGATGTTGACATGCGAAGTAAGCACTCTTCATTCTCTAGCAGGTGACTTTTCAAAGGATGCTACATATTAGCAGTAATGCTACTTTTTGTAGCAACGCTTGTGCCGCATGCTTGACTTATTACGGTTGTCTGTTCGACATCTTCCCGCTTGAAGCCAAACCCCCGCCAGACGATGGACCGCCTGCTGTTTTTCTTGGGAATTAAGTCTTCCTTCATTCGCACCTTCTTTCTCTCGTATTACCACTCGCACGGCTCTGCTAGCATCACAGCTAACGATACCTATGCTGCTACCTCTCTGCTCCACGAGGGCGTATACGTATGTGACGTATGACGTGACATTATGTGACGTGTGTAAGCTTGTCTGTGAGAAGGAAACAAGGAGTGGGAAGAGCCTGTAGTGAAGGGGTCTCAAACATGTGGCCCGCGGGACGTTATTTTGCGGCCCGCACTTTGATAGACAATTTAATGTTAGTGTGGCCCGCAAGTTTAATATGAGAGGCGCTTGACATCGTCATACTTGCCAACGTTCCCAATTTTCCCAGGAGACCCCCGAATTTCAGGATATGCATTCTCTCGAAATTCCTGTCGATTTATATCCAATCAGCATTATCCAGGGAGCGCAATGATGGTACTGTCTTTAGCACCCTCTACATCCTGTTCAGACAGCGTGTAAGCCCAGTTATATGTTGCATCTGGCCGTGCACAAGTGTGCTGTTGCAAGACATATTTGATCAACAGCTACACAGGTCACACTGAGGGTGGCCGTAAAAAAAACGTTAAAACTGTTACAAATATGTGCCAGACTGTGAACCCACACCAAACAAGAATGACAAACACATTTCGGGAGAACATCAGCACCGTAACACAACATAAACACAACAGAACAAATACCCAGAATCCCATTCAGCCCTAACTTTTCCGGGCTACAATATACACACCCCCGCTACCACCAATCCCCCACCCCCCACCCTCCTTACTTGCGTCGGTTGAGGTGGTGTATATTTTAGCCCGGGAGAGTTAGGGCTGCAAGGTGTTCTGGGTATTTGTTCTCTTGTGTTTAAGTTGTGTTAGGATGCGGATGTTCTCCCAAAATGTGTTTGTCATTCTTGTTTGGTGTGGGTTCCAAATGTGGCGCATATTTGTAACTGTGTTAAAGTTGTTTATATGGCCACCCTCAGTGTGACCTGTGTGGCTGTTGACCAAGTACGTCTTGCAGCCACTTAGGTTGTCCTGCACAAGTCTCATACAGCATGTTACAGAGCAGTCACGTTAGTTGTGTGATTTAAAAGTGTGCACGATGACAAGTTGTAAAACAGTAGTTCTCTTTTTGGGGGGCACGCGTACCCCTTGGGGTACTTGAAGGCATGACAAGGGACAAGTGGGATTTACTAAAAATATTCTAAAAAGTAGCAGCGATTCATAAATCCTTTATAATACTTCAGCAAAATATGAATGTAAGTTCATAAACTATGAAAAAATAATACAACAATCCAACATTCAGTGTGGACAGCTAGATTTTTTATGGACATTTTCCATAAATATTGATGTTAAAGATTTATTTTTTTGTGATGAAATGTTTAGAATTAAGTTCATGAATCCAGATGGATCTCTATTACAATCCCCAAAGAGGGCACTTTAAGTTGATGATTACTTCTATGTGTAGAAATCTTTATTTATAATTGAATCACTTCTTAATTTTTCAACAATTTTTTAAATGATCTGTATATCTTTTTTTCCAAATAGTTCAAGAAAGACCACTACAAATGAGCAATATTTTGCACTGTTCTACAATTTAACAAATCAGAAACTGATGACATAGTGCTGTATTTTACAAACCCCGTTTCCATATGAGTTGGGAAATTGTGTTAGATGTAAATATAAACGGAATACAATGATTTGCAAATCATTTTCAATCCATATTCAATTGAATGCACTACAAAGACAAGATATTTGATGTTCAAACTCATAAACTTTATTTTTTTTTGCAAATAATAATTAACTTTGAATATCATGGCTGCAACATGTGCCAAAGTAGTTGGGAAAGGGCATGTTCACCACTGTGTTACATCACCTTTTCTTTTATCAACACTCAATAAAAGTTTGGGAACTGAGGAAACTAATTGTTGAAGCTTTGAAAGTGGAATTATTTCCCATTCTTATTTTATGTAGAGCTTTAGTCGTTCAATAGTCCGGGGTTTCCACTGTCGTATTTTACGCTTCATAATGCGCCACACATTTTCGATGGGAGACAAGTCTGGAATGCAGGCGGGCAAGGAAAGTACCCGCACTCTTTTACTGCGAAACCATGCTGTTGTAACACGTGGCTTGGCATTGTCTTGCTGAAATAAGCAGGGGCGTCCATGATAACTTTGCTTGGATGACAACATATGTTGCTCCAAAACCTGTATGGACCATTCAGCATTAATGTTGCCTTAACAGATGTATAAGTTTACCCATGCCTTGGGCACTAATGCACCCCCATACCATCACAGATGCTGGCTTTTGAACTTTGCGTCTATAACAATCCGGGTGGTTCTTTTCCTCTTTGTTCCGGAGGACACCACACCCACAGTTTCCAAATATAATTTGAAATGTGGACTCGTCAGACCACAGAACACTTTTCCACTTTGCATCAGTCCATCTTAGATGAGCTCAGGCCCAGAGAAGCCAGCGGCGTTCCTTGGTGTTGTTGATAAATGGGTTTTGCTTTGCATAGTAGAGTTTTAACTTGCACTTACAGATGTAGCAACCAACTGTAGTTACTGACAGTGGTTTTATGAAGTGCTCCTGAGCCCATGTGGTGATATCCTTTACACACCGATGTCGGTTTTTGATGCAGTACCGCCTGAGGGATCAAAGGTCCGTAATATCATCGCTGACGTGCAGTGATTTCTCCAGATTCTCTGAACCTTTTGATGATTTTATGAACCGTGGATGGTATAATCCCTAAATTCCTTGCAATAGCTTGTTGAGAAACTTTGTTCTAAAACTGTTCGACAAATTGCTTACAAATTGGTGACCCTCGCCCCATCCTTGTTTGTGAATTATTTAGCATTTCATGGAAGCTGCTTTTATACCCAATCATGGCACCCACCTGTTCCCAATTAGCCTGCACACCTGTGGGATGTTCCGAATAAGTGTCTGATGAGCATTCCTCAGCTTTATCAATATTTATTGCCACCTTTCCAAACTTCTTTGTCATGTGTTGCTAGCATCAAATTCTAAAGTTAATGATTATTTGCAAAAGAAAATGTTTATCAGTTTGAACATAAAATATGTTGTCTTTGTAGCATATTCAACTGAATATGGCTTGAATAGGATTTGCAAATCATTGTATTCTGTTTATGTTTACATCTAACACAATTTCCCAACTCATATGGAAACGGGGATTGTACATTATATCCAAAATAAGATCTAAACATGTACAACCACCATTTCACAGCCATCATTATTGATTATAATTACCCAGGAAGCAGTCCTTAGCGGTGAATGAAGCCGTTTCATTGGTCAGAGGGTTGCTGACATCACAACGATAAACTTGATCATCATCTTCATTCCTGACAGTTATTGTTAAATTTGGTCCAGTCTGCTCCTTTCCTGTTGAGCTCCACTTCAACTTTAATAAATGAGGATGTTTGGACTCTGTTGAGCACACAAGTGTCGCCTGCTTTGTGTCGCTCATCTCACAGGATATGTTGGGTTTGGATACTTTGTCTGTAAGAAAACAGAAGGATGGTCAACATGAGGTCAGATGGGTTTTTTTTTTGTTTTTGGGGTGGAGATTCATGTCGTGTTGAGTCGTGTTCACATTTGAGCTCAAATGTAACACAATCAACACTATTGTTAATGAACCTAGATTACAAAAGTTAATATTTATAGTGCTCAATATTTGTATTAAAATGTTTATGAATGGAAATGTAAACTTACCTATAACTTCAATTCTACGCTGGAAACTATGCAGCTCGCTGTTTATGTTCATTTCTAGGAGATAGTCTCCACTGTCTTCATATGTGGCGTTTTTGATGGTGAGTTCTGCAGAGACCCGGTCCAGAGTGATTCTGTTCTTGTGTGAAGAAGCCACATACTTCTCCGTGCCAGTAGAATATACCACATCTTTTTCATTATGTTGCCAGAAAATTACAAGAGGTCGTTCAGAGATGGATGGCATGAAGTGTATGTCCTGACCCTTCAGGAAATATTTCACATCCTGTGCAACAACTGTGAAAGGGACATAAACAGAAGTAGGTCTTGGTTTCAAAAAGGTTGGTGACCCCTGATTTAAATATACATGTACATACAATTTATAACAAATCGAAAGGAGGAAAGAAAATTAATAGTCCCACTTCGTGACATACATTCAATATTTACATGTACAAATATTAAATAAAAATATTTTTTAAAACAGACAAGTGAGGAAAGAAAACATATTTGAAAGTATAATTTCCATCACTGACTGACATCTGTGGACTGGTTGTATGTGTATGAAAAGAGAGATATTGATCTTGACACTTCATTAAGTATGTGATGTTCTCTCAACAGATGAAACATTACCTTCTTCAAAGACTTTTAGATAAAATTCAATTGGCATTTTCCACAATTCCACTAAATTTGGACTTTTTAGAATGTGTTTGTCGACAAGAGCTGTATTATCTTGATACATATTGACGATGACCCGCCCTGCTATACTTCTGATTGGCCCTCAGCAATTGTCACCTGACCAATCAGAACGGAGGGGCCGTGTAAGAATAACCGCCCACAAAGTGACAAAACGAAGACAGCGCTTCCACATAAATGGAGGCATTATGAGAACAAGACTTTGTGTAGAACAATATTTAGTTTGGTAGCAAAACACACAACAGGTGCAACACAACACAACGTTAGATCTTCTTTCTATTTGTACAAAGTCTACATTTATAAAGAATTATAGGAAAAGTAACATCAGAACTTACCTGCAGTGAAAGTCCACATGAAATAGACCAGAACATGTTGGTAGTCCATTGTAGACGATTCACATTCTCTTCCGCGAACCTACCGGGATGACACCGCATTTTCCCTGTGAATTCCGTAGAGCTGCACCCTTCCCAGTGCCGGAGAGTGCCCGACAGAGAGCAGGCACGTGACAGACAGGTAGCAGGCGCGTGCCCGGCAGAGAGCAGGCGCGTGCCCGGCAGAGAGCAGGCGCGTGCCCGGCAGAGGGCAGGCGCGTGACTGCATTGAATGGGGCGCGTGCCTGTCTCGACGGTAACAGGAATTTGCAATGCATTATTCTTCAACATAAATACCTTTTACATTGACAGTTATGATATAAACAACTTTAAAATTCTTACTAATATGTGCCACACTCTGTGAACATACACCAAATACATTTCTGATAAACATCGACTCTGTAACACATTATAAACGCAAGATAAGAATTACCCATAATGCCACCGTGCAGTACTCTGTGAAGTGATCCTAACGGCCGGAGCAGAGTCAGTCGGACAGAGCCTGTTGTGCTGTGCGCATGCGTCGTCTAGCATGCGTTTCAAAACACTAGATTTATTTATCATAAAAAATACATAAATAGTGCTTTGAACTATGATATCATATCAGATTATGTTGTATGGATCTTTGATTAACCACCTGAAATTAACTAATGCATTTGACCTACTTGTGCACTTTTTTACTCCAGACTTCTAAACTGCTACTGATAAAAGCAAAAAGGAAGAGCAATGAATCTTTTGGAAATATATATTGCAGTAATCATCTGCAAATTTAACATCTACAAAAGTAAAACAAAAAATAAAGCACCCCTACATCTCTGGGTTCTTTTATATTATTTAATTTGCATTTATGGCAATGTGGCTAATCCTATTTCAGATACACAAAACTATAAAATATACACAAAACAATAAAGCCACAGTAGTAGAATAAATGAACAACTGTTGTGTGTCTGTTCAGGGAATCATTTTCTGAGAAGTAAACTGTAACGTCTCGTTTTCATTTTTGCAAAGTGGTCAATCACTCTGGACAGACATGGAAATATTACAGTAACTGTTATACAGTTGACCAGTGGTTCCCAACTGCTGGGTCGTGACATAAAAGTGGATTGTGTGTCATTTTCAGTGAGTCGCAGTCAGATGTGTGCATGGAAAAAACAAAAGTTTAGGGGGAAAAAAATCAAATTATGGCAACAAAACCAGATATTTTTAGCCATTTTGGAGGTGGGAGGAAGCCGGAGTACACATGCAAACTTCACATGGAAAGATTCCAAGAGGCACATGCACTAACCCCTGTACCACCGTGCTGCTGGCAAACTAGATAAAAGCCAATAATAATAATAATAATAATAAACCAGACAAAGTGCAGACCACATAAAAAACAATTAGTAAAAAATTGTAAAAAATAAACATGGGAACACGATTGTTGCTCAACTATTTGTTTGAACACAAAAATTGTGAACTTACCTTTCAGTGTTTATTTAAAGCAGCATTAAGTAACTTTACAAAATTCATAAAATGTGTTCATAACTTTCGGGACGATACATGGACTTACAACTAGTTGACAGACATTTCTCGGCAAGAAATCTGCGTTCAAAGGACTCCGGCTTATTAGTGATTCCCAAAGCCCAAAAATAGTCTGCGGGCTATAGAGCGTTTTCCGTTCGGGCTCCAGTACTCTGGAATGCCCTCCCGGTAACAGTTCGAGATGCCACCTCAGTAGAAGCATTTAAGTCTCACCTTAAAACTCATTTGTATACTCTAGCCTTTAAATAGACTCCCTTTTTAGACCAGTTGATCTGCCGTTTCTTTTCTTTTTCTTCTATGTCCCACTCTCCCTTGTGGAGGGGGTCCGGTCCGATCCGGTGGCCATGTACTGCTTGCCTGTGTATCGGCTGGGGACATCTCTGCGCTGCTGATCCGCCTCCGCTTGGGATGGTTTCCTGGTGGCTCCGCTGTGAACGGGACTCTCGCTGCTGTGTTGGATCCGCTTTGGACTGGACTCTCGCGACTGTGTTGGATCCATTGTGGATTGAACTTTCACAGTATCATGTTAGACCCGCTCGACATCCATTGCTTTCCTCCTCTCTAAGGTTCTCATAGTCATCATTGTCACCGACGTCCCACTGGGTGTGAGTTTTCCTTGCCCTTATGTGGGCCTACCGAGGATGTCGTGGTGGTCTGTGCAGCCCTTTGAGACACTAGTGATTTAGGGCTATATAAGTAAACATTGATTGATTGATTGATCTGTCATGGCCTGAGGATGTCTGTATCTCTCTTACTGGCACTTATTGACTTGGAGGAGGGTGGCATCTCTACTAAAGATGTGAAAATGACAATTAGACCAAGAATATCTCTATTAAATATATAACATGACATTTATATAAAATAATAATTCCACTTGGTAGTTTTCATCTCCACATAAACAAGACGTTACCAAATGAACAGCAGAACTTACCTACCACACCAAAAGTAAAGAAATAGGTCAGGTGTTTGTGTAGCCGGATCGAGTGAATTGTGAAGTGTGAATTATATTTATATAGCGTTGTGTATTGCGGGTGTTGCTTGGAAGACTTGTTCTTACAACCTGCATGTACAAGTTATAGTATAAGAAACATTGTGTGATGTCAAACCTGTAACAATTTTCGGATGCTGACAATTAATCATTGGAACAAATTATGTTTACAATATTTCCTGTCAACTTCGATCAGTTCCACCGGACACCATGTATCTCGATCCACCTCTCCAATGTCCTTCTTTAACCTCCTAACCAGTGTCATCAAGCTGATGTCATTCATATCTTGACTTGTTTTAAATGTATAAATGATCTTGTAATCATCTACCATAACTTTCTTCCTCTTATCTACCTCTTCATCGTCTTTGTGCACTCTTTTAGACTTGGACTTTCCTTCAATCCCTCCTCTGCCCTTCGTTCCTCTCTCTCCTCTAGTCCTATCCATGTCCATACTGTAGCGTCCCGGCAGAGTCGGTGTTGCAAGGGGTTCTGGGTATTTGTGTTGTTGTGTTTCTGTTGCTTTGCGGTGCTGATGTTCTCCCGAAATGCATTTGTTGTTCTTGTTTGGTGTGATTCACAGTGGGGTGCATGTTTGTGACAGTTTTGGTGTTGTTTATGCGGCCACCATAAGTGTGACCTGTGGGGCTGTTGACTGAATATGCATTGCTTTCGCATGCCGGTGTTTGTGATCACAATTCTTATAATAATTGAGGCATTAATGTTCGCAGAAAACAGCTAGTATATCCTGTAATATCTACTTACGTGCTCAAACAGAAACCTCCACAAACCGGCTGAGCCTTGACACGCCCACCAGGTAGGGTTGTACACATCAGCAAAACACCCCAAACCGGTATGATGTATGAAATACAAGAAGTACTTGTTACAGGATGATTGTGTGGACATGCGGCGCCACCCTGTGGCAGCCACAGTGCCTGCACCTATAACATATCACTGTGTCACGTGTGTTTACGTCACTTGTACTTCCTACATGCAGCCTGAATACACGGTACTGACACACAGCAGGACTCTTGTCGTCTTTATAATACAACACGCACTATAACATGGTGTCAGAAGTCCAAGCAGGACCCGATTATGCCCCACATTCTGTCTGTTGTTGAGACAGTGTGCATTTATCTGTCTTGGTGAGTTTTAGCAGTTTCAGTTAGCCTGTTAGCTTTAGCACCGCGTTGGTATAATGGCATCCAACATCCCGCCTCCGGAGCCAATGAAGATGGCTGGAGACACTCACGGCAACTGGAAAAACTTCCGAGCAGAGTTTGAGGATTATCTGCTGGCGACGGGGCTCAACGAGAAGGAGAAGCCCGTCCAAGCAGCGGCGCTGAGACGGCTAATGGGGAACGGCTGCCTCCATGTTTACAAATACAACCTGGGACTCACTGTCGACCAACAGAAAGATGCCGGTGCTATTCTGGAGGCACTGGAGGGATACTTCACCCCCCCGAAGAATGTCACATTCGAGAGGTAAGTTTTTGGAAACTTAAAGCAAGAGGAAGGCGAACCCATTGAGCAGGGGTGCCCATTACGTCGATCGCGAGCTACCAGTCGACCGCGGGGGGTGTGTCAGTCGATCTCCAGCCAGGCTTTTAAAAAAAATAGACCTAAAAATTAGTGATCATCAATCTTCACCAAGACGTCACTTAAATGACATTCACGGTACCGGAGGGTCTTGTGAGATGAGGCTGGCTGCTGCAAGATCATTATTATGAAAATATGACCGAGAGGAAGGCAAGAAACACTTTTTATTTCAACAGACTCTCGCGCCGTACCTTCCGTCAAAACTCTAAAGGCCGACTGCACATTTCCTATCTTCACAATAAAAGCCCTGCTTCATGCTGCCTGCGCTAACTAAATACAGAGTCTCGGAAAACTGGCGTGCACAAGCGATCCCTCAGAAAGCTGGCGTGCACATCACTTGTGCACGCCAGCTTTCCGAGACTCTTATTTTGTTAGCGCAGGCAGCATGAAGCAGGGCTTTTATTGTGAAGATAGGAAACGTGCAGTCGGCCTTTAGAGTTTTGACGGAAAGGAGGTCGCGAAAGTCTGTTGAAATAAAAAGTGTTTCTCGCCTTCCTCTCTGTCATTTTTTCATAATAATGAACTGGCAGCAGCCAGCGTCATCTCACAAGACCCTCGGGTGCCGTGAATGTCAATCAAGCAAGCTACGGAATTTGACGCAAATGTTTTTCTTGTAAAGTGTATGGAAGCTGGATGAATTAGATGCCAAAAACCAACCACTTTCATGTGGTATTGTACAGAAAGGATAACTTTTTTTCTCCTCCATTTGAAAATGTGGGCGTTATCATCATTACTGTCTGATTCCAATCAATGCAAGTCATCAGAATCAGGTAATACACCAACTTATATTCTTGTCTTTGTAAAAGAAAGACATCTATATGTGTTACACATGCTTGTATTATCATTAAACACATTTAACTTGTTTACAAAAATGTCTCTTTCATTAATAAATAAATATAAATGATATATATAAATGAGGTAGATCCCCTCGAGTTGGTCAATTGAAAAGTAGCTCGCCTGCAGAAAAAGTGTGGGCACCCCTGCCATAGAGGCTTTTGTTACAAGGCTGAGAGAAAAGGCTGCTTCTTGTGAATACGGAGCTATGCAAGATGAACTCATAAAGGACAAGCTTGTCCTTGGCATTGCTGACGTCGTTTGCTAAGAGAAAATGATCTCAAATTGGATCAAGCAATCATGATCTGCCGTGCAGCCGAGGTCATGGACAATAAATTAAAGACTACGTCTCTGGGCAACTCTGGGCCTGGAGAGAGCATCAATGTCGCGCAGGGGGGACAAAGATATGGACGCAGGTCTGCCGGTAGGCCATCTGAGCCCACCAACACCAGTGCACAGCTCCAGAGAATGAGAGACACAGTGGAATGCAAGTACTGTGGTACAAGGCACACACGTGGGCGAGACCAGTGCCCTGCATTTGGTAAATCCTGCCGCTCTTGTGGCACTGCCAACCATTTCGCCAAAGTATGCATGAAGAGGGGTCAGCACGCACGCCAGTTGAATGCTGTGGATGACCCGTCAACAAGGGAACAGGAGGACAGTGATGAAAGAGATGTGTACACAGCAGAGAGCGTGGGAGCGGTGAACACGCAAGGGAAAAAGTGGTTTGTCAATCTGCCACTGCAACAGGGGGTCCAGAGGTGCCAGCTCGACTCGGGAGCCACCTGCAATGTGATTAGCATGAAGGACAAGATGAGACTGGCGCCCAGAACGCCTCTTCAGAAGAGTCTCACCAGATTGAAGCTGTACAACAGTGAGTGGATGAACTCGCTGGGGTTGTACAGCACACAGTGTGTCATTAGGGGCAGAACACAAAAGCTGGACTTTGAGGTTGTGCATACAGGCCAAAGGCCCTTGCTTTCGGGGGAGACATCTGAGAGACTAGGCCTGATACGATTCACCATTCCTGAGGAGCTAAATAAAGTGGAACACTGCAGGATGGGAGACCTGTCCAAAGAGCGTCTCATCAACACATACCACGACGTGTTCACCAGCCCAGTCGAGTCCCTGCCTGGCGATATTCACTTTGAGCTGGACAGCAGTGTGCCCCCAGGAATGTTCCAGTGGCCCTCAAGGCAGCTGTTAAAGCACAGCTCGATCAATACGAAAAGGATGGACATTTAACCACAGTCACACAGCCCACAGACTGGATCAGCAATCTGGTCATAGTGAAAAAAATGGATAAATTGAGACTATGCATTGACCCAAAGCCACTCAACCGAGCCCTGAAACGGTCCCACTACCTCATGCCCACTTTAGATGATGTGTTGTACAAGCTGCCAAAGGCGCGTATATTCACGCTGGTGGATGCGCGTGATGCATTCCTGCAGTGCCGACTGGATGAGGAGAGCAGCCTGATGACAACGTTCTGGACACCATAGGGCAGAAAACGGTGGCTGAAGCTCCCCTTTGGTGTGTCAGTTGCTCCGGAACTGTACCAGAGAAAGCAACATGAGCTCTTAGCTGGATTAACTGGGATTGAGCCCATAGCCGATGATATCCTCATAGTTGGCTGCGGGGATACGGACGAGGAGGCCAACCGGAACCATGACACAAACCTAATTTCCCTAATGGACAGATGCAGAGAAGTTAAGCTCAGGCTGAGCCTGAAAAAGTTGCAGTTCCGAGTGAAGGAGGTCCGCTTCCACGGCCACATACTGTCTGCCGAGGGCCTCAAGGCTGACCCTGACAAGATCAGGGCGGTTTTGGACATGCCGAACCCCACAGACGCTAAAGGGGTCCAGCGGTGTGTTGGCTTTGTGAACTATCTTTCCAGATTCATGCCCCGCCTGTCAGAGGTATGTGAACCATTGAGGAGGCTGCTAGACAAAGACGTGGCGTGGCACTGACCGCCAAAACATGATGCTGCCATGAAGGAAATGAAGACACTGGTCACAGCAGTACCGGTCTTGCGCTATTATGACGCCATCAAGCCAGTCACCATACAGAGCGACTCCAGTCAGACAGGCCTGGGCTGCTGTCTGCTACAGGAAGGGCAGCCTGTCACTTTTGCTTCCCGCGCCCTGACCCAGACGGAACAAAACTATGCACAGATAGAAAAGGAGTGCCTGAGCATCGTGTTCGCCTGTCAACGCTTCCACTACTACCTATATGGACGGGGTGATGTGACAGCAGAGACCGACCACCGGCCTTTAGTGTCCATCTTCAGTAAGCCCCTCCTCAGCGCGCCCAAACGCCTACAGAGCATGCTCCTGACACTTCAGAATTACTGCCTTATGGTGGTGTACAAGCCAGGCCCTGAAATGTACATAAGTGACACGCTTAGTAGAGCCACCATCCCGCCACGGAAAACAGACACACTGTACCGACGAGAAATGGTCTGCAGCATGCAACAGGAGCAGTGTGACGCAGCGGCCATTCAGCAGGCAGACTACCTCAATGTCAGCAGCCAACGCCTGGCACAGATCCGAGCACACACAGAGGAGGATGTGTGTCTCCAAACGCTCAAGGCAGTCGTACTGCGGGATGGCCAGAACACAAAGAGGAAGCCCCCGTACTCATCAGGGACTACTGGGCCATCAGAGATGAAATAAGCGCACAGGATGGCGTGCTTTTCAGGAGCCAGCGTGTCATCATTCCGAAAGCCATACGTCCGGAAATGCTGAGCAGGATCCACCACAATCATGTGGGTGGTGAAGCATGTTACAGACATGCTCGCGATACATTGTACTGGCCCCGCATGCAAGGGGAAGTCAAAGACTATGTACAGCAGTGTTCTGTGTGTAACGAGTATGCGCACGAACAACAAAAAGAGACCATGATGTCACACCCGCTCCCCACACGTCCATGGCAGCTGGTAAGCATGGATTTGTACAGCTACGCAGCACAGAACTTTTTGCTCGTGGTGGACCACTACTCCGACTTCTGGGAGATAGACCTGCTCCCTGATTTGTCGGCCGACACCACAATCCGACGAATCAAGGCACAGTTTGCACGTTATGGCGTCCCGGACAGAGCCATTACGGATGGGGGAAGCCAGTTTGCCCGCAGTGAATTCCGGGCATTTGCAAGGGAGTGGGGCTTCGAACATGTCATGTCCTCACCGCGGCACCCAAAAGCTAATGGCAAAGCAGAGTCTGCAGTAAAGATTGTGAAAGGCTTGTGCAAAAAGGTGGACCGTGCCAAAGAGGACCCCTGGAAGGCCATTCTGCATTGGCGAAACACGCCCACTGAGGGCATACATTGTAGCCCAGCACGGCGTCTCATGTCACGAAGGCTGAGAACACTTCTTCCGGTGGCCGACCAGCTCCTTGCACCTCAGGTCATCACAGGGGTTTCCGACAAGCTGAGGGGGAAGCATCAGGCAGCGAAGTTAGTGTATGACAAATCGGCGAGGGATCTGCCGGAGCTGAACGTCGGCCAGCCTGTTAAAATGAAGCCGCTCCCGGGAGACAGAACGGGCAGATGGAGGAGAGGAGTGTGCCTGCAGCAGTTGGGACTCCGATCCTATCTGGTCGACGTAGAGGGGACCACATATCGAAGCAACAGAATTGATCTTAGACCGGCCGAGGCAATGCCTGAGCAACCGCTGGCTCGACCAGATATAACCCCAGAGCAGCCTGCGAGTGGCAGTGGCAACAGAGACAGTGTTGGCGGTGCTGGGGAGTCTCCAAGGTCTTCACCGGCCCCAAGGTCATCACCGTCTACTCCGCAGGCCAGAGACACAGGGCCGGACTTTCTCCCGGAGTGGGAGGCTTATTAGGCCTCCTGACAGACTTGACCTGTAGGTCACACATGGACTGTGACACGCATATACACACACACACACACACACACACACACACACACACTGACATACAGTCGAATAAACATACATGGACTGTTTGCACTTTCAAACACACATGGACTGTGAATTTAAAAAAAAAAAAAAAAAAAAGTGATGTTCTGTGATTGAGTGTGATTTCATGACAGGTGTGCTCTTATCCTGCTACTATGTAATGTTACGTTCTGTTTTGCTATATATTTGATATCTGATATTGGATGTTAAACCAGGTATCGCTATCTGAGGTTGAAAATGGGGTTACTAGTATGTTGATGGTCTACAGTTGATTTACAGGCAGCATTTTTCCAGTGTGGATACTTTACTAAAGGAAGGGAGATGTTACAGGGTGATTGTATTGACATACTGCGCCACCTTGTGGCAGCCACGGTGCCTGCACCTATAACATATCACTGTGTCACGTGTGTTTACGTCACTTGTACTTCCTACATGCAGCCTGAATACACGTACTGAGCCACAGCAGGACTCTTGTCCTCTATAATGCACCACACATTATAACAAAGACTTTGTGTAGAACAATATTTAGTTTGGTAGCAAAACACACAACAGGTGCAACACAACACAACGCTAGATCTTCTTTCTATTTGTACAAAGTCTACATTTATAAAAAATTATAGGAAAAGCAACATCAGAACTTACCTGCAGTGAAAGTCCACATGAAATAGACCAGAACATGTTGGTAGTCCATTATAGACGATTCACTTTCACCTATTTTACCAAACTAGTTTGCTGTCTTTCAATAGCTATTCACTGAAAACAGCAAATAAAATGGGTCTGTTTTGCAAAAGTGAAAGCTAAAGCCATATAAGGAACTCACGTTTTGTAGGTCATCTATGGATTTTCAAAATAAGAGCATAACCAGAGCATGCATGGTATTTTAACACTTGTAAAGTAAATGAAACAGCGGATCATATAGTTGGTGTAGATGCCCATATCGGCTGTTGAGATTCAGCTCAGTTTGTAATTTCCTGTTATACAGTATGCCAGGCAGTCTTGCACTAAAGGAGGTTTACTTTATTACTCTAGTACAGTGGTTCTCAACCTTTTTTCAGTGATGGTCCCCCAGTGAACATGTTTTTAATTCAAGTACCCTCTAATCAGAGCAAAATTATTTTTGGTTGAACAAAAAAGATAAAGAAGTAAAATACAGCACTATTTCATCAGTTTCTGTTTCATTAAATTGTATAACAGTGCAAAATATTGCTCATTTGTGGTGGTCTTTCTTGAACTATTTGGAAAAAAAGATTTAAAAATAACTAGAAACTTGTTGAAAAATAAACAAGTGATTCAATTATGAATAAAAATGTCTACCCATAGAAGTAATCATCAACTTAAAGTGCCCTCTTTGGGGATTGTAACAGAGATCCATCTGGATTCATGAACTTAATTCTAAATATTTCTTCACAAAAAAAGACATCTTTAACATTAATATTTATGGAACATGTCTACAAAAAAACTAGCTGTCAACACTGAATATTGCATTGTTGCATTTCTTTTCACAGTTTATGAACTTACATTCATATTTTGTTGAAGTATGATTCAATAAACATATTTATAAAGGATTTTTGAATTGTTGCTATTTTTACAATATCCATCCATCCATTTTCTACCGCTTATTCCCTTTTGGGGTCGCGGGGGCGCTGGCGCCTATCTCAGCTACAATCGGGCGGAAGGCGGGGTACATCCTGGACAAGTCACCACCTCATCGCAGGGCCAACACAGATAGACGGACAACATTCCCACTCAGATTCACACACTAGGGACCATTTAGTGTTGCCAATCAACCTAACCCCAGGTGCATGTCTTTGGAAGTGGGAACCCACGCATTCACGGGGAGGACATGCAAACTCTGCACAGAAATATCCCGAGCCTGCATTTGAATCCAGGACTGCAAGACCTTAGTATTGTGAGGCAGACACACTAACCCCTCTGCCACCGTGAATCCCACACACCTGCTAATCATTATCATAGCCATTATTTAAGACATTCTGTTTCTGTTCTTTGTCCTCGCAACTTTACCTTAAAAAAAAATAAAAATATATATTTTTAAATATCTTTACAATATTTAAAAAAAAATCTCACGTACCCCTTGACATACCTTCAAGTACCCCCAGGGGTACACTTACCCCCATTTGAGAACCACTGTTCTAGTACACCCCGGTACTGAAGCTGTGTGCCTTCATTGTTTTTGTAGCTGTTGTTTTGAGGCATGTTTAAAAAAGATTTTAAAAAAATACTGCACTTTGTGAAAGTCAAAGTAGAGTTGTAGTGGGTATCAAGATTATCTCAAGGAGAGTATGTCCCAAATTCCAAGCGGCTGTTTTGAGGCATGTTAAAAAAAAATAACACTGTTACAAATATGCGCCACACTGTGAACCCACACCAAACAAGAATGACAAACACATTTCGGGAGAACATCCGCACTGTAACACAACATAAACACAACAGAACAAATACCCAGAAACCCTTGCGGCACTAACTCTTCCGGGACACTACGATATACACCCCCCACTACCACACACACACATCTCAACCCCGCCCAACTCAACCTCCTCATAGTCTCTCTCAGGGAGAGCATGTCCCAATTCCAAGCTGCTGTTTTGAGGCATGTTAAAAAAGAATAATGCACTTTGTGACTTCAATAATAAATATGGAAGTGCCATGTTGGCATTTTTTTCCCTATAACTTGAGTTGATTTATTTGGGAAAACCTTGTAACATTGTTTAATGCATCTAGCGGCGCATCACAACAAAATTAGGCATAATAATGTGTTCATTCCACGCCTGTATATATCGGTATCGGTTGATATTGGAATCGGTAATTAGGACTTGGACAATAACGGAATATCGGCAAAAAAGCCATTATTGAAAACCCTTCTTTTGGTGGCCGACCAGGTCCTTAATTGCAGCTCAGGTCATCACAGGGTTTCCCGACAAGCTGAGGGGGAAGCATCAGGCGGCGAAGTTAGCGTATGACAAATCGGCGAGGGATCTGCCGGAGTTGAACGTCGGCCAGCCCATCAGGATGAAGTCGTTTCTATTTCAGAAATATGTTGATTGTACTCTCTTAATGAATCAATCAATCAATCAATGTTTACTTATATAGCCCTAAATCACTAGTGTCTCAAAGGGCTGCACAAACCACCACGACATCCTCGGTAGGCCCACATAAGGGCAAGGAAAACTCACACCCAGTGGGACATCGGTGACAATAATGACTATGAGAACCTTAGAGAGGAGGAAAGCAATGGATGTCGAGCGGGTCTAACATGATACTGTGAAAGTTCAATCCACAATGGATCCAACACAGTCGCAAGAGTCCAGTCCAAAGCGGGTCCAACTCAGCATAGAGAGTCCCGTTCACAGCGGAGCCACCAGGAAACCATCCCAAGCGGAGGCGGATCAGCAGCGCAGAGATGTCCCCAGCCGATACACAGGCAAGCAGTACATGGCCACCGGATCGGACCGGACCCCCTCCACAGGGGAGAGTGGGACATAGAAGAAAAAGAAAAGAAACAGCAGATCAACTGGTCTAAAAAGGGAGTCTATTTAAAGGCTACAGTATACAAATGAGTTTTAAGGTGAGACTTAAATGCTTCTACTGAGGTGGTATCTCGAACTGTTACCGGGAGGGCATTCCAGAGTACTGGAGCCCGAACGGAAAACGCTCTATAGCCCGCAGACTTTTTTTGGGCTTTGGGAATCACTAACAAGCCGGAGTCCTTTGAACGCAGATTTCTTGCCGGGACATATGGTACAATACAATCGGCAAGATAGGATGGAGCTAGACCGTGTAGTATTTTATACGTAAGTAGTAAAACCTTAAAGTCACATCTTAAGTGCACAGGAAGCCAGTGCAGGTGAGCCAGTACAGGTGTAATGTGATCAAACTTTCTTGTTCTTGTCAAAAGTCTAGCAGCCGCATTTTGTACCAACTGTAATCTTTTAATGCTAGACATGGGGAGACCCGAAAATAATATGTTACAGTAGTCGAGGCGAGACGTAACAAACGCATGGATAATGATCTCAGCGTCTTTAGTGGACAGAATGGAGCGAATTTTAGCGATATTACGGAGATGAAAGAAGGCCGTTTTAGTAACGCTTTTAATGTGTGCCTCAAAGGAGAGAGTTGGGTCGAAGATAATACCCAGATTCTTTACCGTGTCGCCTTGTTTAATTGTTTGGTTGTCAAATGTTAGAGTTGTATTATTAAATAGAGTTCGGTGTCTAGCAGGACCGATAATCAGCATTTCCGTTTTTTTGGCGTTGAGTTGCAAAAAGTTAGCGGACATCCATTGTTTAATTTCATTAAGACACGCCTCCAGCTGACTACAATCCGGCGTGTTGGTCAGCTTTAGGGGCATGTAGAGTTGGGTGTCATCAGCATAACAGTGAAAGCTAACACCGTATTTGCGTATGATGTCACCTAGCGGCAGCATGTAGATGCTGAAGAGTGCAGGGCCAAGGACCGAACCCTGGGGAACTCCACACGTTACCTTAACGTAGTCCGAGGTCACATTGTTATGGGAGACACACTGCATCCTATCAGTAAGATAAGAGTTAAACCAAGACAGGGCTAAGTCTGACATACCGATTCGTGTTTTGATACGTTCTAATAAAATATTATGATCGACGGTATCGAAAGCAGCGCTAAGATCGAGGAGCAGCAACATAGATGACGCATCAGAATCCATCGTTAGCAATAGATCATTAGTCATTTTTGCGAGGGCTGTCTCCGTGGAGTGATTTGCCCTGAAACCGGATTGAAAGGTTTCACATAGATTGTTAGACGCTAAGTGTTCATTTAACTGCTCCGCAACAATTTTTTCGAGGATTTTTGAAATAAAGGGAAGGTGAGACACCGGTCGGTAGTTTACCATGAGGTCAGGATCGAGGTTAGGTCTTTTAAGAAGAGGATGAATAACCGCTTTTTTGAATGCTAGGGGAACAGTGCCCGAGGAAAGTGATAAGTTTATAATATTTAGCACTGATGGACCTAATAATACAAAGAGCTCCTTGATCAGTTTCCCAGGAAGAGGGTCAAGTAAACATGTTGTTTGTTTTATTCCATTTACACGTTGTAACAATTCCTCTAATGTTATTTCCTCAAAACGAGAGAAACTATTTTGGAGGGCAGTATCCGCCGTATATACAATCGTGTCAGTGTTACTAGAACCCCGTTGTAGCTGGGACGCATTGTCTTTAATCTCCTTTCTAATGACTTCAATTTTCTTACTAAAGAATTGCATAAAGTCATCAGCTGAGTGGGTGGAGCTACTGGAAGGAGTCCCTTGTTGGGTTAGCGATGCTACCGTACTAAACAAAAATTTAGGATCGTTTTTATTACGGTGGATGAGATTTGAGTAATAATTAGCTTTAGCTAAGGTAAGCATGCGTTTATAAGTTATTAAACCATCACTAAATGCTTGATGGTGCACCTCAAGTTTAGTCGTGCGCCATTTGCGTTCCAGCTTTCTGCATAATAATTTCTGAGCTCTAGTTTCTTCGTAAACCACGGGGTGCGCTTTTTTGGAGCCTTTTTTAACTTTAGCGGTGCTATGTTATCAATGGTTTCGCGCAGGGCGTCGTTAAAGTTGTTAGTGAGGTTATCAATAGAGCCCACATACTTTGGGAATGGTGCCATTACCGAGGGCAGTAGGTCAGCAAGAGTTGTCGTTGTGGCCGTATTAATGTTGCGGCTGCTATAGCAGTTATTATTATTATTAGTTTGACGAACATGCGTCTGAACCTCGAATTTTATAAGGTAATGATCGGACAATACTTTAGTATACGGGAGTATCGTAACTTTGGAAGCGGTGATACCCCTGACAAGCACTAGGTCTATCGTATTACCGTTGCGATGCGTGGGTTCATTTATTATTTGTGTGAGACCACAGCTATCAATTATACTCTGGAGCGCTACGCACGGTGGGTCCGATGGGGTATTCATGTGGATATTAAAGTCCCCCATTATGATTATATTATCGGCGTGTGTCACTAGATCAGCAACGAACTCTGAGAATTCATTGATAAAGTCCGAACAGGGCCCTGGGGGGCGGTAGATAACAGCCAGGTGTAGAGGCAGCGGTGTGACAGACCTCATAGTAAGCACCTCAAACGATTTATATTTATTATTTATGTTAGGACTAAGGTTAAAGTTTTCGTTGTATATTAGTGCGACCCCCCCACCCCTTTTAAGCGGACGGGCAATATGCGCATGTGTAAAGTTAGGAGGACATGCCTCATTTAGCGCAAAAAAGTCGTTTGGTTTAAGCCAGGTTTCGCTGAGACCGATGACGTTAAGATTGTTGTCTCTGATGATATCATTAACTAACAACGTTTTGGGAGACAATGATCTTATGTTTAAAAAACCTACATTATAGGTAGTGGGCTGTTTTAGGGAATTTTTGATCAAATTATCCGTAGTAGCAATATTAATAATGTTGTGTTTATTATGCCCAGTGCATTCAGTATAATTACGACCATATCTAGGAATTGATACGACGGGAATGTTCCGATTGTTTGATTGTTGCTTTGATAAACTGCACGCATCATGGTTAGCCTCCTCAGTAACGGGGATTTTCCGATTGTTTGTTTGTTGCTTTGATAAACTGCACGCATCATAGTTAGCCACCTCAGTAAAACACATGTCCAACTCTGAAACACTCAAAGCAGAAAAAACTTGTTCTAATTTAACAGACTCCTTACCCAGACCAGTAGTCTCGCATTTTCCATCTAAATCCGTCTTCAGGGTGGAGGGAAGTGGTGTACTGTGGGGATTAGCCTTCTGCTTTGTTTTTAGCCCCGCTCGACATCCGCGTTTCCGATCACACCGCTGGCGTCTGCTCCGTAGACGGCCCCCGCTGCTACTAGACTCCCCTGCTTCACAGGCCGCTGGATGTAGCCGCCGACGTATCCCCATGCTAGTTAGCATGTTTAGCACGCCCGCGTCTATCAGTCCAAAACGGCCCAATATGTCCATATCCAGAAGTGTCTGGCGGTCGTACGTGATCACGGAATGAATAAAGAAGTGCATGGAGGATGTTGGTGTGATCAAGAACATCCCCACACGGGCCAAGGAGAAACCATGGATGAACAGTGAGGTACGTGCAATGCCGAAGGCTCGGAACAAGGCTTTTAAAGACTCTGGCAACATGGTAGCACTTAAAACAGCCAGAGCCAACCTGAAGCGTGCCATTAGGGTTGCAAAGTGTGCTCACAGTCAGAAAGTGCGGGACTTCTTCGAGAACCCCATTCCTTAAAAAGACGGAAGAACGCCGTTCGTTCAATTACTGCAGTCAGGGCCGAAGCAATAAGACAACCAAAAGAAACGGAAAGTTTTGGTCTGAGGAGACAAAAAAATAAAAAAGGGAATTTACCCGGGTAAAAATACGTTCAGGACATTAATCGATTTACGTGGACCCGGACAAGTTGAAAAACTTATTCGGGTGTTACCATTTAGTGGTCAATTGTACGGAATATAATCAATCAATCAACTTCCGACACATGCAATGATTTTGGTCATGTAGAAAATCTATGCAAACTTTCACTATAACTTATTGGTTGACAGCTTTAAAGGTTTGATCTGTGTTTGTACTTCAAGAAAAAGATGTAGTTAGCATCGTCTCAAGTAAATCTAAGATTGTTGTGAGATGGACAGTGACTCAACATTTGTCACGCCTATGGATCATCTTTTGTTTTGGTCATGTTCGGTTTTGTTTTTTGGACACTTGTTTCCTGTTTTGCACTTCCTGGTTTGTTTTTGTTTCCATAGTAACTCATTAGCTTTCACCTGGCTCTCAAGTCACGCCCCGGTCCTCAGTTCTCACACCTGCTAATCATTATCATAGCCATTATTTAAGCCATTCGGTTTCTGTTCTTTGTCCTGGCAACTTTACCTTACCTACCTACACATCCCGTATTCATCTGCTTCATGCCTTGCTATGCTGTTCGTTTTTGTCCACAAAACGTAAGTTCTGTATTTATGCCTCAGTGCAAGTTTTGTTGTTCATGCCACAGTGCAAGTGTTTTTGTTCATGTTTATAGTTCCAGCCTTTGTGCTAGTCTTCTTTTTTTTTTTTTTAGCCAAAAAATGTTTCCCCCCCTTTGTTTGCCTTTTTTTGTTAGAATATAAATAAAAATGTACCTTCATTCACGCCTGGCTCGTGCCAATCATCCTTTGCATCGAAGAAACAATCCAAGTCCAAGTCCATGTTTGACAGCATTATTTACTGATGAATACAAATGTAGCAGGTATATAAGATATATGATATGCATTCCATCAAAATTCCCTCACGTTTTATTTTATTTCTTTATTGTAATTCATTGTCACATTTTTTTGGTGATTTTTTTCAGCAAATAACTCGTTTTGTAAGCATTTGTCATTTTATTTTGAAGTCCTACCTTCTTCCAGTAGTGAGTTTGTCGTTCTGGCCTGCATGTTAAGACATGCCGTGAGGAGGGGAGCGGTTTTCTCATCCCTCCTGTTTAAAGAGAGTATAACAAGTGTAAACATGTTATAATGTACTCTTGTGTACACTTGTTTTGCTCATAGTTTGAGTGTTTTAAAAAAACTTTTTGCCTTTCATTGAAGTTTTCCCTCCATTTTAGACTGGTGTGCTGTGTGTTAATGCTGCCGCATTACTTCCTGTTGATTTCATACAGCTATGTTTCTGTTGCTCCCAACACTTTGTTCTATTTTACTGTACTATTTTAATTTACTGTTTATTTTCTCATTATATGAAATATTAGACGGTGGTGTATTCATTTTCAGTGTATCTGTAATTGTGATGTATAGGTTTTGTGACATTTGTTAATGAGTTATATAGCATTTCTGCTCATTTAAATGTGTTAGATGTTTAAAGGTGTTATGTGGAGAAGAAAACTACCAAGTGGAATGATTATTTTGTATAAATGTCATGTTATATGTTTAATAGAGATATTCTTAGGCTAATTGTCATTTTCACATCTTTAGTAGAGATGCCACCCTCCTCCAAGTCAATAAGTGCCAGTAGGAGAGATACAGACATCCTCAGGCCATGACAGAGGTGTCTGTCAACTAGTTGTAAGTCCATGTATCGTCTCGAAAGTAATGAACACATTTTATGAAGGTTGTAAAGTTACTTAATGCTGCTTTAAATAAACACTGAAATGTATGTTCAAAATTATTGTGTTCAGACAAATAGTTGAGCAACAATCGTGTTCCCATGTTTATTTTTTTAAATGTTTTACAAATTGTTTTTCATGTGGTCTGCACTTATTATTATTATTATTATTATTGGCTTTTATCTAGTTTGCAGGCAACACGGGGGTACAGGGGTTAGTGCATGTGCCTCACAATACCAAGGTCCTGAGTTGTCCTGGGTTCAATCCCGGGCTCGGGATCTTTCTGTGTGAAGTTTGCATGTTCTCCCCGTGACTGCGTGGGTTCCCTCCGGGTACTCCGGCTTCCTCCCACCTCCAAAGACATGCACCTGGGGATAGGTTGATTGGCAACACTAAATTGGCCCTAGTGTGTGAATGTGTGTGTGAATGTTGTCTGTCTATCTGTGTTGGCCCTGTGATGAGGTGACGACTTGTCCAGGGTGTACCCCGCCTTCCGCCCGATTGTAGCTGAGATAGGCGCCAGCGCCCCCCGCAACCCCTAAAAGGGAATAAGCGGTAGAAAATGGATGGATGGGTTATGGGTCTACTGAAAATGTGAGCAAATCTGCTTGGTCAAAAGTATACATACAGCAATGTTAATATTTGGTTACATGTCCCTTGGCAAGTTTCACTGCAATAAGGAGCTTTTTGGTAGCCAACCACAAGCTTCTGCTTGAATTTTTGAATACTCCTCTTTACTAAAAAAGTGTGCAGTTCAGCTTAATTTTTTGGTTTTCTGACATGGACTTGTTTCTTCAGCATTGTCCACACGTTTAAGTCAGGACTTTGGGAAGGCCATTCTAAAACCTTAATTTTAGCCTGATTTAGCCATTCTTTTACCACTTTTGACGTGTGTTTGGGGTCATTGTCCTGTTGGAACACCCAACCGTGCCCAAGACCCAACCTGCGGGCTGATGATGTTAGGATGTCCTGAAGAATTTGGAGGTAATCCTCCTTTTTCATTGTCCCATTTACTATCTGTAAAGTACCAGTTCAATTGGCAGCAAAACAGGCCCAGAGCATTAATGATACCACCACCATGCAGCTGAGATAGGCCCCCCTGCCTCCCCCAAGCGGTAGGAAATGGATGGATGGGACATATATGACTATAAACCACAGATATTTTTGTGTAAAATGAGTTATTAACACCAACATTTTTTGTAAATATGTCTTTACGTATCTTAATTGTTTCCAAATGGTGTCTGTAATACAGCAGTAAAACGGCTGATCAAACAAAACAGAAGTTGTCATCATGGACCATACTATGAATTGATTTACGTGGACCCCGACTTAAACAAGTTGAAAAACGTATCCAGGTTTTACCATTTAGTGGTCAATTGTACGGAATATGTACTCTACTGTACAATCTCATGATAAAAGTTTCAATCAATCAATCAAAAAAGACCCAGTAGCTGCGGAAGCTAGCTCTCCAATCAAATAAACAGAATCAATAACTCCTCGGTGACATTTTGGTGAATTTACTGAGGTAGTTTTAAAACTAAAACAGTACAAACAGAATGTCTTGTAAGTTAATAATAATAACACACACACACACACTCGTAAATGTGTTAGCATTTTATCTAATGCTAACGACGCTAGCTTCATAACATTACGATAGCACGTACGAATAAGCAGAAAAACACTCCCACATATATCACACATGGGACATTTTAGTGGGAAAGAATTGTTTTAGTTGTATTGTTAAACTTCTAAACGTTGCTTGGAGTGATGAATGAAGAATCCATAAAAGTAAAAACGTTATGGACGGTTAGAATACAGAGCGGCACTTATACTTCCGGTTCGAAGCGTCAAACAGCAGGAATTCATATTACCCAGCAGCACCTGCAGTGAGCAAACTCATCCAATAGACGGCGCCATAGCACAAATAATAACACACTTTTTCAATGTCTTTGCACGTGTTTAATGAAAACGATTTGCTCTATGGCTGCTGGCAAAGAAAAATCCATACATTTTTAAAAGACGTAGGGTCCAAAGCGTAGGATAAAAGTATTATAGTCCGAAATTGACGGTACGTTTAACAGCCTTTTCTTTTTTGGTGGGTTTGGTTCCTTTCGATGTCTGATCCAAACCACTAGTTGTATCTTCTTTAACACAAAAATGACTTGTTGACATACATGAAGCATAAAAGCTTGGAAACAAATGTTCTTGTTTGTTTGCAGTCCTGAGCAGGAAGTCCAGAAGATCTTCAAATCCAAACACCCAATGGACACTGAGGTCACCAAAGCCAAGGTAGATGCTCATCTTCTGCTTATAAACTCTTTTAAACAAAGTTTAATTCATCTTCAAAGCATGAGAAAACATCATCAGGGTGTTTGCAAAAAGACACTCAAAAGTTCAACACTTATACATTTAAACTGAAGTTTTACAGGATGTCACTAAGGAAAAAGTGGTTGTATTGCACAAGTTCTTCTGAATCTTGCAAAACAAAAACACATTTAAATATTAAACATTTTAAACAAAAGGTTGTTTGACAGGCAGGCAATAATCCAAGATATCAAAGCACGCCACTCAAGAGACTTAATAATAGTAATGATAAATTACTATTACTTACACTCTGGACTATACACTGACACTCATCTATGTCTAAGACAATCATACATGCGGGTTCATGAGAAAAATGTTCTAAAGTAGGTGTATAAATATTTTTACCATTCATTTTTTTAAGTGTATCAATGTAAAACAAATATTTAATTTAGAAAAGTATTAAATAGAATGTTATGACAAATTGTAACAATATTTGTTTACCTTTATTATTTAAAAAATAATTAAGTCATTTTTAATCTATTAAAAAATATAATTTTTGTTGTATTTAATGTAATTTTGTAAATTGAGTATAATCAATTTTAAGATATTTTTTTCAAAATATCTTAATTATTATTACAATTATTATTATTGTTATATCTTAATATATATTTTTGAAATAATTATTTTATTTCAAATGTATTTAATAACATTTTATAAAACCATATAACAATATTTTTCTACTTTTTTAAATCCGTTCAATACAATTATTTTCTTATTTAGAAAATAATTACTAATGATTAATTAATTAATTTTTAATCTATAAAATATATATATATATATATATATATATATATTTGTTGTATTTAATATAATTTTGTAAATTAAGTTTAATCAATTTTAATATAAATTAATGAATTATTTTATTTAAAATGTGTTTAATAACATTTTATAAAACAATATAGCAATATTTTTCTACTATATGTTTTTAATCTGTTCAATACACATATTTTCTTTTTTAAAAAAAGACATTATGTAAACAAAAATAATTGTATTTAGGATTTTTTTAAATTGTGTATCAATATTTTACAGTGCCAGTAATTGTTCAAAATTTATGACAATTATTTTTATGCCATTGTTTAGGATATAAGTTTTTGTAAATTAAGTCCAACAATACATTTTATGTTTAATTTTTCTGAACAAATCCATTTAATTCAATATTTTAAATAACAATGTTTAGTTTTGTCATCACGGTGTGCCACCTATTATGTATGCTGCAGCTACATAGACCACGGATATGAGTCATTGTATTGTAAGTATTTATTTATTTCGGACATGATTTAATAAATTAAAAAAATAAAAACAATATAGTGATGTGTTTCAAACATGTATACAGTTACAGTTTTACATTCCGAAAAGGATTAGGAAGAAGCACAGCTTATTTATTCCTACCACTTTTTAGAAATCATTTCTAAAACAATAATAAATAGCGGTACAGTTTACATCCATCCATCCATTTTCCTACCGCTTGTCCCTTTCGGGGTCGCATGAATATAGTAAAAGACTGTATGGTTCACATCATTTACTGAATATGTGATAAGATGATGTGTCATATAGACTGTAATGTTTCCTCATGTCCTGTAGGTGGCAGCAATGCACATTACAAGGTTTTGGACATCACCACACATGAAGTGAAGCTTTTGTACATTTTGGATTTTCAGTGTTTTAAAACAGAGAAAAATCAGGACCTGATGTCCAAACCTCATGACAAAACATATTTTAATGCTTGTATGACAAAGAGTTAATGCTTGATAATACTTGACATGACTTATGTTTGCTAGATTATAGGTTTTGGTGTGGGTTTGCTGGAGGGCGTTGATCCTAACCCTGCAAACTTTGTCGGAGCTGGAGTGGTCCACACTAAATGTTCTCAGGTGGGATGTCTTTTCAGGCTGGAACCCAACACACAAGCGCAGGTAGAACACACACACACACACATATATGGTGTGTGTGGTTCCTCTCTGTTCTTTGTTCAGTGTAAAGTATTTTGTTTTTTTAATGCAACGGAAATGAAATGTACTTTTGGCACATAGCTTCACTGCCTCCACTGCTACGCTCTTGGAAGCCCAGCACACTAGTGATTTATATATATATATATATATATATATATATATATATATATATATATATATCTCCATCCATCCATCCATCCATCCATTTTCTACCGCTTATTCCCTTTCGGGGTCGCGGGGGGCGCTGGCACCTATCTCAGCTACAATCGGGCGGAAGGCGGGGTACACCCTGGACAAGTCGCCACCTCATCGCAAGGCCAACACAGATAGACATGCACCTGGGGATAGGTTGATTGGCAACACTAAATTGGCCCTAGTGTGTGAATGTTGTCTGTCTATCAATGCAGGTATAAATAGACTAAATACAACGACATAAAATATAACATATATACGCAATATTTACATCATATATGTACAGTATTTACATCATATATGTACAGTTTCATATCTATTTATTTGAAAACTAATCAAGCAAGCTTTATTGCAGACTCCAACGTCCAGGTAGACTATTCAGTGTAAGCCTGGGCCCCTGGAGAGGGGGTCCAGACTAAGGACAACGGAAAAAACTCATAGCTAAAGCACACATAAGCATGTGTGTAAGAGGGAAACATCAAAGAACACAAAGGACATTAAAAGAGCATTGCTGATGCAACCAGCCATTTCTATATACAGCTACAAAAAAAAAAATATAAAATTAAAATAAAAACATATACAGTGTGGTGGCCTCTGCTGGGGTGGGGGGGAGCATGGCCAGAGACAGGAGCAGACCCAACAAAGCAACCAAGAGAGCCACTCGGCCGCTCACTAACTCTCGGCCAGTGTCCAGTCTGCATGGATGAGTGAGGATGCGTCCAAGGAGACCGAGGTGTCCGATACCTGCTCATTCAGCCAAGACCCTGTGAACCCCGTCCGTCCCGGCGCTCAGCACCAGCTCCGCAGCTCTGTCTCTTCATCCGCGTCTCCTCCAGTCTCTCCAAACGGACTCTGGTGTGGCAGAGACCCAGCAGCTGGTCTCCATGGTCTAAAGGAAGCAGATCCAGAAGTCCACAAAAAAGCCCCACAGAAGTGAAGAAAGTGGCACCCTTTGTCAGACAGTCCCAAAGGGTCCCGAACCAAAAGGAAAAACAAAACCGACATGAAAACAAGAAGGAAACACCAGGAACACAGAAGGATGACACAAGAGCACAGAGCTCCTGCCACCAGCAGCCACTACAGCGGCGACATCTTGGGGGGAAAAGAAAATTATGCAGTTGTTGGTGAATTTGTCAGCTCATGTTGCTACAACCTCCATCTTTGTTTCAAAATGGCCTTTTAACATAAAAGGCTTCTTTCACTCCTTTTTCAAATTATTAGTTACTTTGGTCAAAGAAATTGTCTGTCTTTTCTCCCTGAAATCTTCCTTCTTTTTGAGATGTACATTTCTGTCATATGTAGGACTGATTCCTGACCAACTGTTGCTTCGTTTTCTAATTCCTCCCCAATCACTGAGTGTCGCTCCACTCAGGAAGTCATCTGTTTTCACATTTTCCTCCGAATTTTTCTGCTGATCTTGCGGATCATTGCTGGTATCTGAAAGTTCAGTGATAGTGTTTAAGTGTGTTGAAGAGGAATGAAGTGCAGGAACAGAAGCAGTGAGTAGCATGGCTCCTTCTGAATCCATCTTCTCATCCTCAGTCAACACGTTCAGTCCTAAAACACACCAAAAAGGGTAAAAATGCACAACATTCTGAAACGGGATAAAAAAATAATATCTTGAAGCAGAACACAATAAGTGTAATGACTTAGTTTACCTGAGTTGGAGGTAAGAGTGAGTACTTGGTCTAAGAAGGATGTCTTTTCATCACGCTCTTTGGACACTGAAACAACAACACAAAGATAATTACATTCCAATCACCTTAGTGAGGTAAGGAAACTAACATCCCAACAAGGTATTAATTACATTTAAATAAATAACTAATGTGACTTTGATTGATTGTCTTTTGTCATGTCGAGTTTCTGTACCTTTTAGATATTGACATGTTATGTATAAAACACAACACAAGATGACCAGAATGAAGATACAGACTAATATGATAATCAGATGAACATCTGATCTTTTACCTGCACAGAAAAACAAAAGTCAAACTCAAATCAACTTTTCAAAGTGCATTACATTCAAAATAAGATCTAAATATGTACAACCACCATTTCACAGCCATCATTATTGATTATAATTACCCAGGAAGCAGTCCTTAGCGGTGAATGAAGCCGTTTCATTGGTCAGAGGGTTGCTGACATCACAACGATAAACTTGATCATCATCTTCATTCCTGACAGTTATTGTTAAATTTGGTCCAGTCTGCTCCTTTCCTGGTGAGCTCCACTTCAACTTTAATAAATGAGGATGTTTGGACTCTGTTGAGCACACAAGTGTCGCCTGCTTTGTGTCGCTCATCTCACAGGATATGTTGGGTTTGGATACTTTGTCTGTAAGAAAACAGAAGGATGGTCAACATGAGGTCAGATGGTTTTTTTTTTTGTTTTTGGGGTGGAGATTCATGTCGTGTTGAGTCGTGTTCACATTTGAGCTCAAATGTAACACAATCAACACTATTGTTAATGAACCTAGATTAGACAAGTTCATATTTATAGTGCTCAATATTTGTGTTAAAATATTTTTGAATGGAAATGTAAACTTACCTATAACTTCAATTCTACGCTGGAAAGTATTCAGCTTGTTGTTTATGTTCATTCCAAGGTGATAGTCTCCACTGTCTTCATATGTGGCGTTTTTGATGGTGAGTTCTCCAGAGACCCGGTCCAGAGTGATTCTGTTCTTGTATGAAGAAGGCACATACTTCTCCGTGCCAGTAAACCATACCACCTCATTTTCATTATGTAGCCAAATAAATCTAATAGGTTGTTCAGAGATGGATGGCATGAAGTGTATGTCCTGACCCTTCAGGAAATATTTCACATCCTGTGCAGAAACTGTGAAAGGGACATAAACAGATAAATAGTCTTCAGCTGTAGTGGTGCACCATTAAGACCCTTTTTTATAAACAAAACACAAGAGACTTTAATGTGTATAAACACAGCATTATCTACTTTGCACGATTGTAGTGAGAATAATTACCATAACAGTTTGTGGAAATGATTACCTTTGAAAACGCCCTGTATGTTAATGTTGATGATATGTTGAACTTTTAAACATCAAGTTAGGGCTGGTCGATATGGCCTTTTTTAATATCTCGATATTTTGTAGGCCATATCGCGATACACGATATCTATCTCAATATTTTGCCTTGGACTTGAATTAACACTTGATACATATAATAACAGCAGTATGATGATCCTATGTGTCTACATTAAAACATTCTTGTTAATACTGTATTAATAAATACTACTTTTAAACTTTCATGCAGAGAAGGAAATCACAACTAAGGCAATTGACCAAAACTATATTTATTAAACAGTTATTAAGCAGTGGCACAAACGTTCATGTCATTTCCAAAACAGAAAGTGCAGGATTGTCAGAAACATTTTAAGTGTCAAATAAAAATGAGCTGCATAATAGGAAATCATAATATTCGTCCTTTGCTATGTGGTAGGTTACTACGGACGTTATTAAATTCTATTTTTTTCATACGGTGTTGATGCAGAAATGTTTTGATGGTGTGGGCGTGTGGCACCGAACGGAGATGTTGACATGCGAAGTAAGCACTCTTCATTCTCTAGCAGGTGACTTTTCAAAGGATGCTACATATTAGCAGAAATGCTACTTTTTGTAGCAACGCTTGTGCCGCATGCTTGACTTATTACGGTTGTCTGTTCGACATCTTCCCACTTGAAGCCAAACCCCCGCCAGACGATGGACCGCCTGCTGTTTTTCTTGGGAATTAAGTCTTCCTTCATTCGCACCTTCTTTCTCTCGTATTACCACTCGCACGGCTCTGCTAGCATCACAGCTAACGATACCCATGCTGCTACCTCTCTGCTCCACGAGGGCGTATACGTATGTGACGTATGACGTGACATTATGTGACGTGTGTAAGCTTGTCTGTGAGAAGGAAACAAGGAGTGGGAAGAGCCTGTAGTGCAGGGGTCTCAAACATGTGGCCCGCGGGACGTTATTTTGCGGCCCGCACTTTGATAGACAATTTAATGTTAGTGTGGGCCGCAAGTTTAATATGAACGGTGCTTGACAGCGTCATACTTTCCAACGTTCCCAATTTTCCCAGGAGACCCTCGAATTTCAGGATATGCATTCTCTCGAAATTCCTGTCGATTTATATCCAATCAGCATTATCCAGGGAGTGCAATGATGGTACTGTCTTTAGCACCCTCTACATCCTGTTCAGACAGCGTGCAAGGCCAGTTATATGTTGCATCTGGCCGTGCACAAGTGTGCTGTTGCAAGACATATTTGATCAACAGCTACACAGGTCACACTGAGGGTGGCCGTAAAAAAAACTTTAAAACTGTTACAAATATGTGCCAGACTGTGAACCCACACCAAACAAGAATGACAAACACATTTCGGGAGAACATCAGCACCGTAACACAACATAAACACAACAGAACAAATACCCAGAATCCCATTCAGCCCTAACTTTTCCGGGCTACAATATACACACCCCCGCTACCACCAATCCCCCACCCCCCACCCTCCTTACTTGCGTCGGTTGAGGTGGTGTATATTTTAGCCCGGGAGAGTTAGGGCTGCAAGGTGTTCTGGGTATTTGTTCTCTTGTGTTTAAGTTGTGTTAGGATGCGGATGTTCTCCCAAAATGTGTTTGTCATTCTTGTTTGGTGTGGGTTCCAAATGTGGCGCATATTTGTAACTGTGTTAAAGTTGTTTATATGGCCACCCTCAGTGTGACCTGTGTGGCTGTTGACCAAGTACGTCTTGCAGCCACTTAGGTTGTCCTGCACAAGTCTCATACAGCATGTTACAGAGCAGTCACGTTAGTTGTGTGATTTAAAAGTGTGCACGATGACAAGTTGTAAAACAGTAGTTCTCTTTCTGGGCGGCACGCGTACCCCTTGGGGTACTTGAAGGCATGACAAGGGACAAGTGGGATTTACTAAAAATATTCTAAAAAGTAGCAGCGATCCATAAATCCTTTATAATACTTCAGCAAAATATGAATGTAAGTTCATAAACTATGAAAAAATAATACAACAATCCAACATTCAGTGTGGACAGCTAGATTTTTTATGGACATTTTCCATAAATATTGATGTTAAAGATTTATTTTTTGGTGATGAAATGTTTACAATTAAGTTCATGAATCCAGATGGATCTCTATTACAATCCCCAAAGAGGGCACTTTAAGTTGATGATTACTTCTATGTGTAGAAATCTTTATTTATAATTGAATCACTTCTTAATTTTTCAACAATTTTTTAAATGATCTGTATATCTTTTTTTCCAAATAGTTCAAGAAAGACCACTACAAATGAGCAATATTTTGCACTGTTCTACAATTTAACAAATCAGAAACTGATGACATAGTGCTGTATTTTACAAACCCCGTTTCCATATGAGTTGGGAAATTGTGTTAGATGTAAATATAAACGGAATACAATGATTTGCAAATCATTTTCAACCCATATTCAATTGAATGCACTACAAAGACAAGATATTTGATGTTCAAACTCATAAACTTTATTTTTTTTTGCAAATAATAATTAACTTTGAATATCATGGCTGCAACATGTGCCAAAGTAGTTGGGAAAGGGCATGTTCACCACTGTGTTACATCACCTTTTCTTTTATCAACACTCAATAAAAGTTTGGGAACTGAGGAAACTAATTGTTGAAGCTTTGAAAGTGGAATTATTTCCCATTCTTATTTTATGTAGAGCTTTAGTCGTTCAATAGTCCGGGGTTTCCACTGTCGTATTTTACGCTTCATAATGCGCCACACATTTTCGATGGGAGACAAGTCTGGAATGCAGGCGGGCAAGGAAAGTACCCGCACTCTTTTACTGCGAAACCATGCTGTTGTAACACGTGGCTTGGCATTGTCTTGCTGAAATAAGCAGGGGCGTCCATGATAACTTTGCTTGGATGACAACATATGTTGCTCCAAAACCTGTATGGACCATTCAGCATTAATGTTGCCTTAACAGATGTATAAGTTTACCCATGCCTTGGGCACTAATACACCCACATACCATCACACATGCTGGCTTTTGAACTTTGCGTCTATAACAATCCGGGTGGTTCTTTTCCTCTTTGTTCCGGAGGACACCACACCCACAGTTTCCAAATATAATTTGAAATGTGGACTCGTCAGACCACAGAACACTTTTCCACTTTGCATCAGTCCATCTTAGATGAGCTCAGGCCCAGAGAAGCCAGCGGCGTTCCTTGGTGTTGTTGATAAATGGGTTTTGCTTTGCATAGTAGAGTTTTAACTTGCACTTACAGATGTAGCAACCAACTGTAGTTACTGACAGTGGTTTTATGAAGTGCTCCTGAGCCCATGTGGTGATATCCTTTACACACCGATGTCGGTTTTTGATGCAGTACCGCCTGAGGGATCAAAGGTCCGTAATATCATCGCTGACGTGCAGTGATTTCTCCAGATTCTCTGAACCTTTTGATGATTTTATGAACCGTGGATGGTATAATCCCTAAATTCCTTGCAATAGCTTGTTGAGAAACTTTGTTCTAAAACTGTTCGACAAATTGCTTACAAATTGGTGACCCTCACCCCATCCTTGTTTGTGAATTATTTAGCATTTCATGGAAGCTGCTTTTATACCCAATCATGGCACCCACCTGTTCCCAATTAGCCTGCACACCTGTGGGATGTTCCGAATAAGTGTCTGATGAGCATTCCTCAGCTTTATCAATATTTATTGCCACCTTTCCAAACTTCTTTGTCATGTGTTGCTAGCATCAAATTGTAAAGTAAATGATTATTTGCAAAAGAAAATGTTTATCAGTTTGAACATAAAATATGTTGTCTTTGTAGCATATTCAACTGAATATGGGTTGAATAGGATTTGCAAATCATTGTATTCTGTTTATGTTTACATCTAACACAATTTCCCAACTCATATGGAAACGGGGATTGTACATTATATCCAAAATAAGATCTAAACATGTACAACCACCATTTCACAGCCATCATTATTGATTATAATTACCCAGGAAGCAGTCCTTAGCGGTGAATGAAGCCGTTTCATTGGTCAGAGGGTTGCTGACATCACAACGATAAACTTGATCATCATCTTCATTCCTGACAGTTATTGTTAAATTTGGTCCAGTCTGCTCCTTTCCTGGTGAGCTCCACTTCAACTTTAATAAATGAGGATGTTTGGACTCTGTTGAGCACACAAGTGTCGCCTGCTTTGTGTCGCTCATCTCACAGGATATGTTGGGTTTGGATACTTTGTCTGTAAGAAAACAGAAGGATGGTCAACATGAGCTCAGATGTTTTTTTGTTTTGTTTTTGGGATGGAGATTCATGTCGTGTTGAGTCGTGTTCACATTTGAGCTCAAATGTAACACAATCAACACTATTGTTAATGAACCTAGATTACAAAAGTTAATATTTATAGTGCTCAATATTTGTATTAAAATGTTTATGAATGGAAATGTAAACTTACCTATAACTTCAATTCTACGCTGGAAACTATGCAGCTTGCTGTTTATGTTCATTTCTAGGAGATAGTCTCCACTGTCTTCATATGTGGCGTTTTTGATGGTGAGTTCTGCAGAGACCCGGTCCAGAGTGATTCTGTTCTTGTGTGAAGAAGCCACATACTTCTCCGTGCCAGTAGAATATACCACATCTTTTTCATTATGTTGCCAGAAAATTACAAGAGGTCGTTCAGAGATGGATGGCATTAAGTGTATGTCCTGACCCTTCAGGAAATATTTCACATCCTGTGCAACAACTGTGAAAGGGACATAAACAGAAGTAGGTCTTGGTTTCAAAAAGGTTGGTGACCCCTGATTTAAATATACATGTACATACAATTTATAACAAATCGAAAGGAGGAAAGAAAATTAATAGTCCCACTTCGTGACATACATTCAATATTTACATATACAAATATTAAATACAAATATTTTTTAAAACAGACAAGTGAGGAAAGAAAACATATTTGAAAGTATAATTTCCATCATTGACTGACATCTGTGGACTGGTTGTATGTGTATGAAAAGAGAGATATTGATCTTGACACTTCATTAACTATGTGATGTTCTCTCAACAGATGAGACATTACCTTCTTCAAAGACTTTTAGATAAAATTAAATTACCATTTTCCACAATTCCACTAAATTTGGACTTTTTAGAATGTGTTTGTCGACAAGAGCTGTATTATCTTGATACATATTGACGATGACCCGCCCTGCTATACTTCTGATTGGCCCTCAGCAATTGTCACCTGACCAATCAGAACGGAGGGGCCGTGTAAGAATAACCGCCCACAAAGTGACAAAACGAAGACAGCGCTTCCGCATAAATGGAGGCATTATGAGAACAAGACTTTGTGTAGAACAATATTTAGTTTGGTAGCAAAACACACAACAGGTGCAACACAACACAACGTTAGATCTTCTTTCTATTTGTACAAAGTCTACGTTTATAAAGAATTATAGGAAAAGTAACATCAGAACTTACCTGCAGTGAAAGTCCACATGAAATAGACCAGAACATGTTGGTAGTCCATTATAGACGATTCACATTCTCTTCCGCGAACATACCGGGATGACACCGCATTTTCCCTGTGAATTCCGTAGAGCTGCACCCTTCCCAGTGCCGGAGAGTGCCCGAAAGAGAGCAGGCACGTGACAGACAGGCAACAGGCGCGGGACAGACAGGTAAAAGGCGCGTGCCCGGCAGAGGGCAGGCGCGTGACAGACAGGTAACAGGCGCGTGCCCGGCAGAGAGCAGGCGCATGCCGGACAGAGAGCAGACGCGTGCCCGAAAAGGAGCAGGCGCGTGCCCGAAAAGGAGCAGGCGCGTGCCCGAAAAGGAGCAGGCGCGTGCCCGACAAGGAGCAGGCGCGTGACTGCATTGAATGGGACGCGTGCCTGTCTCGACGGTAAAAAGAGTTTGCAATGCATTATTCTTCAACATAAATACCTTTTACATTGACAGTTGTGATATAAACAACTTTAAAATTCTTACTAATATGTGCCACACTCTGTGAACATACACCAAATACATTTCTGATAAACATCGACTCTGTAACACATTATAAACGCAAGATAAGAATTACCCATAATGCCACCGTGCAGTACTCTGTGAAGTGATCCTAACGGCCGGAGCAGAGTCAGTCGGACAGAGCCTGTTGTGCTGTGCGCATGCGTCGTCTAGCATGCGTTTCAAAACACTACATTTTCAAAGTAAACTTTATGTAATATTTTTAAGTTTATGTAGTACAACTATTAAACATTTAAATAGTATGAGGAAACATAATTAAAACTTACTCTTCCCCCATAATTCATGTATTACGTTAATAAAATGTTTAATTTTACTTAAGAAACTCTAGTTCTTACCAGGGGCGTCACTAGACCTAATACTGTACTGGGGCACACCTGGGGCACAAATAATTCATGTGAGCGTGCAAAGCGCGCAAGCAAAAACATTTTTAGCACTTATTTATCATAAAAAATACATAAATAGTGCTTTAAACTATGATATCATATCAGATTATGTTGTATGGATCTTTGATTAACCACCTGAAATTAACTAATGCATTTGACCTACTTGTGCACTTTTTTACTCCAGACTTCTAAACTGCTACTGATAAAAGCAAAAAGGAAGAGCAATGAATCTTTTTGAAATATATATTGCAGTAATCATCTGCAAATTTAACATCTACAAAAGTAAAACAAAAAATAAAGCACCCCTACATCTCTGGGTTCTTTTATATTATTTAATTTCCATTTGTGGCAATGTGGCTAATCCTATTTCAGATACACAAAACTATAAAATATACACAAAACAATAAAGCCACAGTAGTAGAATAAATGAACAACTGTTGTGTGTCTGTTCAGGGAATCATTTTCTGAGAAGTAAACTGTAACGTCTCGTTTTCATTTTTGCAAAGTGGTCAATCACTCTGGACAGACATGGAAATATTACAGTAACTGTTATACAGTTGACCAGTGGTTCCCAACTGCTGGGTCGTGACATAAAAGTGGATTGTGTGTCATTTTCAGTGAGTCGCAGTCAGATGTGTGCATGGGAAAAACAAAAGTTTAGGGGGAAAAAAATCAAATTATGGCAACAAAACCAGATATTTTTAGCCATTTTGGAGGTGGGAGGAAGCCGGAGTACACATGCAAACTTCACATGGAAAGATTCCAAGAGGCACATGCACTAACCCCTGTACCACCGTGCTGCTGGCAAACTAGATAAAAGCCAATAATAATAATAATAATAATAAACCAGACAAAGTGCAGACCACATAAAAAACAATTAGTAAAAAATTGTAAAAAATAAACATGGGAACACGATTGTTGCTCAACTATTTGTTTGAACACAAAAATTTTGAACGAACCTTTCAGTGTTTATTTAAAGCAGCATTAAGTAACTTTACAAAATTCATAAAATGTTTTCATAACTTTCGGGACGATACATGGACTTACAACTAGTTGACAGACATTTCTCGGCAAGAAATCTGCGTTCAAAGGACTCCGGCTTATTAGTGATTCCCAAAGCCCAAAAAAAGTCTGCGGGCTATAGAGCGTTTTCCGTTCGGGCTCCAGTACTCTGGAATGCCCTCCCGGTAACAGTTCGAGATGCCACCTCAGTAGGAGCATTTAAGTCTCACCTTAAAACTCATTTGTATACTCTAGCCTTTAAATAGACTCCCTTTTTAGACCAGTTGATCTGCCGTTTCTTTTCTTTTTTTTCTATGTCCCACTCTCCCTTGTGGAGGGGGTCCGGTCCGATCCGGTGGCCATGTACTGCTCGCCTGTGTATCGGCTGGGGACATCTCTGCGCTGCTGATCCGCCTCCGCTTGGGATGGTTTCCTGGTGGCTCCGCTGTGAACGGGACTCTCGCTGCTGTGTTGGATCCGCTTTGGACTGGACTCTCGCGACTGTGTTGGATCCATTATGGATTGAACTTTCACAGTATCATGTTAGACCCGCTCAACATCCATTGCTTTCCTCCTCTCCAAGGTTATCATAGTCATCATTGTCACCGACGTCCCACTGGGTCATTATTGTCACCGATGTCCCACTGGGTGTGAGTTTTCCTTGCCCTTATGTGGGCCTACCGAGGATGTCGTGGTGGTCTGTGCAGCCCTTTGAGACACTAGTGATTTAGGGCTATATAAGTAAACATTGATTGATTGATTGATCTGTCATGGCCTGAGGATGTCTGTATCTCTCTTACTGGCACTTATTGACTTGGAGGAGGGTGGCATCTCTACTAAAGATGTGAAAATGACAATTAGCCCAAGAATATCTCTATTAAACATATAACATGACATTTATATAAAATAATAATTCCACTTGGTAGTTTTCATCTCCACATAAACAAGACGTTACCAAATGAACAGCAGAACTTACCTACCACACCAAAAGTAAAGAAATAGGTCAGGTGTTTGTGTAGCCGGATCGAGTGAATTGTGAAGTGTGAATTATATTTATATAGCGTTGTGTATTGCGGGTGTTGCTTGGAAGACTTGTTCTTACAAACAAACCTGCATGTACAAGTTATAGTATAAGAAACATTGTGTGATGTCAAACCTGTAACAATTTTCGGATGCTGACAATTAATCATTGAAACAAATTATGTTTAGAATATTTCCTGTCAACTTCGATCAGTTCCACCGGACACCATGTATCTCGATCCACCTCTCCAATGTCCTTCTTTAACCTCTTAACCAGTGTCATCAAGCTGATGTCATTCATATCTTGACTTGTTTTAAATGTATAAATGATCTTGTAATTATCTAGCATAACTTTCTTCCTCTTATCTACCTCTTCATCGTCTTTGTGCACTCTTTTAGACTTGGACTTTCCTTCAATCCCTCCTCTGCCCTTCGTTCCTCTCTCTCCTCTAGTCCTATCCATGTCCATACTGTAGCGTCCCGGCAGAGTCGGTGTTGCAAGGGGTTCTGGGTATTTGTGTTGTTGTGTTTCTGTTGCTTTGCGGTGCTGATGTTCTCCCGAAATGCATTTGTTGTTCTTGTTTGGTGTGATTCACAGTGGGGTGCATGTTTGTGACAGTTTTGGTGTTGTTTATGCGGCCACCATCAGTGTGACCTGTGGGGCTGTTGAGTAAGTACACATTGCTTTTAAGTGCGTGGAATTGTTCCCATATTCAGCAGACTAATTGAAATCCGAAGGATTTCACAAATTGTTGACATGCTGTGACCTCTATAGTCAGAGTTATGCAAAGAAACTCGTCCAAAGTGAAATCAGGATCTGATTGCCTTTCACTGATCCACAAGCGGTCACGCCTTTCCCAAGGAAGGCGTTGCTACTAGACGGAAAATCGTCATCCACACACTCGCCCCGCCCTCCTCTTCTCTCATTCGCCACTCCGCCAGCCAGCAAGTCATTGATTGGCCGAGTCTATTACCAAAGTCCTGGTTGTTATTAGGTGAGCACATTTTTAGGGCTCTCAGGTTATGCATGTAAGAAGCAGGTACTCAATATTAAGTGTACAGCTACATATACCATGACTGCTCTGGCTATGCTCGTATTTTGAAAATCAATATTTAAGACTCTCAGGTATTGCAGGTTATCTGGCTTTCACTTTTACATTTGCTGTGTTCAGTGAAAAGCTATCAAAAGACAGCAAACTAGTTTGGTAAAATTGGTGAAAGTGAATCGTCTATAATGGACTACCAACATGTTCTGGTCTATTTCATGTGGACTTTCACTGCAGGTAAGTTCTGATGTTACTTTTCCTATAATTCTTTATAAATGTAGACTTTGTACAAATAGAAAGAAGATCTAACGTTGTGTTGTGTTGCACCTGTTGTGTGTTTTGCTACCAAACTAAATATTGTTCTACACAAAGTCTTGTTCTCATAATGGACTTGTGGAGCTTTGACTTGCACCAGTTCCGTTCAGTTCTGCAGCATCCCTTTTCTGTGCCCAGACCAAATCGTCATTTCTCCATTCTAACTTTGACAGGAGCAATGGTATCCAAAACATTGACAACACTTGATGTATAAAAGTTCAACAGATCATCAACATTTACATACGGGGCGTTTTCAAACTTAATAATCTCCACAAACTGTGTCTGTATGCTGTCATTTATTAGTCTTACCCGGACAACCGCAGACCTAATTGCTGGTTTTGGGTCCACCGACAAGTCCAAAACTATAATAATCCTATGTAATTTTTGAACAATTAAAAGTGCAGGTAACATGTTATTTGTTAGTATGGTAATTACTCTGGCAGTGTAGATAATGCTGTGTTTATACACATTAAAGTCTCTTGTGTTTTGTTATGAAAAAAAATGGTCTTAATGGTGCACCACTACAGCTGAAGACTTTGTTTATGTCCCTTTCACAGTTTCTGCACAGGATGTGAAATATTTCCTGAAGGGTCAGGACATACACTTGATGCCATCCATCTCTGAACAACCTATTAGATTAATCTGGCTACATAATGAAAATTATGTGGTGTTTTTTTCTGGCATGGAGGACATTGTGAAGTCGTCATACAAGAACAGAATCACTCTGGACCGGGTCTCTGCAGAACTCACCATCAAAAACGCCACATATGAAGACAGTGGAGACTATCTCCTACAAATGAACATAAACAGCGAGCAGGATACTTTCCTGTATAGAATTGAAGTTATAGGTAAGTTTACATTTCCATTCATAAACATTTTAACACAAATATTGAGCCCTATAAATATTAACTTGTCTAATCTAGGTTCATTAACAATAGTGTTGATTGTGTTACATTTGAGCTCAAATGTGAACACGACTCAACACGACATGAATCTCCACCCCAAAAACAAAAGAAAAAAACATCTGAGCTCATGTTGACCATCCTTCTGTTTTCTTACAGACAAAGTATCCAAACCCAACATATCCTGTGAGATGAGCGACACAAAGCAGGCGACACTTGTGTGTTCAACAGAGTCCAAACATCCTCATTTATTAAAGTTGAAGTGGAGCTCACCAGGAAAGGAGCAGACTGGACCAAATTTAACAATAACTGTCAGGAATGAAGATGATGATCAAGTTTATCGTTGTGATGTCAGCAACCCTCTGACCAATGAAACGGCTTCATTCACCGCTAAGGACTGCTTCCTGGGTAATTATAATCAATAATGATGGCTGTGAAATGGTGGTTGTACATATTTAGATCTTATTTTGGATATAATGTACTTTGAAAAGTTGATTTGAGTTTGACTTTTGTTTTTCTGTGCAGGTAAAAGATCAGATGTTCATCTGATTATCATATTAGTCTGTATCTTCATTCTGGTCATCTTGTGTTGTGTTTTATACATAACACCTCAATATCTAAAAGGTACAGAAACTCGACATGACAAAAAGACAATCAATCAAAGTCACATTAGTTATATATTTAAATGTAATTAATACCTTGTTGGGATGTTAGTTTCCTTACCTCACTAAGGTGATTGGAATGTAATTATCTTTGTGTTGTTGTTTCAGTGTCCAAAGAGCGTGATGAAAAGACATCCTTCTTAGACCAAGTACTCACTCTTCCCTCCAACTCAGGTAAACTAAGTCATTACACTTATTGTGTTCTGCTTCATGATATTATTTTTTTATCCCGTTTCAGAATGTTGTGCATTTTTACCCTTTTTGGTGTGTTTTAGGACTGAACGTGTTGACTGAGGATGAGAAGATGGATTCAGAAGGAGCCATGCTACTCACTGCTTCTGTTCCTGCACTTCATTCCTCTTCAACACACTTAAACACTATCACTGAACTTTCAGATACCAGCAATGATCAGCAAGATCATCAGAAAAATTCGGAGAAAATGTGAAAACAGATGACTTCCTGAGTGGAGCAACACTCAGTGATTGGGGAGGAATTAGAAGACGAAGCAACATTTGGTCAGGAATCAGTCCTACATATGACAGAAATATAAATCTCAAAAAGAAGGAAGATTTCAGAGAGAAAACGAAGACAATTTCTTTGACCAAAATAACTAATAATTGTTTGAAAGGAGTTAAGGAAGCCATTTATGTTAAAAGGCCATTTTGAAACAAAAATGGAGGTTGTAGCAACATGAGCTGACAAATTCACCAACAACTGGATCATTTTTTTTCCCCCAAAAATGTTGCCGCTGTAGTGGCTGCTGGTGGCAGGAGCTCTGTGCTCTTGTGTCATCCTTCTGTGTTCCTGGTGTTTCCTTCTTGTTTTCATGTGGGATTTGTTTTTTTCCTTTTGGTTCGGGACCCTTTGGGACTGTCTAACAAGGGGTGCCACTTTCGAGACTTCTGTGGTGCTTTTTTGTGGCCTTCTGGATCTGCCTCCCGGGAGCCTTTAGACCATGGAGACCAGCTGCTGGGTCTCTGCCACACCAGAGTCCGTTTGGAGAGACTGGAGGAGACGCGGATGAAGAGACAGAGCTGCGGAGCTGGTGCTGAGCGCCGGGACGGACGGGCTTCACAGTGTCTTGGCTGAATGAGCAGGTATCGGACACCTCGGTCTCCTTGGACGCATCCTCACTCATCCATGCAGACTGGACACTGGCCGAGAGTTAGTGAGCGGCCGAGTGGCTCTCTTGGTTGCTTTGTTGGGTCTGCTCCTGTCTCTGGCCATGCTCCCCCCACCCCAGCAGAGGCCACCACACTGTATATGTTGTTTTTTTAATTTTATATTAATTTTTTTGTAGCTGTATATAGAAATGGCTGGTTGCATCAGCTATGCTCTTCTAATGTCCTTTGTGTTCTTTGATGTTTCCCTCTTACACACATGCTTATGTGTGCTTTAGCTATGAGTTTTATCCGTTGGCCGTAGTCTGGACCCCCTCTCCAGGGGCCCAGGCTTAGACTGAATAGTCTACCTGGACGATGGAGTCTGCAATAAAGCTTGATTGATAACGTTTTCAAATAAATAGATATGAAACTGTACACATATGATGTAAATATTGCCTATATGTTATATTTTATGTCGCTGTATTTAGTCTATTTATACCTGCCTTGATAGACAGACAACATTCACACTCACATTCACACCCTAGGGCCAATTTAGTGTTGCCAATCAACCTATCCCCAGGTGCATGTCTATCTGTGTTGGCCCTGCGATGAGGTGACGACTTGTCCAGGGTGTACCCCGCCTTCCGCCCGATTGTAGCTGAGATAGGCGCCAGCGCCCCCCGCGACCCCGAAAGGGAATAAGCGGTAGAAAAATGGATGGATGGATGGATGGATGGATATATATATATATATATATATATATATATATATATATATAGATATATATATATATATATATATATATATATATATATATATATATATATATATATATACACATGGAACAAATTATGTTTACAATATTTCCTGTCAACTTCGATCAGTTCCACCGGACACCATGTATCTTGATCCACCTCTCCAATGTCCTTCTTTAACCTCTTAACCAGTGTCATCAAGCTAATGTCATTCATATCTTGACTTGTTTTAAATGTATAAATGATCTTGTAATTATCTAGCATAACTTTCTTCCTCTTATCTACCTCTTCATCGTCTTTGTGCACTCTTTTAGACTTGGACTTTCCTTCAATCCCTCCTCTGCCCTTCGTTCCTCTCTCTCCTCTAGTCCTATCCATGTCCATACTGTAGCGTCCCGGCAGAGTCGGTGTTGCAAGGGGTTCTGGGTATTTGTGTTGTTGTGTTTCTGTTGCTTTGCGGTGCTGATGTTCTCCCGAAATGCATTTGTTGTTCTTGTTTGGTGTGATTCACAGTGGGGTGCATGTTTGTGACAGTTTTGGTGTTGTTTATGCGGCCACCATCAGTGTGACCTGTGGGGCTGTTGAGTAATAACGCATTGTTTTCACTCGAGTATCCATGTTGAGGATCATCATTAAAGCTATTAATGACCGTTCAACCCGACATCATGTGTACACGCTTTCCACGGACTCCGTGCAGTTTGTCAAAGTCCAAAAGTCCATACCGTCTGATGCGTTACTACCTTCCACCGATTCGGTCAGTTATTATCCGATAAGCTTTGTAACTCCCCCCGCTCATACCTGCTCCACTATCCAGGCGTGTTTCTGCACACTACACACACACAACCAATCAGTTGATATGCTGGTAAATATTTTACAGAACGTATCCTCCCCTTTTTGACAATTCAGCTTTATAAACACTCCCGACTTAACGTAACTTCTCGTTCGCCAGTCCGCCATCCAGATTGATTGGCCGAGTCTATTACCAAGGTCCTGGTTGCGATTAGATGAACATATTTTTAGGGCTCTGTCATTATGCATGTAAGAAGCAGGTACACAATATTAAGTGTACAGCTACATATACCATGACTGCTCTGGCTATGCTCGTATTTTGAAAATCAATATTTAAGACTCTCAGGTATTGCAGGTTATCTGGCTTTCACTTTTACATTTACTGTGTTCAGTGAAAAGCTATCAAAAGACAGCAAACTAGTTTGGTAAAATTGGTGAATGTGAATCGTCTATAATGGACTACCAACATGTTCTGGACTATTTCATGTGGACTTTCACTGCAAGTAAGTTCTGATGTTGCTTTTCCTATAATTCTTTATAAATGTAGACTTTGTTCAAATAGAAAGAAGATCTAACGTTGTGTTGTGTTGCACCTGTTGTGTGTTTTGCTACCAAACTAAATATTGTTCTACACAAAGTGTCACAACCACTGGCTTGTTAGTGGCTGTAACATTAAGGGAGACCACACCGATTTGTACATTTTAGCCAACAGATCTTTTATTTACAACATGTATCAGTGATCAGTAATGTGAATTAACCAAGGAATGTATCAGTAAATGAGTGTTGTCCCAAAAGGGTGTTAGTGTGGTGCTAATCCCGGCCGTCGTTGCCGTGACCATACGGTCACCAAACGAATGTGCCTGTGGGACGAGAGAGAGAGAGAGAGAGAGAGAGAAAGAGAGAGAGCATGAGAGCGAGAGCATGCTGCTGGGAGGCCTTTTATAGGCCGCCCAATCAGCAGCCCTCTGAGATGTTGCACGTCTTCACAGACCAGCTCCACCTGCGGGTCGGAGGACCAAAGTGCCCCAAACACTAACCGGCAGCAACCGACAGCTCCACCTGCGGGTCGGAGGACCAAAGTGCCCCAAACACTAACCGGCAGAGCCGGGCATGACAAAAGTCTTGTTCTCATAATGGACTTGTGGACCTTTGACTTGCACCAGTTCCGTTCAGTTCTGCAGCATCCCTTTTCTGTGCCCAGACCAAATCTTCATTTCTCCATTCTAACTTTGACAGGAGCAATGGTATCCAAAACATTGACAACACTTGATGTAGGGCTGGGCGATACATCGATACACATGATATATCGCGGCTTTGTCTCTGTGCGATATAGAAAATGACTATATCGTGATATTCGAGTAGACGTTCTCACGCAGTTGCTGTTATGACAGGCATTAGTCACCAGGTTTTGTCTTTTTCAACCAAGTTCACGTCACCTCAAATGTCACATACGTATTGTGGCCTACATTCAATATTTACATATACAAATATTAAATAAATTAAAATATTTTTTTAAACAGACAAGTGAGGAAATAAAACACATTTGCGAGTATAATTTCCGTCATTTACTGACGTCCGTGGAGTGGTTGTATGTGTATGAAGAGAGAGATATTGATCTTGAAACTTCATTAAGTATGTGATGTTGTTACAGAGTAATTGTATTAACATACTGCGCCACCCTGTGGCAGCCACAGTGCCTGCACCTATAACATATCACTGTGTCACGTGTGTTTACGTCACTTGTACTTCCTACATGCAGCCTGAATACACGTACTGAGCCACAGCAGGACTCTTGTCGTCTATAATGCACCACACATTATAACTGATGTTCTCTCAACAAATGAGGCATTACCTTCTTCAAACACTTTTAGATCAAATTCAATTGTCATTTTCCACAACTCCACTAAATTTGGACTTTTTAGAATGTGTTTGTCGACAAGAGCTGTATTATCTTGATACATATTGACGATGACCCGCCCTGCTATACTTCTGATTGGCCCTCAGCTATTTTCGCCTGACCAATCAGAAAGGAGGGGCCGTGTAAGAATAACCGCCCACAAAGTGACTAAACGAAGACGGCACGCGCGCACATAGGCACCGCGCGCGCGCAAAAAGGCGCGGCGCGCGCGCAAAAGGGTGTTCCGCGCGCACGAAGTGGAGAATCAGCGCGCGATGACAGTTTTTATGCGCTTGGATTTTTGACACTAATGTGATGCCATATGCTAGCTATATCTGCAATAGCTTCCAGGTAATGTGACCTATTGACCCCAAATATTGCAGGATAATAGTCCTATATGGGTTGGTTGAGATACACCTCTTATATTTCAATTTCAATGCTTTACACATTTTATATGAATTTATTAGCTCAATTACCGTAATGTGTAACGTATAGGCGCATTTCAGATTCAAGCGCAGCTGGCTTGACTGCAGTAAAATGCTGAGGCAAACATTTTTACATCAACACCGTATAAAAAAATAGAATTTAATAACGTCCGTAGTAACCTACCACATAGCGAAGGACGATTACTATGATTTCTTATTATGCAGCTCATTTTTATTTGACACTTAAAATGTTTCTGACAATCCTGCACTTTCTGTTTTGGAAATGACATGAACGTTTGTGCCACTGCTTAATAACTGTTTAATAAATATAGTTTTGGTCAATTGCCTTAGTTGTGATTTCCTTCTCTGCATGAAAGTTTAAAAGTAGCATATATTAATACAGTATGAACAAGAATGTTTTAATGTAGACACATAGGATCATCATACTGCTGTGATTATATCCAATCCAATCCACTTTATTTATATAGCACATTTAAACAACAAAATGTTTCCAAAGTGCTGCACAACAATATTAAAAACAACATTCAAATACTATCCTGAGCTCCACTAATGACTGAATAAAAACAAAAAAATACAAATAAATACAAATAAAACCAATATAAAATAAATATGATTAAAAACTATTTTAAGGGTGGATCCAATTAAAACAGTAAATAGAAATCAAAATGTTAAAACACAGAGGGCAACATATGTATCAAGTGTTCATTCAAGTCCAAGGCAAAATATTGAGATATATATTGTGTATCGTGATATGGCCTACAAAATATCGAGATATTTAAAAAAGGCCATATCGACCAGCCCTAACTTGATGTATAAAAGTTCAACATATCATCAACATTAACATACAGGGCGTTTTCAAACTTAATCATTTCCACAAACTGTTATGGAAATTACTCTCATTACAATCGTGCAAAGTAGATAATGCTGTGTTTATACACATTAAAGTCTCTTGTGTTTTGTTTATAAAAAATGGTCTTAATGGTGCACCACTACAGCTGAAGACTATTTATCTGTTTATGTCCCTTTCACAGTTTCTGCACAGGATGTGAAATATTTCCTGAAGGGTCAGGACATACACTTCATGCCATCCATCTCTGAACAACCTATTATAATTCACTGGCTACATAATGAAAATGATGTGGCCTTTTCTACTGTCACGGAGAAGTATGTGCCTTCTCCATACAAGAACAGAATCACTCTGGACCGGGTCTCTGCAGAACTCACCATCAAAAACGCCACATATGAAGACAGTGGAGACTATCTCCTACTAATGAACATAAACAGCGAGAAGGATACTTTCCTGTATAGAATTGAAGTTATAGGTAAGTTTACATTTCCATTCATAAACATTTTAACACAAATATTGAGCACTATAAATATTAACTTGTCTAATCTAGGTTCATTAACAATAGTGTTGATTGTGTTACATTTGAGCTCAAATGTGAACACGACTCAACACGACATGAATCTCCACCCCAAAAAACAAAAACAAACATCTGAGCTCATGTTGACCATCCTTCTGTTTTCTTACAGACAAAGTATCCAAACCCAACATATCCTGTGAGATGAGCGACACAAAGCAGGCGACACTTGTGAGCTCAACAGAGTCCAAACATCCTCATTTATTAAAGTTGAAGTGGAGCTCACCAGGAAAGGAGCAGACTGGACCAAATTTAACAATAACTGTCAGGAATGAAGATGATGATCAAGTTTATCGTTGTGATGTCAGCAACCCTCTGACCAATGAAACAGCTTCATTCACCGCTAAGGACTGCTTCCCGGGTAATTATAATCAATAATGATGGCTGTGAAATGGTGGTTGTACATATTTAGATCTTATTTTGAATGTAATGCACTTTGAAAAGTTGATTTGAGTTTGACTTTTGTTTTTCTGTGCAGGTAAAAGATCAGATGTTCATCTGATTATCATATTAGTCTGTATCTTCATTCTGGTCATCTTGTGTTGTGTTTTATACATAACACCTCAATATCTAAAAGGTACAGAAACTCGACATGACAAAAAGACAATCAATCAAAGTCACATTAGTTATTTATTTAAATGTAATTAATACCTTGTTGGGATGTTAGTTTCCTTACCTCACTAAGGTGATTGGAATGTAATTATCTTTGTGTTGTTGTTTCAGTGTCCAAAGAGCGTGATGAAAAGACATCCTTCTTAGACCAAGTACTCACTCTTCCCTCCAACTCAGGTAAACTAAGTCATTACACTTATTGTGTTCTGCTTCATGATATTATTTTTTATCCCGTTTCAGAATGTTGTGCATTTTTACCTTTTTTGGTGTGTTTTAGGACTGAAGGTGTTGACTGAGGATGAGAAGATGGATTCAGAAGGAGCCATGCGACTCACTGCTTCTGTTCCTGCACTTCATTCCTCTTCAACACACTTAAACACTATCACTGAACTTTCAGATACCAGCAATGATCAGCAAGATTAACTTCTGAAAAATTCGGAGGAAATGCATGACTGCAGTGGAGTGACAGTCAGTCGTTGCAACACTTGGCCAGGAACCAGTTCTACATATTCAAAAATAAGGAATACTTCAGGGAGAAAACAAAGACATTTACTTAAACATAAAGAACTAACATTTAGAAAAAGAAGTGAAGGAAGCCATCTATGTTAAAAGGCCATTTTGAAACAAAAACGGAGGTTGTAGAAACATCAATTCATCCATTCTCTACCGCTTATTCCCTTTGGGGTCGCTGGCGCCTATCTGACAAATTCACCAACAACTGGATTTTTTTTTCTTTTCCCCCCAAAATGTCGCCGCTGTAGTGGCTGCTGGTGGCAGGAGCTCTGTGCTCTTGTGTCATCCTTCTGTGTTCCTGGTGTTTCCTTCTTGTTTTCATGTCGGTTTTGTTTTTCCTTTTGGTTCGGGACCCTTTGGGACTGTCTGACAAGGGGTGCCACTTTCGAGACTTCTGCGGTGCTTTTTTGTGAACTTCTGGATCTGATTTCTTTAGACCATGGAGACCAGCTGCTGGGTCTCTGCCACACCAGAGTCCGTTTGGAGAGACTGGAGGAGACGCGGATGAAGAGACAGAGCTGCGGAGCTGGTGCTGAGCGCCGGGACGGACGGGCTTCACAGTGTCTTGGCTGAATGAGCAGGTATCGGACACCTCGGTCTCCTTGGACGCATCCTCACTCATCCATGCAGACTGGACACTGGCCGAGAGTTAGTGAGCGGCCGAGTGGCTCTCTTGGTTGCTTTGTTGGGTCTGCTCCTGTCTCTGGCCATGCTCCCCCCCACCCCAGCAGAGGCCACCACACTGTATATGTTTTTTTTTTATTTTATATTATTTTTTTTGTAGCTGTATATAGAAATGGCTGGTTGCATCAGCTATGCTCTTCTAATGTCCTTTGTGTTTTTTGATGTTTCCCTCTTACACACATGCTAATGCGTGCTTTAGCTATGAGTTTCTTCCGTTGGCCTTAGTCTGGACCCCCTCTCCAGGGGCCCAGGCTTAAACTGAATAGTCTATCTGGACGTTGGAGTCTGCAATAAAGCTTGATTGATATCGTTTTCAGATAAATGGATATGAAACTGAACATAGGCAAGTAGATGTTTCGTAATTTTCATATTTTATGTCAATATATTTACTCTATTTATAACTGCGTTGGTCTTTCCATCCTTACACTTCTCATCTTTGTAACTGAGCTACTGCGGAGATCAAAGCCTTTTGAGAATCATTACAATTACACAATTTCACTGTCATATATATTGAGATTTTGAGTACCTTTGCCATTCAAGATAATGCACAATGAATCCGTTTATTTATAACCCTGCCTAATTTAGACAACCCTTGATTTGTGTTTGATTTAATTAAAGATTACATGTTTCTTTGCTCGATGACTACATTGCAATTCATTATTATTCAACAAAAATACCTTTTACACTGATGGTTGTAATATAAACAACGTTAAAATTCTTACTAATATGTGCCACACTCTGTGAACATACACCAAATACATTTCTGATAAACATCGACTCTGTAACACATTATAAACGCAAGATAAGAATTACCCATAATGCCACCGTGCAGTACTCTGTGAAGTGATCCTAACGGCCGGAGCAGAGTCAGTCGGACAGAGCCTGTTGTGCTGTGCGCATGCGTCGTCTAGCATGCGTTTCAAAACACTACATTTTCAGAGTAAACTTTATGTAATATTTTTAGGTTTATGTACAACTATTAAACATTTAAATAGTATGACGAAACAAAAGTAAAACTTACTCTTCCCCCATAATTCATGTATTACGTTAATAAAATGTTTAATTTTACTTAAGAAACTCTAGTTCTTACCAGGGGCGTCACTAGACCTAATACTGTACTGGGGCACACCTGGGGCACAAATAATTCATGTGAGCGTGCAAAGCGCGCAAGCCAAAACATTTTAAATGATAAATGGGTTGTACTTGTATAGCGCTTTTCTACCTTCAAGGTACTCAAAGCGCTTTGACACTACTTCCACATTTACCCATTCACACACACATTCACACACTGATGGAGGGAGCTGCCATGCAAGGCGCCAACCAGAACCCATCAGGAGCAAGGGTGAAGTGTCTTGCTCAGGACACAACGGACGTGACGAGGTTGGTACTAGGTGGGATTTGAACCCGGGACCCTCGGGTCGCGCACGGCCACCCTCCCACTGCGCCACGCACTTATTTATCATAAAAAATACATAAATAGTGCTTTAAACTATGATATCATATCAGATTATGTTGTATGGATCTTTGATTAACCACCTGAAATTAACTAATGCATTTGACCTACTTGTGCACTTTTTTACTCCAGACTTCTAAACTGCTACTGATAAAAGCAAAAAGGAAGAGCAATGAATCTTTTGGAAATATATATTGCAGTAATCATCTGCAAATTTAACATCTACAAAAGTAAAACAAAAAATAAAGCACCCCCACATCTCTGGGTTCTTTTATATTATTTAATTTCCATTTATGGCAATGTGGCTAATCCTATTTCAGATACACAAAACTGTAAAATATACACAAAACAATAAAGCCACAGTAGTAGAATAAATGAACAACTGTTGTGTGTCTGTTCAGGGAATCATTTTCTGAGAAGTAAACTGTAACGTCTCGTTTTCATTTTTGCAAAGTGGTCAATCACTCTGGACTGACATTTTTTCTGGAAACAAAACCAGATGCTTTAGCTGTAGCCATTTTTCTGGTGACAAAACAAGATTATTTTAGTCAAAGTCACACCGAATAACAAGACAAGTCTACTGTGCTATTTTTCTGTGAAATAAACTTGAATGATTTAAAAATTTGGCTCACGACTTGATGATATGGCAAAATGTTTTTCTTCCTGAAGATAAACCATTTGAGAAGCACTCAACTCACACATGCTTACTCCAAATCATCATTGATGCAGAACCAGCAGACAATAACCAACATTATGTTTCATGTTCATTGGAAATTCCCCCGACAGCTCGTACAGCAAATGAATATGTTTGTCTTGATACAAGGAATAACGTTAGCTAACTTAGCATCAACTTAAGACAATGATGTTGCCTAGCTAGCTAGGACTTCACTTACATCTCTCATTCCTGCTGCTTCTTCTCTGCTGCGGGCGAATAACTTTCTTAAATCCATCTAGGAGTTACAGTTTGAGTCAAATCAAAATCAAAATAATGTAATTAACAAATTGTTGTTGGCTAACTTCACCTACCTCAGCAGTGATTCTCATCCTCTCTCTCTCAACTGAAGTCTCGATCCACACGTGAATAAATTACCATATTAATTAGCCATGTGTTCATTGTTAAGTGGAGTGAATACAGTAGCAATCAATTACCATACTAAGTAGTATGTGCGCTGTTGTCTATGTTATGTAGACTTAAAACTCTGAAGCGTTTTTTTTTTATTGGTGAAATTTTTACTGGGGCTCTGCAGATCAACAGTGGGGCACGTGCCCCAGTGAAATATGCCTGGCGACGCCCCTGGCCAAGAGTCTTGGGTATGTTGTCCATGCTGCTTTATCTGATAGTTTTTGTGTTTTCTTAGACTTGTCTGTTTAATTCAAACCAACAGATATTGGTATTCATGTTGGAATCAAATAGTATTAAAATGTTGAGACAAATGTAAAAAAAAAAGACCAAAAACAATTCACCACGCTGGTATGTGTGAAGACAATCAGGTCGGTCTACAAGATGTCTGTTATTTATTTTTCATCCAGTTGGCAACTACAATCTCTACTAAAAATGTGAAAATGACATTCTTCTAAGAATATCTCTATTAAACATGTAACTTGACATTTCTATAAAATAATAATTCTACTTGGTAGTTTTCATCCCCACATAAACAAGACTTCTCCAAATGACCATCAGAACTTAGCTACCACACCAAAAGTAAAGAAATAGGTCAGGTGTTTGTAGTCCATTAGTCAATAATGCTGAGTCACTGTCCATCTCACAGCAATCTTACATTTACTTCAGACTACTTGATGCTAACGACATCTTTTTCTTGAAAGACAAACACAGATCAAGTCTTTAAAGCTGTCAACAGACAAGTGAAAGTCTGCATAGATTTTCTACGTTAAAAAAAAATCATTAAATGTGTAGGAAATTAATACTTTTCTCTACTTCAGGGGTCACCAACGCGGTGCCCGCGGGCACCAGGTAGCCCGTAAGGACCAGATGAGTCGCCCGCTGGCCTGTTCTAAAAATAGCTCAAATAGCAGCACTTACCAGTGAGCTGCCTCTATTTTTTTTAAATTTTATTTATTTACTAGCAAGCTGCTCTCGCTTTGCTCGACATTTTTAATTCTAAGCGAGACAAAACTCAAATAGAATTTGAAAATCCAAGAAAACATTTTAAAGACTTGGTCTTCACTTGTTTAAATAAATTCATTTATTTTTTTACTTTGCTTCTTATAACTTTCAGAAAGACAATTTTAGAGAAAAAATACAACCTTAAAAATGATTTTAGGATTTTTAAACACATACACCTTTTTACCTTTTAAATTCCTTCCTCTTCTTTTCTGACAATTTAAATCAATGTTCAAGTATTTTTTTTTATGGTAAAGAATAATAAATACATTTTAATTTAATTCTTAATTTTAGCGTCTGTTTTTTCGACGAAGAATATTTGTAAAATATTTCTTCAAACTTGTTATGGTTAAAATTAAAAAAAAATATTCTGGCAAATCTAGAAAATCTGTAGAATCAATTTTTAATCGTATTTCCAAGTCTTTTGAATTTTTTTTTAAATTGTTGTTCTGGAAAATCTAGAAGAAATAATGATTGGTCTTTGTTAGAAATATAGCTTGGTCCAATTTGTTATATATTCTAAGAAAGTGCAGATTGGATTTTAACCTATTTAAAACATGTCATCAAAATTGTAAATTTAATCTTAAACAGGAAAAATTACTAATGATGTTCCATAAATTCTTTTTTAAATTTTTTTCCAAAAGATTCGAATTAGCTCATTTTTCTCTTAATTTTTTTCGGTGGAAGTTTGAATTTTAAAGAGTCGAAATTGTAGATAAACTATGTTTCAAAATTAAATTTTCATTTTTTTCGTGTTTTCTCCTCTTTTAAACCATTCAATTAAGTGTTTTTTTTTCATCATTTATTCTCTACCAAAAACCTTCCGTAGAGGAAAAAAAATGTACGATGAAATGACAGACAGAAAGACCCTTTATATATATATATATATATATATATATATATAAATGTATTTATTAAAGGTAAATTGAGCAAATTGGCTATTTCTGGCAATGTATTTAAGTGTGTATCAAACTGGTAGCCCTTCGCATTAATCAGTACCCAAGAAGTTGCTCTTGGTTTCAAAAAGGTTGGTGACCCCTGATCTACTTGATGTCAACTTTTTGTTTTGTGACGTTTCTAGAGGAACCATCCATCCATTTTCTACCGCTTATTCCCTTTTGGGGTCACGGGGGGCTCTGGCGCTTATCTCAGCTACCATCGGGTGGAAGGCGGGGTACACCCTGGACAAGTCGCCACCTCATCGCAGGGCTAACACAGATAGACAGACAACATTCACACACACATTCACACACTAGGGACCATTTTAGTGTTGCCAATCAACCTATCCCCAGGTGCATGTCTTTGGAGGTGGGAGGAAGCCGGAGTACACGGAGGGAACCCACGCAGTCACGGGGAGAACATGCAAACTCCACACAGCATTTGAACCCAGAACTGCAGGACCTTCGTATTGTGAGGCAGACGCACTAACCCCTTTCCCACCGTGAGGCATCAGGTTGAAAATAATAATGAATTAAAATCAATGTTGTTTTGACTTAGACCTTTTTATAAAACTACACTTATTATATAATCTAAAATATTCCACTTAAAAAATTTTATTGGGTGAAAATATTGCATATTTCGCGTTTTTTCTATATATAAAAAAAAATATTTTGACAAAAAGAGCATACAACTTAATTTTTTTTAAATGTTATCTTGACAGATAGACCTAATGTTGATCTAGAGATTTAAGCCTATAGTAATAATATTGAATAATATTTTTAATATTTTTCTGACCAAAACCCTTTGGTGGCCTGAGTGGAGGCCTAAATGTATATTTTTATACATATATTGTATTGGTTTTTAAAATAAAAAACATATCAAAATGGCCCCAGCTTGCTTTGATTTTTCAGTGTGCGGCCCTCAGTGGAAAATGTTTGGACACCCCTGGTTTAAACTGAACTTGAACACTTATTGCACCTAACCCTATAAACAAAGTCACGTACAAGATGAGCTTCCAAAAAATATGAAATAACGCCTCTGTCACCGTGAAGTCGTCTAGAGGAACCTCCATGCAGTATTTGAATGTATAAACACTGCCTCCTACTGGCGAAATACTAGTCTTACAGTTATTGTTTTTCTCCAAAATATACCCTTCAGGATTCAAGGGTTTAGTGCGTGTGCCTCACAATACGAATGTCCTGGGTTCGATTTCCGGCCTCGGGGTCTTTCTGTGTGGAGTTTGCATGTTCTCCCCGTGACTGCGTGGGTTCCCTCCGGGTACTCCGGCTTCCTCCCACTTCCAAAGACATGCACCTGGGGATAGGTTGATTGGCAACACTAAATGGTCCCTAGTGTGTGAATGTGAGTGTGAATGTTGTCTGTCTATCTGTGTTGTAGTTTTTTTTTTAAAGCTGTCCACCATCTTGGTTGTAGTCCTTAATGATTCATGACTCTTACAGGCTGACAAGGGTATTACAGTTGGTAGTTTTGGCGTGTAGTAGCCATCTTGGGTGGAGTCCAAGAATTTGTCTTTAAAAACGATGGATGTTAGTGTTTCTCCTAGGAGAGCGTCCAAATGCATGATGAATCACTATTCATGATCACATGTACACAATGACAGTTACCACAGGGAGCTAACAACTGTTAGTTCCTATGGATTAGTGTTGGTTATTTTCCCCTACCTGGGATTGCCTTTAACACGGTCACATATGATACACCATCGAGGCAGACAAGAAGGCCTTCGTCTTCTCCGTGGCGTTGGCAGAGATCAACCGCAAGATCCTGGATCATGTAGGGACTTTTCAGGACGCGGCCAGAGGTCCACCAAAGAGAACTTGTGAAGAGACTGATTGAGGGATGTGGAATTTAGGACAGTGTGAAGAAGAGGACGCACACCATGCCTGTTTTGGAAATAAACTAGCAATGTTTCATCTTTATGTCAACAAGTCTTGTTTTCTTTCATCACAGGAAGTTGAGCAAGAAGATGTTTGACCAAAGGTAGAAGTATTAGGACGTACTCACACTAGGACATTCTAATCCCAAACCCAGGATTAACCCACTTATTCTTCTCTCCTTTTTGTGAATTCCAACTAGGGTTGCAGCTATCCATTATTTTAGTGATTGAGGATCGATTAGTTTGTTCCATTAATTAATGAATCAGATAAAACACACTTTATAGCCTCAATGCGTATTGTAGAGATAAATTGTTGAAATAAACAAAATATTTTGTACTTCACCTTCACTACCTTCTTTACTCCTTGTTTTACCTTTTTATTTACCCTTTAATTACTTTATTTGACTTTCTATTTAACTTATTTAAGCTTTATTTCCTTACTTTTTACCTTCTACTTTTTTTACCTACCATACTCCATGTTTACCTTTGTATTTTACCTTGTATTTAACTTATTTTACTTTTATTTACTTGATTTGATTTCTATTCAACCTATTTTATGTACTCCTTGTTTTACTTATTTGACCTTCTATTTAACACATTTTCCCTTTATCTTACTTACTATTTAACATATTTTACCTTCTATACTTTGTTTTACCTTTTTATTTACCATTATTTTACCTTCTAAGTTATTCTACTTTTTTTTTTTTACTTTATTTGACCTTGTATTTAACTATTTTTACCGTTTAGTTAATGTTACTCCCTCTGAGGTCTTAATCAAGCCTCAGGTTGTTAGTTTTTCTCCCAAAGACATTTATTCCAGCTTCGTCTTCTTCTCGCTACTTTTTTAAAATTTGTTCAATACAACTATTTTCTTATTTAAAAAAAAATATTAATTAACTTTTAATCCATCATATATATATATATATATATATATATATATATATATATATATATATATATATATATTTGTTGTATGTAATGTAATTTTGTAAATCAAGTTTAATCAATTTAATATAAATTAATGAATTATTTTATTTAAAATGTATTTAATAACATTTTATAAAACAATATAGCAATATTTTTCTATATTTTTTCAATCTGTTCTATACAAATATTTTCTTATTGAAAAAATAGACATTATGTTAACACAAATATTTGTATTTAGGATTTTTTAAATTGTGTATCAATATTTTACAAGGCCAGTAATTGTTCAAAATGTATGACAATTATTATTATGTCATTGTGTTTGGTATAATTTTTTGTCAATTAAGGCCAACAATACATTTTATGTTTAATTTTTCAAAACAAATCCATTTAATACAATATTTTAAATAACAATGTTTAGTTTTGTCATCACGGTGTGCCACCTATTATGTATGCTGCAGCTACATAGACCACGGATATGAGTCATTGTATTGTAAGTATTTATTTATTTCGGACATGATTTAATAAATTTAAAAAATAAAAACAATATAGTGATGTGTTTCAAACATGTATACAGTTACAGTTTTACATTCCGAAAAGGATTAGGAAGTAGCAAAGCTTATTTATTCCTACTACTTTTTAGAAATAATTTCTAAAACAAAAATAAATAGCAATACAGTTCACATCCATCCATCCATTTTTCTACCGCTTGTCCCTTTCGGGGTCGCATGAATATAATAAAAGACTGTATGGTTCACATCATTTACTGAATATGTGATAAGATCCATCCATCCATCCATTTTCTACCGCTTATTCCCTTTCGGGGTCGCGGGGGGCGTTGGCGCCTATCTCAGCTACAATCGGGCGGAAGGCGGGGTACACCCTGGACAAGTCGCCACCTCATCGCAGGGCCAACACAGATAGACAGACAACATTCACACTCACATTCACACACTAGGGCCAATTTAGTGTTGCCAATCAACCTATCCAGATGATGTGTCATATAGACTGTAATGTTTCCTCATGTCCTGTAGGTGGCAGCAATGCACATTACAAGGTTTTGGACATCACCACACATGAAGTGAAGCTTTTGTACATTTTGGATTTTCAGTGTTTTAAAACAGAGAACAATCAGGACCTGATGTCCAAACCTCATGACAAAACATATTTTAATGCTTGTATGACAAAGAGTTAATGCTTGATAATACTTGACATGACTTATGTTTGCTAGATTATAGGTTTTGGTGTGGGTTTGCTGGAGGGCGTTGATCCTAACCCTGCAAACTTTGTCGGAGCTGGAGTGGTCCACACTAAATGTTCTCAGGTGGGATGCACTGCTACGCTCTTGGAAGCCCATCACACTAGTGATATATATAAATATATATTTTACCTTTTTGCACCTTTGAAGGGCAGTATGACATCACACCCGAGACCTTTGCCATGGTGCCGCCTTTACACTCTTCTTCTACACACACTTTGTACTGTAGCTCACTCTGGTGCCTTTGTCTCACTGAAACACTAGCAGCACAGTGCCTCACTACTTCTACCTGAATGCACACACTAAATATTTCTATTTTCACCGCCTTCACTCGCTCCTTAAATGCTGCTCACTGCCTTAGGAGATATTTTTTCCAACTGTTTGAAAATAAAACCGTCTCCTCCTCAAGGCCAGGTCCGTCTATTCTATACAATTACTGAAATATGTATCGTCTTAAACAGTGGTTCTCCATCTTTAAAAAAAAGAACCTCTAAGAACCTTCATACTTTTTTGATCATAGACTTAGACAAACTTTAATGATCCACAAGGGAAATTGTTCCACACAGTAGCTCAGTTACAATGATGGAAAGTGTAAGGATGGAAAGGACAATGCAGGTATAAATAAACTAAATATAGTGACATAAAATATAACATTTATGCAATATTTACACAATCTATGTACAGTATTTACATCATATATGTGTAGTGAGTCTTATTCTGCGTTGTGTAGTTTGTTTTTGTAAGTAAGAGACACTCCACCATTCCGTCATTTATTGGCCACCTGTTTTGGAAACACGAAACACATAAACAGGTCTCTACTTTTCTGGCGGAGTGATACCTCATCAGCAAAAGTCCGATAGAAGAGGAAATAAACAACATTCATTCATACTGAAATAATAATTTAAATTACATTAACAAAAACGTTTTATCACAAAAAAAAAAACAATAATACACAAATCCACATACCTGTTTTGGAAACACGAAACACATTAAGAGGTCTCTACTTTTCTGGCGGAGTGATACCTGCGTAAATACCATGTGTAATTATGACCAAACATTTCAAACATTCGACGCTCTAATCCTTACTTAACAAAATTATGCATTAAAAAATACTTAAAACACATCACTTATACCTACAACATTATTGTTTTAAATGTTTAAGTAATATAAAAGTTTAGAAATAATATTTACACAAGAAACACGGAGCAAAGAAGAACTATTATTACCTCATCATCAAGTCCGATAGAAGAGGAAGTAAAAATCCAGAGCAAAGGCACTTCCTGCACCGGACATCCGGTTCTTCAAAATAAAACTAATACTTCAAAATAAAATAATAATGCCCTGTCTCGTTCATAATATAGCGCAACAACATCACACGATTACATATGTACAGTTTCATATCTATTCATTTGAAAACATTATCAATCAAGCGTTATTGCAGACTCCAACGTCCAGGTAGACTATTCAGTCTAAGCCTGGGCCCCTGGAGAGGAGGTCAAGACTAAGGCCAACGGAAGAAAAACTCATAGCCACAGCACACATAAGCATGTGTGTAAGAGGGAAACATCAAAGAACACAAAGGACATTAAAAGAGCATAAATATATATTTTACCTTTTTGCACTTTTGAAGGGCAGTATGACATCACGCCGGAGACCTTTGCCATGGTGCCGCCTTTACACTCTTCTTCTACACACACTTTGTACTGTAGCTCACTCTGGTGCCTTTGTCTCACTGAAACACTAGCAGCACAGTGCCTCACTACTTCTACCTGAATGCACACACTAAATATTTCTATTTTCACCGCCTTCACTCGCTCCTTAAATGCTCCTCACTGCCTTAGGAGGTATTTTTTTTCAACTGTTTGAAAATAAAACAGTCTCCTCCTCAAGGCCAGGTCCGTCTGTTCTATACAATTACTGAAATATGTATCGTCTTAACCAGTGGTTCTCAATCTTTAAAAACAACATTTGGCTTTCCAAGAACCTTCATACTTTTTTGATCGTAGACTTAGACAAACTTTAATGATCCACAAGGGAAATTGTTCCACACAGTAGCTCAGTTACAATGATGGAAAGTGTAAGGATGGAAAGGACAATGCAGGTATAAATAGACTATAGTGATATAAATTATATACACAATATTTACATCATATATGTACAGTTTCATATCTATTTATTTGAAAACTAATCAATCAAGCTTTATTGCAGACTCCAACGTCCAAGTAGACTATTCAGTCTAAGCCTGGGCCCCTGGAGAGGGGGTCCAGACTAAGGCCAATGGAAAAAAATCATAGCTAAAGCACACATAAGCATGTGTCTAAGAGGGAAACATCAAAGAACACAAAGGACATTAAAAGATCAAAACTGATGCAACCAGCCATTTCTATATACAGCTACAAAAAAATTAATATAAAATTAAAAAAACAACATATACAGTGTGGTGGCCTCTGCTGGGGTGGGGGGGAGCATGGCCAGAGACAGGAGCAGACCCAACAAAGCAACCAAGAGAGCCACTCGGCCGCTCACTAACTCTCGGCCAGTGTCCAGTCTGCATGGATGAGTGAGGATGCGTCCAAGGAGACCGAGGTGTCCGATACCTGCTCATTCAGCCAAGACACTGTGAAGCCCGTCCGTCCCGGCGCTCAGCGCCAGCTCCGCAGCTCTGTCTCTTCATCCGCGTCTCCTCCAGTCTCTCCAAACGGACTCTGGTGTGGCAGAGACCCAGCAGCTGGTCTCCATGGCCAAAAGGCTCCCGGGAGGCAGATCCAGAAGGCCACAAAAAAGCCCCACAGAAGTCTCGAAAGTGCCACCCCTTGTCAGACAGTCCTAAAGGGTCCCGAACCAAAACGAAAAACAAAACCCACATGAAAACAAGAAGGAAACACCAGGAACACAGAAGGATGACACAAGAGCACAGAGCTCCTGCCACCAGCAGCCACTACAGCGGCGACATCTTGGGGGGAAAAAATATATATCCATGTGTTGGTGAATTTGTCAGATAGGCGCCAGTGCCCCCAAAGGGAATAAGCGGTAGAAAATGGATGAATGGATGTTGCTACAACCTCCATTTTTGTTTCAAAATGGCCTTTTAACATAGATGGCTTCCTTCCCTCCTTTTTCAAAATGTTAGTTATTTATGTTTAAGTAAATGTCTTTGTTTTCTCCCTGAAGTATTCCTTATTTTTGAATATGTAGAACTGGTTCCTGGCCAAGTGTTGCAACGACTGAGTGTCACTCCACTGCAGTCATGCATTTCCTCCGAATTTTTCAGAAGTTAATCTTGCTGATCATTGCTGGTATCTGAAAGTTCAGTGATAGTGTTTAAGTGTGTTGAAGAGGAATGAAGTGCAGGAACAGAAGCAGTGAGTCGCATGGCTCCTTCTGAATCCATCTTCTCATCCTCAGTCAACACATTCAGTCCTAAAACACAACAAAAAAGGTAAAAATGCACAACATTCTGAAACGGGATAAAAAAATAATATCATGAAGCAGAACACAATAAGTGTAATGACTTAGTTTACCTGAGTTGGAGGGAAGAGTGAGTACTTGGTCTAAGAAGGATGTCTTTTCATCACACTCTTTGGACACTGAAACAACAACACAAAGATAATTACATTCCAATCACCTCAGTGAGGTAAGGAAACTAACATCCCAACAAGGTATTAATTACATTTAAATAAATAACTAATGTGACTTTGATTGATTGTCTTTTTGTCATGTCGAGTTTCTGTACCTTTTAAATAATGACGTGTTATGTATAAAACACAACACAAGATGACCAGAATGAAGATACAGACTAATATGATAATCAGATGAACATCTGATCTTTTACCTGCACAGAAAAACAAAAGTCAAACTCAAATCAACTTTTGTGCATTACATTCAAAATAAGATCTAAATATGTACAACCACCATTTCACAGCCATCATTATTGATTATAATTACCCGGGAAGCAGTCCTTAGCGGTGAATGAAGCCGTTTCATTGGTCAGAGGGTTGCTGACATCACAACGATAAACTTGATCATCATCTTCATTCCTGACAGTTATTGTTAAATTTGGTCCAGTCTGCTCCTTTCCTGGTGAGCTCCACTTCAACTTTAATAAATGAGGATGTTTGGACTCTGTTGAGCACACAAGTGTCGGCTGCTTTGTGTCGCTCATCTCACAGGATATGTTGGGTTTGGATACTTTGTCTGTAAGAAAACAGAAGGATGGTCAACATGAGCTCAGATGGGTTTTTTTTTTGTTTTTGGGGTGGAGATTCATGTCGTGTTGAGTCGTGTTCACATTTGAGCTCAAATGTAACACAATCAACACTATTGTTAATGAACCTAGATTAGACAAGTTAATATTTATAGTGCTCAATATTTGTGTTAAAATGTTTATGAATGGAAATGTAAACTTACCTATAACTTCAATTCTATACAGGAAAGTTTCCTGCTCGCTGTTTATGTTCATTTGTAGGCGATAGTCTCCACTGTCTTCATATGTGGCGTTTTTGATGGTGAGTTCTGCAGAGACCCGGTCCAGAGTGATTCTGTTCTTGTGTGAAGAAGCCACATACTTCTCCGTGCCAACAGAACATACCACATCTTTTTCATTATGTTGCCAGAGAATTACAATAGGTCGTTCAGAGATGGATGGCATGAAGTGTATGTCCTGACCCTTCAGGAAATATTTCACATCCTGTGCAGAAACTGTGAAAAGGACATAAACAGATTTAATGTGTATAAACACAGCATTATCTACTTTGCACGATTGTAATGAGAGTAATTTCCATACCAGTTTGTGGAAATGATTACGTTTGAAAACGCCCTGTATGTTAATGTTGATGATATGTTGAACTTTTATACATCAAGTTAGGGCTGGTCGATATGGCCTTTTTTAAATATCTCGATATTTTGTAGGCCATATCACGATACACGATATATATCTCAATATTTTGCCTTGGATTTGAATGAACACTTAATACATATGTTGCCCTCTATGTTTTGACATTTTGATTTCTATTTACTGTTTTAATTGGATTCACCCTTAAAATAGTTTTTAATCATATATATTTTATATTGGTTTTATATATTTTTGTTTTTGTTTTTATTCAGTCATTAGTGGAGCTCAGGATAGTATTTTAATGTTGTTTTTAATATTGTTGTGCAGCACTTTGGAAACATTTTGTTGTTTAAATGTGCTATATAAATAAAGTGGATTGCATTGGATATAATCACAGCAGTATGATGATCCTATGTGTCTACATTAAAACATTCTTGTTCATACTGTATTAATATATGCTACTTTTAAACTTTCATGCAGAGAAGGAAATCACAACTAAGGCAATTGACCAAAACTATATTTATTAAACAGTTATTAAGCAGTGGCACAAACGTTCATGTCATTTCCAAAACAGAAAGTGCAGGATTGTCAGAAACATTTTAAGTGTCAAATAAAAATGAGCTGCATAATAAGAAATCATAGTAATCATCCTTTGCTATGTGGTAGGTTACTACGGACGTTATTAAATTCTATTTTTTTATACGGTGTTGATGTAGAAATGTTTGCCTCAGCATTTTACTGCAGTCAAGCCAGCTGCACTTGAATCTGAAATGCGCCTATACTTTGCACATTACGGTAATTGAGCTAATAAATTCATATAAAATGTGTAAAGCATTGAAATTGAAATATAAGAGGTGTATCTCAACCAACCCATATAGGACTATTATCCTGCAATATTTGGGGTCAATAGGTCACATTACCTGGAAGCTATTGGAGATATAGCTAGCATATGGCATCACATTAGTGTCAAAAATCCAAGCGCATAAAAACTGTTATCGCGCGCTGATTCTCCACTTCGTGCGCGCGCGGGACACCCTTTTGCGCGCGCGTGGTGCCTATGTGCGCGCGTGCCGTCTTCGTTTTGTCACTTTGTGGGCGGTTATTCTTACACGGCCCCTCCTTTCTGATTGGTCAGGTGACAATAGCTGAGGGCCAATCAGAAGTATAGCAGGGCGGGTCATCGTCAATATGTATCAAGATAATACAGCTCTTGTCGACAAACACATTCTAAAAAGTCCAAATTTAGTGGAGTTGTGGAAAATGTCAATTGAATTTTATCTAAAAGTCTTTGAAGAAGGTAATGTCTCATCTGTTGAGAGAACATCACATACTTAATGAAGTGTCAAGATCAATATCTCTCTTTTCATACACATACAACCAGTCCACAGATGTCAGTCAATGATGGAAATTATACTTTCAAATATGTTTTCTTTCCTCACTTGTCTGTTTTAATATAATATTTTTATTTATTTAATATTTGTATATGTAAATATTGAATGTATGCCACAATACGTATGTGACATTTGAGGTGACGTGAACTTGGTTGAAAAAGACAAAACCTGGTGACTAATGCCTGTCATAACAGCAACTGCGTGAGAACGTCTACTCGAATATCACGATATAGTCATTTTCTATATCGCACAGAGACAAAGCCGCGATATATCATGTGTATCGATGTATCGCCCAGCCCTACATCAAGTGTTGTCAATGTTTTGGATACCATTGCTCCTGTCAAAGTTAGAATGGAGAAATGAAGATTTGGTCTGGGCACAGAAAAGGGATGCTGCAGAACTGAACGGAACTGGTGCAAGTCAAAGCTCCACAAGTCCATTATGAGAACAAGACTTTGTGTAGAACAATATTTAGTTTGGTAGCAAAACACACAACAGGTGCAACACAACACAACGTTAGATCTTCTTTCTATTTGAAGAAAGTCTACATTTATAAAGAATTATAGGAAAAGCAACATCAGAACTTACCTGCAGTGAAAGTCCACATGAAATAGACCAGAACATGTTGGTAGTCCATTATAGACGATTCACTTTCACCAATTTTACCAAACTAGTTTGCTGTCTTTTGATAGCTTTTCACTGAACACAGCAAATGTAAAAGTGAAAGCCAGATAACCTGCAATACCTGAGAGTCTTAAATATTGATTTTCAAAATACAAAGAGAATTCGTGGTATGTGTAGCTGTACACTTAATATTATGCGCGTGTTTTTTATATGCATCCCTCAATAACCTGAGATCCCTCAAAATGTTTCCATCCAATCGCAACCAGGACTTTGGTAATAGACTCGGCCAATCAGTGACTTGCTGGCTGGCGGACTGGCCAATGAGAGGAGAGGAGAGGTTAAGGGGCTGAAAGAAGAAGTTAACAAGGAGCGGATGTGGTTAGTGCGTGTGCTGTGTGCGCGCGCGCCGTTTCGAAATTGCATTTTGTAGTCGGTTATGATTAAACTTTTGATTGATTGATTGATACTTTTATTAGAAGATTGAAATCTGGGACACTATTGATTCGTCTGTTAGGAACATTATCAACAGCAGCTTGATTTCTGGCTGTGTCCCCTCCTTTTGTAAAAAAAAGCTGTTGTTGAGCCTTTGATTAAAAAACCAGGTCTTGATCCGACAAGTTTGTCAAATTATCGGCCCATTTCCAAATTACCTTTTGTGTCAAAGATTTTGGAGAAATGTGTTCTGGCACAACTGCAGCCTTTTTTAGATGAAAATAGCACTTTAGATCCATTTCAGTTTGGATACAAAGCTTTGCACAGTACTGAATCTGCACTTTTAAAGGTTTTTAATGACTTGCTTTTAATGTCTGATTCTGGCAGCTCTGCCATTTTAGTGCTTTTAGATCTGACAGCTGCCTTTGACACAGTCCACCACACAATTCTTTTAGACCGCCTGAGAGACTGTGTGGGTGTCAGGGGGACTGCGTTGGCGTGGTTCAGATCTTACCTGTCTGAGAGGTCCTTCTTTGTCAGGTTGGGGGACGCCACCTCCTCTTCTGCCCCGCTTTACTGTGGTGTCCCCCAGGGATCTATTTTAGGCCCCATCCTGTTCGCCCTTTATCTCCTCCCTCTTGGAGATATTTTTAAGAAACATGGAGTGTTTTATCACTTTTATGCAGATGACTGCCAAATTTATATGCCGATTTCAAAAAGCCACAGCCCCCTGACACCCCTTCTTAACTGTCTATGCGACGTCAAGGCTTGGTTAGCCCAGAATTTTTTAATAATGAATGAGGGAAAAACGGAAATTTTAGTTTTTGGTCCGGCCCTCACTGACTTGGGACCATTGCAAAATGATGTGCGTCCCAAAGTCACCAGCCTTGGCGTCACTATAGACAGCCATTTTAAACTAGACAAACAAGTCAATGGCGTTTTAAAATCGTGTTTTTATCACCTTCGACTTTTAGTAAAGGTTAAACCGTTTTTATCTTTTAACCTTTTTGAACAAGTCGTGCATGCTTTTATTTCAAGTGGCCTGGACTACTGCAATGCACTTTATGCTGGCATTAGCCAAAAAGCTCTCTCCCGGTTGCAGTTAGTCCAGAACGCGGCAGCACGACTTTTAACAAGGGCCAGGAAACGCCAGCATATAACCCCAATTCTTCAGAGTTTGCACTGGCTCCCTGTTCATTTTAGAATTGATTTTAAAACATTGCTGTTTGTTTTTAAATCTTTACATGGACTGGCACCTCAGTATATCTCGGACCTCATCCAAATTTACATTCCTGCGCGCGCTCAGAGGTCCGAGAGCCAGTTCCAGCTCGTGGTGCCCAAGACAAGACTTAAGACCAGGGGAGACAGGGCCTTCTCTGTGGTCGGCCCTAAGCTCTGGAACACTCTGCCCCTCCATGTTCAAACTGCTTCCACAGTGGAGTGTTTTAAGTCTCGTCTTAAGACCCACTTTTATTCTTTGGCTTTTAACACTACGTGAGTTGTGTGGTCCTCTGTCCTCTGTTGTCCTCTGTGTCTTTTATACACTTTGATTTCTATTTTACTGTTTTAATTGATTTTACCCTTTAAAATAGTTTTTAATCATATTTGTTTTTATATTGTTTTTATTGGTTTTATTTTTATTCATTTTTTGTTTTATTCAGTCATTGGTGGAGCATAATATTGTTTTTAACATGGCTGTGCAGCACTTTGGAAACGTTATTGTTGTTTAAATGTGCTATATAAATAAAGTGGATTGGATTGGATTGGACTGGATTGCACGGTTCAGTGCATATTGCGTACATCCATCCATCCATTTTCTACCACTTATTCCCTTTTGGGGTCGCGGGGGGCGCTGGCGCCTATCTCAGCTGCATTCGGGCGAAGGCAGGGTACACCCTGGACAAGTCGCCACCTCATCGCAGGGCCAACACAGATAGACAGACAACATTCACACTCGCATTCAATTGACCACTAAATGGTAACACCCGAATAAGTTTTTCAACTTGTTTAAGTCGGGATCCACGTTAATCAATTCATGGTACCGCTCTTATTTTCTGATTGGTCAGACGAAAATAGCTGAGGGCCAATCAGAAGTATAGCAGGGCGGGTCATCGTCAATATGTATCAAGATAATACAGCTCTTGTCGACAAACACATTCTAAAAAGTCCAAATTTAGTGGAGTTGTGGAAAATGTCAATTGAATTTTATCTAAAAGTCTTTGAAGAAGGTAATGTCTCATCTGTTGAGAGAACATCACATATTTAATGTGATTCATTTGTTAATTTTCTTTCCTCTATCTCAGGGGTGTCAAACTCAAATACAGAGTGGGCCAAAATTTAAAACTGAACAGAGCCACGGGCCAAGGTTGAACAAATTAACCTTTTAATAGGGACCCAAACAAGTTTTGTATTGAATATTGAACAAGCAAGGCTTGTATAAAGTTATAGTGACATGTCAAGTCGACATTAAAAAATATCAATGGCATATCAAGTAAAATGTGAATAAAAATTGAATGCCTCTTTTCTAACTGCAGCCTTTTGAGTTAAATATCAAAATAAACTTTTTCCACAGGCTAATAATAAATTTGCAAACAAAATAACAATAACAAATTAATCAAACAATCAAACCTTGAAGTATCAAGAGAAAGTTCACGAGTTAAACATTAATTTTTGCTTGGGGAGTATATTGTGTGTGGTGACTGGGTTGTGCATTGAAACTTTTGACACAACTGTGAGGTTAGAGTCGCAAATCATCAGGATGAGGTCGCACCGACATTTCTGCAATACTCCTCACTTCCCCTGCGCGTGGGAGGGGAAACGTTCGTGTGATTGGTTTTATTAAACTTACTCTCAAGGCTTAGTGCGCGTGTGAGGGACATAACCTAAACCGTTGGCAATGGACGATTGCAATGCATATTTGTTCAACAGAAATACCTTTTACACTGACGTGATATAAACAACTTTAAAATTCTTACTAATATGTGCCACACTCTGTGAACATACACCAAATACATTTCTGATAAACATCGACTCTGTAACACATTATAAACGCAAGATAAGAATTACCCATAATGCCACCGTGCAGTACTCTGTGAAGTGATCCTAACGGCCGGAGCAGAGTCAGTCGGACAGAGCCTGTTGTGCTGTGCGCATGCGTCGTCTAGCATGCGTTTCAAAACACTACATTTTCAGAGTAAAGGTGATGTAATATTTTTAGGTTTATGTAGTACAACTATTAAACATTTAAATAGTATGAGGAAACATAAGTAAAACTTACTCTTCCCCCATAATTCATGTATTACGTTAATAAAATGTTTAATTTTACTTAAGAAACTCTAGTTCTTACCAGGGGCGTCACTAGACCTAATACTGTACTGGGGCACACCTGGGGCACAAATGATTCATGTGAGCGTGCAAAGCGCGCAAGCAAAAACATTTTTAGCACTTATTTATCATAAAAAATAAACAAATAGTGCTATAAACTATGATATCATATCAGATTATGTTGTATGGATCTTTGATTAACCACCTGAAATTAACTAATGCATTTGACCTACTTGTGCACTTTTTTACTCCAGACTTCTAAACTGCTACTGGTAAAAGCAAAAAGGAAGAGCAATGAATCTTTTTGAAATATATATTGCAGTAATCATCTGCAAATTTAACATCTACAAAAGTAAAACAAAAAATAAAGCACCCCTACATCTCTGGGTTCTTTTATATTATTTAATTTCCATTTGTGGCAATGTGGCTAATCCTATTTCAGATACACAAAACTATAAAATATACACAAAACAATAAAGCCACAGTAGTAGAATAAATGAACAACTGTTGTGTGTCTGTTCAGGGAATCATTTTCTGAGAAGTAAACTGTAACGTCTCGTTTTCATTTTTGCAAAGTGGTCAATCACTCTGGACAGACATGGAAATATTACAGTAACTGTTATACAGTTGACCAGTGGTTCCCAACTGCTGGGTCGTGACATAAAAGTGGATTGTGTGTCATTTTCAGTGAGTCGCAGTCAGATGTGTGCATGAAAAAAATAAGTTTAGGGAGAAAAAAATCAAATTTTGGCAACAAAACCAGATATTTTTAGCCATTTTTGTAGTGACTATTAGTGAGTATTTTAGCAAAAGGCAAACCGACTAACAAGTTGGAGGAGGACTCAGGACAGACATGGAAATATATTTTTTAAAAATCTAAATGGGGCAGCAAAATCCGATATTTTCAGCCATCTTTCTGAAAACAAATACAGAAATGTTACTATTTTTTCTGGAAACAAAACCAGATGCTTTAGCTGTAGCCATTTTTCTGGTGACAAAACAAGATTATTTTAGTCAAAGTCACACCGATTAACAAGACAAGTCTACTGTGCTATTTTTCTGTGAAATAAACTTGAATGATTTAAAAATTTGGCTCACGACTTGATGATATGGAAACATGTTTTTCTTCCTGAAGATAAACCATTTGAGAAGCACTCAACTCACACATGCTTACTCCAAATCATCATTGATGCAGAACCAGCAGACAATAACCAACATTATGTTTCATGTTCATTGGAAATTCCCCCGACAGCTCGTACAGCAAATGAATATGTTTGTCTTGATACAAGGAATAACGTTAGCTAACTTAGCATCAACTTAAGACAATGATGTTGCCTAGCTAGCTAGGACTTCACTTACATCTCTCATTCCTGCTGCTTCTTCTCTGCTGCGGGCGAATAACTTTCTTAAATCCATCTAGGAGTTACAGTTTGAGTCAAATCAAAATCAAAATAATGTCATTAACAAATTGTTGTTGGCTAACGTTACCTACCTCTGCAGTGATTCTCATCCTCTCTCTCTCTCTCTCTCTCTCCCTCTCAAATGAAGTCTCATCCACACGTGAATAAATTACCATATTAATTAGCCATGTGTTCATTGTTAAGTGGAGTGAATACAGTAGCAATCAATTACCATACTAAGTAGTATGTGCGCTGTTGTCTATGTTATTTGGCCTAAAACTCTGAAGCGTTTTCTTTTATTGGTGAAATTTTTACTGGGGCACTGCAGATCAACACTGGGGCACGTGCCCCAGTGAAATATGTCTGGGGACGCCCCTGGCCAAGAGTCTTGGGAATGTTGTCCATGCTGCTTTATCTGATAGTTTTTGTGTTTTCTTAGACTTGTCTGTTTAACTCAAACCAACAGATATTGGTATTCATGTTGGAATCAAATAGTATTAAAATGTTGAGACAAATGTAAAAAAAAAGACCAAAAACAATTCACCACGCTGGTATGTGTGAAGACAATCAGGTCGGTCTACAAGATGTCTGTTATTTATTTTTCATCCAGTTGGCAACTACAATCTCTACTAAAAATGTGAAAATGACATTCTTCTAAGAATATCTCTATTAAACATGTAACTTGACATTTCTTTAAAATAATAATTCTACTTGGTAGTTTTCATCCCCACATAAACAAGACTTCTCCAAAAGACCATCAGAACTTAGCTACCACACCAAAAGTAAAGAAATAGGTCAGGTGTTTGTAGTCCATTAGTCAATAATGCTGAGTCACTGTCCATCTCACAGCAATCTTACATTTACTTCAGACTACTTGATGCTAACTACATCTTTTTCTTGAAAGACAAACACAGATCAAGTCTTTAAAGCTGTCAACAGACAAGTGAAAGTCTGCATAGATTTTCTATGTTAACAAAATCATTAAATGTGTAGGAAATTAATACTTTTCTCTACTTCAGGGGTCACCAACGCGGTGCCCGCGGGCACCAGGTAGCCCGTAAGGACCAGATGAGTCGCCCGCTGGCCTGTTCTAAAAATAGCTCGAATAGCAGCACTTACCAGTGAGCTGCCTCTATTTTTTTAAATTGTATTTATTTAATAGCAAGCTGCTCTCGCTTTGCTCGACATTTTTAATTCTAAGCGAGACAAAACTCAAACAGAATTTGAAAATCCAAGAAAATATTTTAAAGACTTGGTGTTCACTTGTTTAAATAAATTCATTTATTTTTTTACTTTGCTTCTTATAACTTTCAGAAAGACAATTTTAGAGAAAAAATACAACCTTAAAAATGATTTTAGGATTTTTAAACACATACACCTTTTTACCTTTTAAATTCCTTCCTCTTCTTTGCTGACAATTTAAATCAGTGTTCAAGTATTTTTTTTTTTATGGTAAAGAACAATAAATACATTTTAATTGAATTCTTCATTTTAGCGTCTGTTTTTTCGACTAAGAATATTTGTAAAATATTTCTTCAAACTTATTATGATTAAAATTTGAAAAAAAATATTCTGGCAAGTCTAGAAAATCTGTAGAATGAATTTTTAATCGTATTTCCAAGTCTTTTGAATTTTTTTTTAAATTGTTGTTCTGGAAAATCTAGAAGAAATAATGATTTGTCTTTGTTAGAAATATAGCTTGGTCCAATTTTTTATATATTCTAAGAAAGTGCAGATTGGATTTTAACCTATTTAAAACATGTCATCAAAATTCTAAATTTAATCTTAAACAGGAAAAATTACTAATGATGTTCCATAAATTCTTTTTTTAATTTTTTCCAAAAGATTCGAATTAGCTCATTTTTCTCTTAATTTTTTTCGGTGGAAGTTTGAATTTTAAAGAGTCGAAATTGTAGATAAACTATGTTTCAAAATTAAATTTTCATTTTTTTTGTGTTTTCTCCTCTTTTAAACCATTCAATTAAGTGTTTTTTTTTCATCATTTATTCTCTACCAAAAACCTTCCGTAGAGGAAAAAAAATGTACAATGAAATGACAGACAGAAAGACCCTTTATATATATATATATGTATATATATATATATATATATATATATAAATGTCTTTATTAAAGGTAAATTGAGCAAATTGGCTATTTCTGGCAATGTATTTAAGTGTGTATCAAACTGGTAGCCCTTCGCATTAATCAGTACCCAAGAAGTAGCTCTTGGTTTCAAAAAGGTTGGTGACCCCTGATCTACTTGATGTCAACTTTTTGTTTTGTGACGTTTCTAGAGGAACCATCCATCCATTTTCTACCGCTTATTCCCTTTTGGGGTCACGGGGGGCGCTGGCGCTTATCTCAGCTACAATCGGGCGGAAGGCGGGGTACACCCTGGACAAGTCGCCACCTCATTGCAGGGCCAACACAGATAGACAGACAACATTCACACTCACATTCACACACTAGGGACCATTTAGTGTTGCCAATCAACCTATCCCCAGGTGCATGTCTTTGGAGGTGGGAGGAAGCCGGAGTACCCGGAGGGAACCCACGCAGTCACGGGGAGAACATGCAAACTCCACACAGCATTTGAACCCAGAACTGCAGGACCTTCGTATTGTGAGGCAGACGCACTAACCCCTTTCCCACCGTGAGGCATCAGGTTGAAAATAATAATGAATTAAAATCAATGTTGTTATGACTTATTGACCTTTTTATAAAACTACACTTATTATATAATCTAAAATATTCCACTTAAAAAATGTTATTGGGTGAAAATATTGCATATTTCGCGTTTTTTCTATATATAAAAAAAAATATTTTGACAAAAAGAGCATACAACTTAATTTTTTTTAAATGTTATCTTGACAGATAGACCTAATGTTGATCTAGAGATTTAAGCCTATAGTAATAATATTGAATAATATTTTTAATATTTTTCTGACCAAAACCCTTTGGTGGCCTGAGTGGAGGCCTAAATGTATATTTTTATACATATATTGTATTGGTTTTTAAAATAAAAAACATATCAAAATGGCCCCAGCTTGCTTTGATTTTTCAGTGTGCGGCCCTCAGTGGAAAATGTTTGGACACCCCTGGTTTAAACTGAACTTGAACACTTATTGCACCTAACCCTATAAACAAAGTCACGTACAAGATGAGCTTCCAAAAAATATGAAATAACGCCTCTGTCACCGTGAAGTCGTCTAGAGGAACCTCCATGCAGTATTTGAATGTATAAACACTGCCTCCTACTGGCGAAATACTAGTCTTACAGTTATTGTTTTTCTCCAAAATATACCCTTCAGGATTCAAGGGTTTAGTGCGTGTGCCTCACAATACGAATGTCCTGGGTTCGATTTCCGGCCTCGGGGTCTTTCTGTGTGGAGTTTGCATGTTCTCCCCGTGACTGCGTGGGTTCCCTCCGGGTACTCCGGCTTCCTCCCACCTCCAAAGACATGCACCTGGGGATAGGTTGATTGGCAACACTAAATGGTCCCTAGTGTGTGAATGTGAGTGTGAATGTTGTCTGTCTGTGTTGTTGTTTTTTTTTTAATCTGTCCACCATCTTGGTTGTAGTCCTTAATGATTCATGACTCTTACAGGCTGACAAGGGTATTACAGTTGATAGTTTTGGCGTGTAGTAGCCATCTTGGGTGGAGTCCAAGAATTTGTCTTTAAAAACGATGGATGTTAGTGTTTCTCCTAGGAGAGCGTCCAAATGCATGATGAATCACTATTCATGATCACATGTACACAATGACAGTTACCACAGGGAGCTAACAACTGTTAGTTCCTATGGATTAGTGTTGGTTATTTTCCCCTACCTGGGATTGCCTTTAACACGGTCACATATGATACACCATCGAGGCAGACAAGAAGGCCTTCGTCTTCTCCGTGGCGTTGGCAGAGATCAACCGCAAGATCCTGGATCATGTAGGGACTTTTCAGGACGCGGCCAGAGGTCCACCAAAGAGAACTTGTGAAGAGACTGATTGAGGGATGTGGAATTTAGGACAGTGTGAAGAAGAGGACGCACACCATGCCTGTTTTGGAAATAAACTAGCAATGTTTCATCTTTATGTCAACAAGTCTTGTTTTCTTTCATCACAGGAAGTTGAGCAAGAAGATGTTTGACCAAAGGTAGAAGTATTAGGACGTACTCCCACTAGGACATTCTAATCCCAAACCCAGGATTAACCCACTTACTCTTCTCTCCTTTTTGTGAATTCCAACTAGGGTTGCAGCTATCCATTATTTTAGTGATTGAGGATCGATTAGTTTGTTCCATTAATTAATGAATCAGATAAAACACACTTTATAGCCTCAATGCGTATTGTAGAGATAAATTGTTGAAATAAACAAAATATTTTGTACTTCACCTTCACTACCTTCTTTACTCCTTGTTTTACCTTTTTATTTACCCTTTAATTACTTAATTTGACTTTCTATTTAACTTATTTAAGCTTTATTTCCTTACTTTTTACCCTCTACTTTTTTTTACCTGCCATACTCCTTGTTTACCTTTGTATTTTACCTTGTATTTAACTTATTTTACTTTTATTTACTTGATTTGATTTCTATTTAACCTATTTTATGTGCTCCTTGTTTTACTTATTTGACCTTCTATTTAACATTTCCCCTTTATCTTACTTACTATTTAACATATTTTTACCTTCTATACTTTGTTTTACCTTTTTTATTTACCATTATTTTACTTTTTTTTTTTTTTTTACTTTATTTGACCTTATATTTAACTATCTTTACTGTTTAGTTAATGTTACTCCCTCTGATGTCTTAATCAAGCCTCAAGTTGTTAGTTTTTCTCCGAAAGACATTTATTCCAGCCTCGCCTTCTTCTCGTTAACTAGGCCAAAAAAATGCCGTTAGAACTACTTAATAAGAAAAACAGAATTGAGATCATTATCCATGCGTTTGTTACGTCTCGCCTCGACTACTGTAACGTATTATTTTCGGGTCTCCCCATGTCTAGCATTAAAAGATTACAGTTGGTACAAAATGCGGCTGCTAGACTTTTGACAAGAACAAGAAAGTTTGATCACATTACACCTGTACTGTATATATCTTTATATACATATATACATACATATATACCTGTACTGGCTCACCTGCACTGGCTTCCTGTGCACTTAAGATGTGACTTTAAGGTTTTACTACTTACGTATAAAATACTACACGGTCTAGCTCCATCCTATCTTGCCGATTGTATTGTACCATATGTCCCGGCAAGAAATCTGCGTTCAAAGGACTCCGGCTTATTCCCAAAGCCCAAAAAAAGTCTGCGGGCTATAGAGCGTTTTCATTTCGGGCTCCAGTACTCTGGAATGCCCTCCCGGTAACAGTTCGAGATGCTACCTCAGTAGAAGCATTTAAGTCTCACCTTAAAACTCATTTTTATTCTCTAGCCTTTAAATAGACTCCCTTTTTAGACCAGTTGATCTGCCGTTTCTTTTCTTTTTCTCCTATGTTCCACTCTCCCTTGTGGAGGGGGTCCGGTCCGATCCGGTGGCCATGTACTGCTCGCCTGTGTATCGGCTGGGGAAATCTCTACGCTGCTGATCCGCCTCCGCTTGGGATGGTTTCCTGCTGGCTCCGCTGTGAACGGGACTCTCGCTGCTGCGTTGGATCCGCTTTGGACTGGACTCTTGCGACTGTGTTGGATCCAATATGGACTGAACTTTCGCAGTATCATGTTAGACCCGCTCGACATCCATTGCTTTCCTCCTCTCCAAGGTTCTCATAGTCATCATTGTCACCGATGTCCCACTGGGTGTGAGTTTTTCCTTGCCCTTATGTGGGCCTACCGAGGATGTCGTAGTGGTTTGTGCAGCCCTTTGAGACAATAGTAATTTAGGGCTATATAAGTAAACATTGATTGATTGATTGAAGTTTAATTAATTTTTAAGATATTTTTTTCAAAATGAATCAATATTTTGTTTAAAATGTATTTAATAACATTTTATAAAACCATATAAGAATGTTTTTCTACTTTTTTAAATCAGTTCAATACAATTATTTTCTTATTTTAGAAATAATTATTAATTAATTAATTACTAATTAATTAATTTTTATTCTATAAAATATATATATATGTTGTATTTAATGTAATGTTGTAAAGTAAGTTGAATCAATTGTATTTTATATTTCTTAAATTAATCAATAATTATTTTATTTAAAATGTATTTAATAACATTTTATAAAACAATATAGCAATATTTTTCTACTATATATTTTTAATCCGTTCAATACAAATATTTTCTCATTTAAAAAATAGACATTATGTTAACAAAAATAATTGTATTTAGGATTCTTTATATTGTGTATCAATATTTTACAGCGCCAGTAATTGTTCAAAATTTATGACAATTATTATTGTGTCATTGTGTTTGATATAATTTTTTGTAAATTAAGTCCAACAATAAATTTTATGTTTAGTTTTTCTAAATAAATCCATTTAATACAATATTTTAAATAACAATGTTTAGTTTTGTCATCACGGTGTGCCACCTATTATGTATGCTGCAGCTACATAGACCACGGATATGAGTCATTGTATTGTAAGTATTTATTTATTTCGGATATGATTTAATAAATCAAAAAAAATAAAAACAATATAGTGATGTGTTTCAAACATGTATACAGTTACAGTTTTACATTCCGAAAAGGATTAGGAAGAAGCACAGCTTATTTATTCCTACCACTTTTTAGAAATAATTTCTAAAACAAAAATAAATAGCAATACAGTTCACATCCATCCATCCATTTTTCAACCGCTTGTCCCTTTCGGGGTCGCATGAATATAATAAAAGACTGTATGGTTCACATCATTTACTGAATATGTGATAAGATGATGTGTCATATAGACTGTAATGTTTCCTCATGTCCTGTAGGTGGCAGCAATGCACATTACAAGGTTTTGGACATCACCACACATGAAGTGAAGCTTTTGTACATTTTGGATTTTCAGTGTTTTAAAACAGAGAAAAATCAGGACCTGATGTCCAAACCTCATGACAAAACATATTTTAATGCTTGTATGACAAAGAGTTAATGCTTGATAATACTTGACATGACTTATGTTTGCTAGATTATAGGTTTTGGTGTGGGTTTGCTGGAGGGCGTTGATCCTAACCCTGCAAACTTTGTCGGAGCTGGAGTGGTCCACACTAAATGTTCTCAGGTGGGATGCACTGCTACGCTCTTGGAAGCCCATCACACTAGTGATATATATAGATATATATATTAGCTTTTTGCACTTTTGAAGGTCAGTATGACATCACACCCGAGACCTTTGCCATGGTGCCGCCTTTACACTCTTCTTCTACACACACTTTGTACTGTAGCTCACTCTGGTGCCTTTGTCTCACTGAAACACTAGCAGCACAGTGCCTCACTACTTCTACCTGAATGCACACACTAAATATTTCTATTTTCACCGCCTTCACTCGCTCCTTAAATGCTCCTCACTGCCTTAGGAGATATTTTTTTCCCACTGTTTGAAAATAAAACCGTCTCCTCCTCAAGGCCAGGTCCGTCTATTCTATACAATTACTGAAATATGTATCGTCTTAAACAGTGGTTCTCCATCTTTAAAAAAAAAGAACCTCTAAGAACCTTCATACTTTTTTGATCATAGACTTAGACAAACTTTAATGATCCACAAGGGAAATTGTTCCACACAGTAGCTCAGTTACAATGATGGAAAGTGTAAGGATGGAAAGGACAATGCAGGTATAAATAAACTAAATATAGTGACATAAAATATAACATTTATGCAATATTTACACAATCTATGTACAGTATTTACATCATATATGTGCAGTGAGTCTTATTCTACGTTGTGTAGTTTTTTCTTTTAAGTAAGAGACACTCCACCATTCCGTCATTTATTGGCCACCTGTTTTGGAAACACGAAACACATAAACAGGTCTGTACTTTCCTGGCGGAGTGATACCTCATCAGCTAAAGTCCGATAGAAGAGGAAATAAACAACATTCATTCATACAAAAATATTAATTTAAATTACATTAACAACAAGGTTTTATCACACACAAAAAATAATAATACACAAATCCACATACCTGTTTTGGAAACGCGAAACACTTTAACAGGTCTCTACTTTTCTGGCGGAGTGATACCTGCGTAAATACCATGTGTAATTATGACCAAACATTTCAAACATTCGACGCTCTAATCCTTACTTAACAAAATTGTGCATAAAAAAATACTTAAAACAACACATCAAAGGGTCCCGAACCAAAAGGAAAAACAAAACCGACATGAAAACAAGAAGGAAACACCAGGAACACAGAAGGATGACACAAGAGCACAGAGCTCCTGCCACCAGCAGCCACTACAGCGGCAACATCTTGGGGGGAAAAATAAATGATCCAGTTGTTGGAGAATTTGTCAGCTCATGTTGCTACAACCTCCATTTTTTGTTTCAAAATGATCTTTTAACATAGATGGTTTCCTTAACTCCTTTTTCAAACTATTAGTTATTTCGGTTTAAATAAATTGTCTTTGTTTTCTCCCTGAACTCTTCCTTCTTTTTGAGATGTACATTTCTGTCATATGTAGGACTGATTCTTTACCAACTCTTGCTTCACCTTCTAATTCCTCCCCAATCACTGAGTGTCGCTCCACTCAGGAAGTCATCTGTTTTCACATTTTCTCTGAATTTTTCTGCTGATCTTGCTGATCATTGCTGGTATCTGAAAGTTCAGTGATAGTGTTTAAGTGTGTTGAAGAGGAATGAAGTGCAGGAACAGAAGCAGTGAGTCGCATGGCTCCTTCTGAATCCATCTTCTCATCCTCAGTCAACACATTCAGTCCTAAAACACACCAAAAAAGGGAAAAATGCACAACATTCTGAAACGGGATAAAAAAATAATATCATGAAGCAGAACACAATAAGTGTAATGACTTAGTTTACCTGAGTTGGAGGGAAGAGTGAGTACTTGGTCTAAGAAGGATGTCTTTTCATCACGCTCTTTGGACACTGAAACAACAACACAAAGATAATTACATTCCAATCACCTTAGTGAGGTAAGGAAACTAACATCCCAACAAGGTATTAATTACATTTAAATAAATAACTAATGTGACTTTGATTGATTGTCTTTTGTCATGTCGAGTTTCTGTACCCTTTAGATATTGAGGTGTTATGTATAAAACACAACACAAGATGACCAGAATGAAGATACAGACTAATATGATAATCAGATGAACATCTGATCTTTTACCTGCACAGAAAAACAAAAGTCAAACTCAAATCAACTTTTCAAAGTACATCATATCCAAAATAAGATTTAAATATGTAACACCTCGATTTCACAGCCATCATTATTGATTATAATTACCCAGGAAGCAGTCCTTAGCGGTGAATGAAGCCGTTTCATTGGTCAGAGGGTTGCTGACATCACAACGATAAACTTGATCATCATCTTCATTCCTGACAGTTATTGTTAAATTTGGTCCAGTCTGCTCCTTTCCTGGTGAGCTCCACTTCAACTTTAATAAATGAGGATGTTTGGACTCTGTTGAGCACACAAGTGTCGCCTGCTTTGTGTCGCTCATCTCACAGGATATGTTGGGTTTGGATACTTTGTCTGTAAGAAAACAGAAGGATGGTCAACATGAGGTCAGATGTTTGTTTTTTTTGTTTTTGGGGTGGAGATTCATGTGGTGTTGAGTCGTGTTCACATTTGAGCTCAAATGTAACACAATCAACACTATTGTTAATGAACCTAGATTAGACAAGTTAATATTTATAGTGCTCAATATTTGTGTTAAAATGTTTATGAATGGAAATGTAAACTTACCTATAACTTCAATTGTATACAGCAAAGTACGAGGCTCGTTGTTTATGTTCATTTCTAGGAGATAGTCTCCACTGTCTTCATATGTGGCGTTTTTGATGGTGAGTTCTGCAGAGACCCGGTCCAGAGTGATTCTGTTCTTGTATGAAGAAGGCACATAGTTCTCCGTGCCAGTAAAAAATACCACATCATTTTCATTATGTAGCCAGATAAATCTAATAGGTTGTTCAGAGATGGATGGCATGAAGTGTATGTCCTGACCCTTCAGGAAATATTTCACATCCTGTGCAGAAACTGTGAAAGGGACATAAACAGATAAATAGTCTTCAGCTGTAGTGGTGCACCATTAAGACCCTTTTTTATAAACAAAACACAAGAGACTTTAATGTGTATAAACACAGCATTATCTACTTTGCAGGATTGTAATGAGAGTAATTTCCATAACAGTTTGTGGAAATGATTAAGTTTGAAAACGCCCTGTATGTTAATGTTGATGATATGTTGAACTTTTATACATCAAGTTAGGGCTGGTCGATATGGCCTTTTTTAAATATCTCGATATTTTGTAGGCCATATCACGATACACGATATATATCTCGATATTTTGCCTTGGACTTGAATGAACACTTGATACATATAATCACAGCAGTATGATGATTCTATTTGTCTACATTAAAACATTCTTATTCATACTGTATTAATATATGCTACTTTTAATTTTTCATGCAGAGAAGGAAATCACAACTAAGGCAATTGACCAAAACTATATTTATTAAACAGTTATTAAGCAGTGGCACAAACGTTCATGTCATTTCCAAAACAGAAAGTGCAGGATTGTCAGAAACATTTTAAGTGTCAAATAAAAATGAGCTGCATAATAAGAAATCATAGTATTCGTCCTTTGCTATGTGGTAGGTTACTACGGACGTTATTAAATTATATTTTTTTCATACGGTGTTGATGCAGAAATGTTTGCCTCGGCATTTTGATGGTGTGGGCGTGTGGCACCGAACGGAGATGTTGACATGCGAAGTAAGCACTCTTCATTCCCTAGCAGGTGACTTTTCAAATGATGCTAAATATTAGCAGTAATGCTACTTTTTGTAGCAACGCTTGTGCCGCATGCTTGACTTATTACGGTTGTCTGTTCGACATCTTCCCACTTGAAGTCAAACCACTGCCAGACGCTGTACCCCCTGCTGTTTTTCTTGGGAATTAAGTCTTCGTTCATTCGCACCTTCTTTCTCTCGTATTACCACTCGCACGGCTCTGCTAGCTAACGTCATGGGTAACACGGGTAACGTTACCCATATGCTAGCTATAGCATATGGCATCACATTAGTGCCAAAAATCCAAGCGCATAAAAACTGTTATCGCGCGCTGATTCTCCACTTCGTGCGCGCGCACGACATCCTTTTGCGCGCACGCCGTCTTCGTTTTGTCACTTTGTGGGCGGTTATTCTTACACGGCCCCTCATTTGTGATTGGTCAGGTGAAAATAGCTGAGGGCCAATCAGAAGTATAGCAGGGCGGGTCATCGTCAATATGTATCAAGATAATACAGCTCTTGTCGACAAACACATTCTAAAAAGTCCAAATTTAGTGGAGTTGTGGAAAATGACAATTGAATTTTCTCTAAAAGTGTTTGAAGAAGGTAATGTCTCATCTGTTGAGAGAACATCACATAGTTAATGAAGTGTCAAGATCAATATCTCTCTCTTCATACACATACAACCAGTCCACAGATGTTAGTCAATGATGGAAATTATATTTTCAAATATGTTTTCTTTCCTCACTTGTCTGTTTTTAAAAAAAAAAATTATTTATTTAATATTTGTATATGTAAATATCGAATGTATGCCACAATACGTATGTGACATTTGAGGTGACGTGAACTTGGTTGAAAAAGACAAAACCTGGTGACTAATGCCTGTCATAACAGCAACTGCGTGAGAACGTCTACTCGAATATCACGATATAGTCATTTTCTATATCGCACAGAGACAAAGCCGCGATATATCATGTGTATCGATGTATCGCCCAGCCCTACATCAAGTGTTGTCAATGTTTTGGATACCATTGCTCCTGTCAAAGTTAGAATGGAGAAATGAAGATTTGGTCTGGGCACAGAAAAGGGATGCTGCAGAACTGAACGGAACTGGTGCAAGTCAAAGCTCCACAAGTCCATTATGAGAACAAGACTTTGTGTAGAACAATATTTAGTTTGCTAGCAAAACACACAACAGGTGCAACACAACACAACGCTAGATCTTCTTTCTATTTGTACAAAGTCTTCATTTATAAAGAATTATAGGAAAAGTAACATCAGAACTTACCTGCAGTGAAAGTCCACATGAAATAGACCAGAACATGTTGGTAGTCCATTATAGACGATTCACTTTCACCAATTTTACCAAACTAGTTTGCTGTCTTTTGATTGCTTTTCACTGAACACAGCAAATGTAAAAGTGAAAGCCAGATAACCTGCAATACCTGAGAGTCTTAAATACTGATTTTCAAAATACGAGCATAGCCAGAGCAGTCATGGTATATGTAGCTGTACACTTAATATTGTGTACCTGCTTCTTACATGCATAACCTGAGAGCCCTAAAAATGTGTTCATCTAATAGCAACCAGGACCTTGGTAATAGACTTGGTCAATCAATGACTTGCTGGCTGGCGGACTGGCGAATGAGAGGAGAGGAGAGGACAAACAGGAGAGGTTTAGGGGCTGAAAGAGGAAGTAAACAAGGAGCGTATTTGTTTAGTGCGTGTGCGGCGCCTATGTGTATCAGCCCAGATCAGTACAGATGGCAGAGTTAAAAATATGTATTTAAAAAAACAACCAAAAAAGCTAGTTCCATACATTAGGCAAATTAATGAATGATATGATATGAATAAACACTCTATGTTTCTTAATTTTACCTCGGACAGTTGGACCCGATCATTTTATTGATGACAATGGTACATGTACTATACATATACAATACTCTGACAATGGTACATGTACTATACATATACAATACTCTGACAATGGTACATGTACTATACATATACAATACTCTGACAAAGGTACATGTACTATACATATACAATACTCTGACAATGGTACATGTACTATACATATACAATACTCTGACAAAGGTACATGTACTATACATATACAATACTCTGACAATGGTACATGTACTATACATATACAATACTCTGACAATGGTACATGTACTATACATATACAATACTCTGACAATGGTACATGTACTATACATATACAATACTCTGACAATGGTACATGTACTATACATATACAATACTCTGACAATGGTACATGTACTATACATATACAATACTCTGACAATGGTACATGTACTATACATATACAATACTCTGACAATGGTACATGTACTATACATATACAATACTCTGACATTTATAACAAATCGAACCGTTTGGAAATGAGTTGAAGTGGAGAATCAGCGCGCGATAACAGTTTTTATGTGCTTGGATTTTTGGCGCTAATGTGACGCCATACATGTACTATTTAAATAACCATAACTTGCTCAATTTTCAACTAATTTCCAAACGGTGCGATTTGTTATAAATGTCAGGGTATTGTATGTATATGTTTATTTAAATAGTACATGTACCATTGACATCAATAAAACGATGGGGACCAGCTGTCTGAGGTAAGATGGCCGCTACGCTGGAGAAACATGGAGTGTTTATTCATATCTATGATGAAAGGTCCATGGCAGTTCCCTGGGATTAAAAAGAAAAGAAATCATGTTTTCATGGGGCTATCATGGCTGAACAAGTAAATCTTACACTATTATCTCTCAGATTTAATTTGCCTAATGTATGGAGCTAGCTTATTTTGTTGTTTTTTTTAAATACATATTTTTAACTCTGCCATCTATACTGATCTGGGCTGATATCTCATTTTCCATAGTTTGAGTTGTTTGCAGAAACGTAAATACTTTTTATAGTAATATTAAAACCATATTCATTAATTGTAGTGATGACCTGTCATTCATTATTCTACTAAAATAGTCATTGCAATCATAACATCAATAATTAGGCCCATATGCTAATCATGTGGTCCTGATATGAAGTACGCATAGATAAGTGGGTTCGGGTAGACTCTGGTGTAAACTTAAAGTAGATAGAGGAAAGAAAATTAACAAATGAATCACATTAACTATGTGATGTTCTCTCAACAGATGAGACATTACCTTCTTCAAAGACTTTTAGATAAAATTCAATTAACATTTTCCACAACTCCACTAAATTTGGACTTTTTAGAATGTGTTTGTCGACAAGAGCTGTATTATCTTGATACATATTGACGATGACCCGCCCTGCTATACTTCTGATTGGCCCTCAGCTATTTTCACCTGACCAATCAGAAAATAGGGGCGGTCTAATCATAACCGCCCACAAAGGACCATTACGAAGACGGCGCGCGCACTCACGCACCGCGCAGGCGCGAAGTGTACACATTGTGCGAGAAAACAGGATGTTAAAAGGCACAACCTTGAGCAATCAAGCGATAAAATTCTGCTTATCCTTGAATTTACCATTAATCCATTTTCTGTCTGTTACACTATACCGCTTGCGAGCGTGAGTGACCAAGCACGTCATATTTTTAGACAGATGATTGCAATGCATACTTGTTCAACAGAAATACCTTTTACACTGACGTGATATAAACAACTTTAAAATTCTTACTAATATGTGCCACACTCTGTGAACATACACCAAATACATTTCTGATAAACATCGACTCTGTAACACATTATAAACGCAAGATAAGTGTTAGAGCCAAATACACTTTCTGTCAAATTGATGACGTCACTAAAGGGGTTGGCTCCAAGGCCAAGTGCCTGTCTATTTAGGGAGGAGTCAGGATCTTGCTCAGGTGTTGCTGAGTAGAGGCGCAACAGTTTTTGACTGTGCCAGGCTAGTGTTTGTTTGCTCCCGTGTATTTTCAGTTTTTGTACAAAGTGTGTTATATAAATGTGACTTTATGAAATTAAATATTTTTATTAAAACATGGACACAATTTTGGACATCAATTATTAGCCGGCTGCACACGTCTGAACTAGCTTCACTTATATTCGGCAACCAGTAGCAGTAATAGTATAGGACTTTACCGCTACATTTAAGTCAAAAACTGCCTCACCTAAAAGCGAGTTGTTTATTGGGAAGCAACAAGCTGCGAGGCTTGTTTTGGAAGAGGATCGCACCTGCCGCTGTCAGAGTTTGATTGGCAGCCGGCGGCGGAAGAAAGGGATCGGCGAAGCGGCGGACACATTCCTGCAATCAAGCTCTGCATCGACAGCTCCGAGTACCACTGGAGAGCAACAGGGTCACTCATCGGGGACAACAACAACAACAACAACAACAACAACAACAACAACAGCACCTGCAGATCATCCCATCGGACCAAGCCGCGCGCATGCGTGGAGGAGGACGCGGAGCAGCGTTGAGTGTGGTATGTTTTAGCGGCGCGCCCACTTAATAAAAAATAAAAAATGGCCATTGTTAAATTGTGTGCACACAAATATTGAAAAATCAATTTTTTTGGGTGACTATTTGACTTGACTTGCGTGCGGGTTGACAAACTTTGATTTTTCCAAATGGAGGAGGAGGGAGCACACGCATGCGCAGATGAACATAAACAGCCACAAGGGGACACTGTGGCTGAACGTGACAATGTTGGACAAGGGCTTGAAGGGAAAAAACGTGTGGTAAAAATGGCACCCAAGGCTCTAGGTCACGAAATTGAAAGTTTGCACGGGGAAATAAAATCAAAGTTGCAAAGACTCTCAATACTAAAAGAGGGGGTCATTGCTGTGATAAATGATGAAACACGTTCACATGAGCTAAAGGAGGAATTTAGCGTGGATTTATATCATGAAATTGGAAAAGTGCACATAACTTTGTTGTCTCTGTTGCCAGAATATGAGAGTACTAAACATGAGACTTGGTACAAAGCAAAAATGTTGAATTTTGATGGTTTTATTGAAAAGGTTGACCGGTTGATGTGTTTTAAAAGTGATGATGATGATAATGATGATGATGATGATGATGATGTTGAAAATGAGGGTTCCGCTGTTGATGGTTTTGAAAATGAAAGTGTACAACCCCACAACAGCATTTCAAATGTTCCATCTATTGTCTTATCAAAGGTTATTCAATCCACAGTCTCAAACAAAAGCAAAATGTCTTCCACTTCTTCTGCTCGCATAATAGCAGAGGCAGATAAGGCAGCACTTGTCGCCCGTGCTATTGCTTTAAAAGAGATCCATGCATTGGAGGCGCAGGCAGCAGCTCTAAAGAGGGAACAGAAGGAACAAGCAGAGGCCATAAGGAGGAAAAAGGAGCAAATGGAGTTGGATGCTGAAATAGCAGCCCACGATGCTAGATTGTCTGTCCTCCATGAAGCCAGTGTTGCCGGCAGGAGCGAAGAGTCTGATGGAATGGAGTCCTATTATAGGTAAAGGACAAAACCAAAAAAAGGGCCCACTCCGCCTGTACAACAACGTCAGCCATCTCTTAAAGCTGCTCCTTCAGAGCTCCACACAGCCAAGAATGCCCCAAACAAGGTCCATTCACACCCTCAACCAAACAACCAACCACTTCGCTCATCAACTTTGGATCCTGTGGAAAACCAATCAAGGCAAAATTTACCTCAAGCATTTCATTCATTTCAAGGCAACACAATACCAGGTGAATTCCACACTGTATTAGAGGCAAAATGAAATGATGACACTCCTGGTTCAAGCACAAACCTCCCAATTACTTCCACACAGACAAATTCCGTTTTTTGAAGCTGACCCATTGCAGTTTCAGGCTTTCATAAAAGCTTTTGAATATTGTATAGAGGCAAAAACCAATGATCGTGGTGACTGCTTATACTATCTGGAACAGTTCACCAAAGGACAGCCCAGAGAGTTGGTGCACAGTTGCCTCTATATGCCTACAGAGAGAGGCTATGCTACAGCAAAACGCCTACTAAGGGAACACTTTGGAAATCCTTCAAAAATAACAGCTGCCTACCTGGACAAAATTATGGTATGGCCAAACATCAAGGCTGAAGATGTAAAAAATCTCCGAGCTTTTGCACTGTACTTGCGAGAATGCTCCAATGCCATGGATGATCTGCAGTACTTGGACGAGCTCAACATGCCAGCTAGCATGAAGATGCTCATACACAAGCTTCCATACAAAAATAAGGGACCAGTGGAGAGGAAAAGCAGCCGACATTGTTGACCAACAAAAGCGACGTGCTTGTTTCACAGACATTGTTAAATTTATTGAACAGCAGGTCAGAATTGCTTCAGATCCTGTCTTTGGCAACATTCAGGACATCCCTCGAGATAAAACAATAACCAAACCCAAGCCTATACATCAAAGCAAATCACAGTACAGAAGGAACAGTTTCGCAACTCATGTGACAGTTGCCACTAGACCTAAACCGGCTGCACACCTCAATAAATTTGTGAATACCTCCAAGACGAACTCTATTTCCTGTCTTTACTGTAAAAGTGAACATGCATTGGAGCACTGTCTGATACAGGGGCGTCGCCAGACAGATTTCACTGGGGCACGTGCCCCACTGTTGATCTGCAGTGCCCCAGTAAAAATTTCACCAATACAAAAAAAACGCTTCAGAGTTTTAAGTCTACATAACATAAACAGCGCACATACTACTTAGTATGGTAATTGATTGCTACTGTATTCACTCCACTTAACAATGAACACATGGCTAATTAATATGGTAATTTATTCACGTGTGGATCAAGACTTCAGTTGAGAGAGAGAAAGAGACAGAGAGAGAGAGGATGAGAATCACTGCTGAGGTAGGTAACGTTAGCCAGCAACAATTTGTTAATTACATCATTTTGATTTGTTAACTACATTATTTTGATTTTGATTTGACTCAAACTGTAACTCCTAGATGGATTTAAGAAAGTTATTCGCCCGCAGCAGAGAAGAAGCAGCAGGAATGAGAGATGTAAGTGAAGTCCTAGCTAGCTAGGCAACATCATTGTCTTAAGTTGATGCTAAGTTAGCTAACGTTATTCCTTGTATCAAGACAAACATATTCATTTGCTGTACGAGCTGTCGGGGGAATTTCCAATGAACATGAAACATAATGTTGGTTATTGTCTGCTGGTTCTGCATCAATGATGATTTGGAGTAAGCATGTGTGAGTTGAGTGCTTCTCAAATGGTTTATCTTCAGGAAGAAAAACATGTTTCCATATCATCAAGTCGTGAGCCAAATTTTTAAATCATTCAAGTTTATTTCACAGAAAAATAGCACAGTAAACTTGTCTTGTTAATCGGTGTGACTTTGACTAAAATAATCTTGTTTTGTCACCAGAAAAATGGCTACAGCTAAAGCATCTGGTTTTGTTTCCAGAAAAAATGTCTGTCCAGATTGATTGACCACTTTGCAAAAATGAAAACGAGACGTTACAGTTTACTTCTCAGAAAATGATTCCCTGAACAGACACACAACAGTTGTTCATTTATTCTACTACTGTGGCTTTATTGTTTTGTGTATATTTTATAGTTTTGTGTATCTGAAATAGGATTAGCCACATTGCCATAAATGGAAATTAAATAATATAAAAGAACCCAGAGATGTAGGGGTGCTTTATTTTTTGTTTTACTTTTGTAGATGTTAAATTTGCAGATGATTACTGCAATATATATTTCAAAAAGATTCATTGCTCTTCCTTTTTTCTTTTATCAGTAGCAGTTTAGAAGTCTGGAGTAAAAAAGTGCACAAGTAGGTCAAATGCATTAGTTAATTTCAGGTGGTTAATCAAAGATCCATACAACATAATCTGATATGATATCATAGTTTAAAGCACTATTTATGTATTTTTAATGATAAATAAGTGCTAAAAATGTTTTGGCTTGCGCGCTTTGCACGCTCACATGAATTATTTGTGCCCCAGGTGTGCCCCAGTACAGTATTAGGTCTAGTGACGCCCCTGGTAAGAACTAGAGTTTCTTAAGTAAAATTAAACATTTTATTAACGTAATACATGAATTATGGGGGAAGAGTAAGTTTTACTTATGTTTCCTCATACTATTTAAATGTTTAATAGTTGTACTACATAAACCTAAAAATATTACATAATGTTTACTCTGAAAATGTAGTGTTTTGAAACGCATGCTAGACGACGCATGCGCACAGCACAACAGGCTCTGTCCGACTGACTCTGCTCCGGCCGTTAGGATCACTTCACAGAGTACTGCACGGTGGCATTATGGGTAATTCTTATCTTGCGTTTATAATGTGTTACAGAGTCGATGTTTATCAGAAATGTATTTGGTGTATGTTCACAGAGTGTGGCACATATTAGTAAGAATGTTAAAGTTGTTTATACCACGTGAGTGTAAAAGGTATTTCTGTTGAAGAAATATGCATTGCAATCGCCCTTACACGTCGGAACAAATAACAACACCCGTTTTGAGCATGAGATCGTGTGAAAAAGTCTAACAAAACCCACAACACGAACGTTTCCCCTCCCACGCGCAGGGGAAGTGGGGACTGTTGCAGAAATGAGTGTTGGTCCTCATCCTGTTACCTGCGACTCCAACCTCACAGTGGTGTCAAGAGTTAAAATGCAAAACCAAGTCACCACACACAATATACTCCCCAAGCAAAAATTAATATTTAACTCGTGGATTTCCTCCTGATACTTCAAAGTTTGAATATTTGATTAATTTGTTATTGTTATTTTATTTGCAAATTTATTATTAGCCTGTGGAAAAAGTTTATTTTGATATTTAATTTAAAAAGCTGCAATTAGAAAAGAGGCATTCAATTTTTATTTACATTTTACTTGATATGTCATTGATATTTTTTAATGTCGACTTGACATGTCACTATAACTTTATACAAGCCTTGCTTGTTCAATATTCAATACAAAACTTGTTTGGGTCCCTATTAAAAGGTTAATTCGTTCAACCTTGGCCCGTGGCTCTGTTCAGTTTTAAATTTTGGCCCACTCTGTATTTGAGTTTGACACCCCTGAGATAGAGGAAAGAAAATTAACAAATGAATCACATTAACTATGTGATGTTCTCTCAACAGATGAGACATTACCTTCTTCAAAGACTTTTAGATAAAATTCAATTGACATTTTCCACAACTCCACTAAATTTGGACTTTTTAGAATGTGTTTGTCGACAAGAGCTGTATTATCTTGATACATATTGACGATGACCCGCCCTGCTATACTTCTGATTGGCCCTCAGCTATTTTCGTCTGACTAATCAGAAAATAAGAGCGGTACCATTAATTGATTAACGTGGATCCCGACTTAAACAAGTTGAAAAACTTATTCGGGTGTTACCATTTAGTGGTCAATTGAATGCGAGTGTGAATGTTGTCTGTCTATCTGTGTTGGCCCTGCGATGAGGTGGCGACTTGTCCAGGGTGTACCCTGCCTTCGCCCGAATGCAGCTGAGATAGGCGCCAGCGCCCCCCGCGACCCCAAAAGGGAATAAGTGGTAGAAAATGGATGGATGGATGTACGCAATATGCACTGAACCGTGCAATCCAGTCCAATCCAATCCAATCCACTTTATTTATATAGCACATTTAAACAACAATAACGTTTCCAAAGTGCTGCACAGCCATGTTAAAAACAATATTATGCTCCACCAATGACTGAATAAAACAAAAAATGAATAAAAATAAAACCAATAAAAACAATATAAAAACAAATATGATTAAAAACTATTTTAAAGGGTAAAATCAATTAAAACAGTAAAATAGAAATCAAAGTGTATAAAAAAACACAGAGGACAGAGGACCACACAACTCACGTAGTGTTAAAAGCCAAAGAATAAAAGTGGGTCTTAAGACGAGACTTAAAACACTCCACTGTGGAAGCAGTTTGAACATGGAGGGGCAGAGTGTTCCAGAGCTTAGGGCCGACCACAGAGAAGGCCCTGTCTCCCCTGGTCTTAAGTCTGGTCTTGGGCACCACGAGCTGAAACTGGCTCTCGGACCTCTGAGCGCGCGCAGGAATGTAAATTTGGATAAGGTCCGAGATATACTGAGGTGCCAGTCCATGTAAAGATTTAAAAACAAACAGCAATGTTTTAAAATCAATTCTAAAATGAACAGGGAGCCAGTGCAAACTCTGAAGAATTGGGGTTATATGCTGGCGTTTCCTGGCCCCTGTTAAAAGTCGTGCTGCCGCGTTCTGGACTAACTGCAACCGGGAGAGAGCTTTTTGGCTAATGCCAGCATAAAGTGTATTGCAGTAGTCCAGGCCACTTGAAATAAAAGCATGCACGACTTGTTCAAAAAGGTTAAAAGATAAAAACGGTTTAACCTTTACTAAAAGTCGAAGGTGATAAAAACACGATTTTAAAACGCCATTGACTTGTTTGTCTAGTTTAAAATGGCTGTCTATAGTGACGCCAAGGCTGGTGACTTTGGGACGCACATCATTTTGCAATGGTCCCAAGTCAGTGAGGGCTTGACCAAAAACTAAAATTTCCGTTTTTCCCTCATTCATTATTAAAAAATTCTGGGCTAACCAAGCCTTGACGTCACATAGACAGTTAAGAAGGGGTGTCAGGGGGCCGTGGCTTTTTGAAATCGGCATATAAATTTGGCAGTCATCTGCATAAAAGTGATAAAACACTCCATGTTTCTTAAAAATATCTCCAAGAGGGAGGAGATAAAGGGCGAACAGGATGGGGCCTAAAATAGATCCCTGGGGGACACCACAGTAAAGAGGGGCAGAAGAGGAGGTGGCGTCCCCCAACCTGACAAAGAAGGACCTCTCAGACAGGTAAGATCTGAACCACCTGACACCCACACAGTCTCTCAGGCGGTCTAAAAGAATTGTGGTGGACTGTGTCAAAGGCAGCTGTCAGATCTAAAAGCACTAAAATGGCAGAGCTGCCAGAATCAGACATTAAAAGCAAGTCATTAAAAACCTTTAAAAGTGCAGATTCAGTACTGTGCAAAGCTTTGTATCCAAACTGAAATGGATCTAAAGTGCTATTTTCATCTAAAAAAGGCTGCAGTTGTGCCAGAACACATTTCTCCAAAATCTTTGACACAAAAGGTAATTTGGAAACGGGCCGATAATTTGACAAACTTGTCGGATCAAGACCTGGTTTTTTAATCAAAGGCTCAACAACAGCTTGTTTTTTACAAAAGGAGGGGACACAGCCAGAAATCAAGCTGCTGTTGATAATGTTCCTAACAGACGAATCAATAGTGTCCCAGATTTCTATCTTCTAATAAAAGTATCAATCAATCAATCAAAAGTTTAATCATAACCGCCAGCGAAGTGCAATTTCGAAGACGGCGCGCGCGCACACAGCACACGCACTAACCACATCCGCTCCTTGTTAACTTCCTCTTTCAGCCCCTTAACCTCTCCTCTCCTCTCATTGGCCAGTCCGCCGGCCAGCAAGTCACTGATTGGCCGAGTCTATTACCAAAGTCCTGGTTGCGATTGGATGGAAACCTTTTGAGGGCTCTCAGGTTATTGAGGGATGCATATAAAAAACACGCGCATAATATTAAGTGTACAGCTACATATACCATGACTGCTCTGGCTATGCTCGTATTTTGAAAATCAATATTTAAGACTCTCAGGTATTGCAGGTTATCTGGCTTTCACTTTTACATTTGCTGTGTTCAGTGAAAAGCTATCAAAAGACAGCAAACTAGTTTGGTAAAATTGGTGAAAGTGAATCGTCTACAATGGACTACCAACATGTTCTGGTCTATTTCATGTGGACTTTCACTGCAGGTAAGTTCTGATGTTACTTTTCCTATAATTCTTTATAAATGTAGACTTTGTTCAAATAGAAAGAAGATCTAACGTTGTGTTGTGTTGCACCTGTTGTGTGTTTTGCTACCAAACTAAATATTGTTCTACACAAAGTCTTGTTCTCATAATGGACTTGTGGAGCTTTGACTTGCACCAGTTCCGTTCAGTTCTGCAGCATCCCTTTTCTGTGCCCAGACCAAATCTTCATTTCTCCATTCTAACTTTGACAGGAGCAATGGTATCCAAAACATTGACAACACTTGATGTAGGGCTGGGCGATACATCGATACACATGATATATCGCGGCTTGGTCTCTGTGCGATATAGAAAATGACTATATCGTGATATTCGAGTAGACGTTCTCACGCAGTTGCTGTTATGACAGGCATTAGTCACCAGGTTTTGTCTTTTTCAACCAAGTTCACGTCACCTCAAATGTCACATACGTATTGTGGCATACATTCAATATTTACATATAGAATTATTTAATAAATAAAAATATATTTTTTAAAACAGACAAGTGAGGAAAGAAAACATATTTGCAAGTATAATTTCCATCATTGACTGACATCTATGGACTGGTTGTATGTGTATGAAAAGAGAGATATTGATCTTGAAACTTCATTAAGTATGTGATGTTACAGAGTAATTGTATTGACATACTGCGCCACCTTGTGGCAGCTACAGTGCCTGCACCTACAACATATCACAGAGTCAGGTGTGTTTACGTCACTTGTACTTCCTACATGCAGCCTGAATACACGTACTGAGCCACAGCAGGACTCTTGTCGTCTATAATGCACCACACATTATAACAGATGTTCTCTCAACAGATGAGACATTACCTCCTTCAAACACTTTTAGATAAAATTCAATTGGGATTTTCCACAACTCCACTAAATTTGGACTTTTTAGAATGTGTTTGTCGACAAGAGCTGTATTATCTTGATACATATTGACGATGACCCGCCCTGCTATACTTCTGATTGGCCCTCAGCTATTTTCACCTGACCAATCAGAAAGGAGGGGCCGTGTAAGAATAACCGCCCACAAAGTGCCAAAACGAAGACGGCACGCGCGCACATAGGCACCGCGCGCACGCAAAAGGGTGTTCCGCGCGCACACGAAGTGGAGAATCAGCGCGCGATAACAGTTTTTATGCGCTTGGATTTTTGGCACTAATGTGATGCCATATGCTAGCTGTATCTGCAATAGCTTCCAGGTAATGTGACCTATTGACCCCAAATATTGCAGGATAATAGTCCTATATGGGTTGGTTGAGATACACCTCTTATATTTCAATTTCAATGCTTTTCACATTTTATATGAATTTATTAGCTCAATTACCGTAATGTGTAACGTATAGGCGCATTTCAGATTCAAGTGCGACTGGCTTGACTGCAGTAAAATGCTGAGGCAAACATTTCTACATCAACACCGTATAAAAAAATAGAATTTAATAACGTCCGTAGTAACCTACCACATAGCAAAGGACGATTACTATGATTTCTTATTATGCAGCTCATTTTTATTTGACACTTAAAATGTTTCTGACAATCCTGCACTTTCTGTTTTGGAAATGACATGAACGTTTGTGCCACTGCTTAATAACTGTTTAATAAATATAGTTTTGGTCAATTGCCTTAGTTGTGATTTCCTTCTCTGCATGAAAGTTTAAAAGTAGCATGTATTAATACAGTATGAACAAGAATGTTTTAATGTAGACACATAGGATCATCATACTGCTGTGATTATATCCAATCCAATCCACTTTATTTATATAGCACATTTAAACAAAAAAATGTTTCCAAAGTGCTGCACAACAATATTAAAAACAACATTAAAATACTATCCTGAGCTCCACTAATGACTGAATAAAAACAAAAACAAAAATATATAAAACCAATATAAAATATATATGATTAAAAACTATTTTAAGGGTGAATCCAATTAAAACAGTAAATAGAAATCAAAATGTTAAAACACAGAGGGCAACATATGTATCAAGTGTTCATTCAAATCCAAGGCAAAATATTGAGATATATATCGTGTATCGTGATATGGCCTACAAAATATCGAGATATTGATGTATAAAAGTTCAACATATCATCAACATTAACATACAGGGCGTTTTCAAACTTAATCATTTCCACAAACTGTTATGGAAATTACTCTCATTACAATCGTGCAAAGTAGATAATGCTGTGTTTATACACATTAAATCTGTTTATGTCCTTTTCACAGTTTCTGCACAGGATGTGAAATATTTCCTGAAGGGTCAGGACATACACTTCATGCCATCCATCTCTGAACAACCCATTAGATTAATCTGGCTACATAATGAAAATTATGTGGTGTTTTTTTCTGGCATGGAGGACATTGTGAAGTCTTCATACAAGAACAGAATCACTCTGGACCGGGTCTCTGCAGAACTCACCATCAAAAACGCCACATATGAAGACAGTGGAGACTATTTCCTAGAAATGAACATAAACAACAAGCCTGATACTTTCCAGCGTACAATTGAAGTTATAGGTAAGTTTACTTTTCCATTCATAAACATTTTAACACAAATATTGAGCACTATAAATATGAACTTGTCTAATCTAGGTTCATCAACAATAGTGTTGATTGTGTTACATTTGAGCTCAAATGTGAACACGACTCAACACGACATGAATCTCCACCCCAAAAACAAAAGAAAAAAACATCTGAGCTCATGTTGACCATCCTTCTGTTTTCTTACAGACAAAGTATCCAAACCCAACATATCCTGTGAGATGAGCGACACAAAGCAGGCGACACTTGTGTGCTCAACAGAGTCCAAACATCCTCATTTATTAAAGTTGAAGTGGAGCTCACCAGGAAAGGAGCAGACTGGACCAAATTTAACAATAACTGTCAGGAATGAAGATGATGATCAAGTTTATCGTTGTGATGTCAGCAACCCTCTGACCAATGAAACGGCTTCATTCACCGCTAAGGACTGCTTCCTGGGTAATTATAATCAATAATGATGGCTGTGAAATGGTGGTTGTACATATTTAGATCTTATTTTGAATGTAATGCACAAAAGTTGATTTGAGTTTGACTTTTGTTTTTCTGTGCAGGTAAAAGATCAGATGTTCATCTGATTATCATATTAGTCTGTATCTTCATTCTGGTCATCTTGTGTTGTGTTTTATACATAACACCTCAATATCTAAAAGGTACAGAAACTCGACATGACAAAAGACAATCAATCAAAGTCACATTAGTTATATATTTAAATGTAATTAATACCTTGTTGGGATGTTAGTTTCCTTACCTCACTAAGGTGATTGGAATGTAATTATCTTTGTGTTGTTGTTTCAGTGTCCAAAGAGCGTGATGAAAAGACATCCTTCTTAGACCAAGTACTCACTCTTCCCTCCAACTCAGGTAAACTAAGTCATTACACTTATTGTGTTCTGCTCCATGATATTATTTTTTTATCCCGTTTCAGAATGTTGTGCATTTTTACCCTTTTTGGTGTGTTTTAGGACTGAAGGTGTTGACTGAGGATGAGAAGATGGATTCAGAAGGAGCCATGCGACTCACTGCTTCTGTTCCTGCACTTCATTCCTCTTCAACACACTTAAACACTATCACTGAACTTTCAGATACCAGCAATGATCAGCAAGATTAACTTCTGAAAAATTCGGAGTAAATGCATGACTGCAGTGGAGTGACAGTCAGTCGTTGCAACACTTGGCCAGGAACCAGTTCTACATATTCAAAAATAAGGAATACTTCAGGGAGAAAACAAAGACATTTACTTAAACATAAAGAACTAACATTTAGAAAAAGAAGTGAAGGAAGCCATCTATGTTAAAAGGCCATTTTGAAACAAAAATGGAGGTTGTAGCAACATCCATTCATGCATTTTCTACCGCTTATTCCCTTTGGGGGCGCTGGCGCCTATCTGACAAATTCACCAACAACTGGATTTTTATTTTATTTTTTTTCCCAAGATGTCGCCGCTGTAGTGGCTGCTGGTGGCAGGAGCTCTGTGCTCGTGTCATCCTTCTGTGTTCCTGGTGTTTCCTTCTTGTTTTCATGTCGGTTTTGTTTTTCCTTTTGGTTCGGGACCCTTCAGGACTGTCTGACAAGGGGTGCCACTTTCGAGACTTCTGCGGGGCTTTTTTGTGGACTTCTGGATCTGCCTCCCGGGAGCCTTTTGGCCATGGAGACCAGCTGCTGGGTCTCTGCCACACCAGAGTCCGTTTGGAGAGACTGGAGGAGACGCGGATGAAGAGACAGAGCTGCGGAGCTGGTGCTGAGCGCCGGGACGGACGGGCTTCACAGTGTCTTGGCTGAATGAGCAGGTATCGGACACCTCGGTCTCCTTGGACGCATCCTCACTCATCCATGCAGACTGGACACTGGCCGAGAGTTAGTGAGCGGCCGAGTGGCTCTCTTGGTTGCTTTGTTGGGTCTGCTCCTGTCTCTGGCCATGCTCCCCCCCACCCCAGCAGACGATGGCGTGGAATACGGCCACCACACTGTATATGTTTTTTTTTATTTTATATTAATTTTTTTGTAGCTGTATATAGAAATGGCTGGTTGCATCAGATATGCTCTTTTAATGTCCTTTGTGTTCTTTGATGTTTCCCTCTTACACACATGCTTATGTGTGCTTTAGCTATGAGTTTCTTCCGTTAGCCTTAGTCTGGACCCCCTCTCCAGGGGCCCAGGCTTAGACTGAATAGTCTACCTGGACGTTGGAGTCTGCAATAAGGCTTGATTGGTAGCGTTTTCAGATAAATAGATATGAAACTGTACATAGACAATGTAGATGTTTCGTAATTTTCATATTTTATGTCACTATATTTACTCTATTTATACCTGCGTTGGCCTTTCCATCCTTACACTTTCCATCATTGTAACTGAGCTAGTGTGGAGAACAATGCCTGTTGAGGACCCTTACTATTGCACAATTTCACTGTCCAATGTAATGAGATTTTGAGTACCTTTGCCATCTAAGAACGAACACAATGTATCCGTTTATTTATTACCCTGCCTAAGTTAGACAACCCTTGTTTTGTGATTGATTTCATTAAAGGTAGCATGTTTCTTTACTCGATGACTACATTGCAATTCATTATTATTCAACAAAAATACCTTTTACACTGATGGTTGTAATATAAACAACTTTAAAATTCTTACTAATATGTGCCACACTCTGTGAACATACACCAAATACATTTCTGATAAACATCGACTCTGTAACACATTATAAACGCAAGATAAGAATTACCCATAATGCCACCGTGCAGTACTCTGTGAAGTGATCCTAACGGCCGGAGCAGAGTCAGTCGGACAGAGCCTGTTGTGTTGTGCGCATGCGTCGTCTAGCATGCGTTTCAAAACACTACATTTTCAGAGTAAAGTTGATGTAATATTTTTAGGTTTATGTAGTACAACTATTAAACATTTAAATAGTATGACGAAACATAAGTAAAACTTACTCTTCCCCCATAATTCATGTATTACGTTAATAAAATGTTTAATTTTACTTAAACTCTAGTTCTTACCAGGGGCGTCACTAGACCTAATACTGTACTGGGGCACACCCGGGGCACAAATAATTCATGTGAGCGTGCAAAGCGCGCAGGCAAAAACATTTTTAGCACTTATTTATCATAAAAAATACATAAATAGTGCTTTAAACTATGAAATCATATCAGATTATGTTGTATGGATCTTTGATTAACCACCTGAAATTAACTAATGCATTTGACCTACTTGTGCACTTTTTTACTCCAGACTTCTAAACTGCTACTGATAAAAGCAAAAAGGAAGAGCAATGAATCTTTTTGAAATATATATTGCAGTAATCATCTGCAAATTTAACATCTACAAAAGTAAAACAAAAAATAAAGCACCCCCACATCTCTGGGTTCTTTTATATTATTTAATTTCCATTTATGGCAATGTGGCTAATCCTATTTCAGATACACAAAACTATAAAATATACACAAAACAATAAAGCCACAGTAGTAGAATAAATGAACAACTGTTGTGTGTCTGTTCAGGGAATCATTTTCTGAGAAGTAAACTGTAACGTCTCGTTTTCATTTTTGCAAAGTGGTCAATCACTCTGGACAGACATGGAAATATTACAGTAACTGTTATACAGTTGACCAGTGGTTCCCAACTGTTGGGTCGTGACATAAAAGTGGATTGTGTGTCATTTTCAGTGAGTTGCAGTCAGATGTGTGCATGGAAGAAAAAAAGTTTAGGGAGAAAAAGATCTAATTGTGGCAACAAAACCAGATATTTTTAGCCATTTTTCTAGTGACTATTAGTGAGTATTTTAGCAAAAGGCAAACCGACTAACAAGTTGGAGGAGGACTCAGGACAGACATGGAAATATATTTTTTTTAAATCTAAATGGGGCAACAAAACCCGATATTTTCAGCCATCTTTCTGAAAACAAATACAGAAATGTTACTATTTTTTCTGGAAACAAAACCAGATGCTTTAGCTGTAGCCATTTTTCTGGTGACAAAACAAGATTATTTTAGTCAAAGTCACACCGATTAACAAGACAAGTCTACTGTGCTATTTTTCTGTGAAATAAACTTGAATGATTTAAAAATTTGGCTCACGACTTGATATGGAAAAATGTTTTTCTTCCTGAAGATAAACCATTTGAGAAGCACTCAACTCACACATGCTTACTCCAAATCATCATTGATGCAGAAGCAGCAGACAATAACCAACATTATGTTTCATGTTCATTGGAAATTCCCCCGACAGCTCGTACAGCAAATGAATATGTTTGTCTTGATACAAGGAATAACGTTAGCTAACTTAGCATCAACTTAAGACAATGATGTTGCCTAGCTAGCTAGGACTTCACTTACATCTCTCATTCCTGCTGCTTCTTCTCTGCTGCGGGCGAATAACTTTCTTAAATCCATCTAGGAGTTACAGTTTGAGTCAAATCCAAATCAAAATAATATAATTAACAAATTGTTGTTGGCTAACGTTACCTACCTCAGCAGTGATTCTCATCCTCTCTCTCTCTCTCTCTCTCTCAACTGAAGTCTCGATCCACACGTGAATAAATTACCATATTAAGTAGCCATGTGTTCATTGTTAAGTGGAGTGAATACAGTAGCAATCAATTACCATACTAAGTAGTATGTGCGCTGTTGTCTATGTTATTTGGCCTAAAACTCTGAAGCGTTTTTTTTTTATTGGTGAAATTTTTACTGGGGCACTGCAGATCAACAGTGGGGCACGTGCCCCAGTGAAATATGTCTGGCGACGCCCCTGGACAAGAGTCTCGGGAATGTTGTCCATGCTGCTTTATCTGATAGTTTTTGTGTTTTCTTAGACTTGTCTGTTTAACTCAAACCAACAGATATTGGTATTCATGTTGGAATCAAATAGTATTAAAATGTTGAGACAAATGTAAAAAAAAAAGACCAAAAACCATTCACCACGCTGGTATGTGTGAAGACAATCAGGTCGGTCTACAAGATGTCTGTTATTTATTTTTCATCCAGTTGGCAACTACAATCTCTACTAAAAATGTGAAAATGACATTCTTCTAAGAATATCTCTATTAAACATGTAACTTGACATTTCTATAAAATAATAATTGTACTTGGTAGTTTTCATCCCCACATGAACAAGACTTCTCCAAAAGACCATCAGAACTTAGCTACCACACCAAAAGTAAAGAAATAGGTCAGGTGTTTGTAGTCCATTAGTCAATAATGCTGAGTCACTGTCCATCTCACAGCAATCTTACATTTACTTCAGACTACTTGATGCTAACTACATCTTTTTCTTGAAAGACAAACACAGATCAAGTCTTTAAAGCTGTCAACAGACAAGTGAAAGTCTGCATAGATTTTCTACGTTAAAAAAAAATCGTTAAATGTGTAGGAAATTAATACTTTTCTCTACTTCAGGGGTCACCAACACGGTGCCCGCGGGCACCAGGTAGCCCGTAAGGACCAGATGAGTCGCCCGCTGGCCTGTTCTAAAAATAGCTCAAATAGCAGCACTTACCAGTGAGCTGCCTCTATTTTTTTAAATTGTATTTATTTACTAGCAAGCTGCTCTCGCTTTGCTCGACATTTTTAATTCTAAGAGAGACAAAACTCAAGTAGAATTTGAAAATCCAAGAAAATATTTTAAAGACTTGGTGTTCACTTGTTTAAATAAATTCATTAATTTTTTTACTTTGCTTCTTATAACTTTCAGAAAGACAATTTTAGAGAAAAAATACAACCTTAAAAATGATTTTAGGATTTTTAAACACATATACCTTTTTACCTTTTAAATTCCTTCCTCTTCTTTGCTGACAATTTAAATCAGTGTTCAAGTATTTTTTTTTTTTATGGTAAAGAACAATAAATACATTTTAATTGAATTCTTCATTTTAGCGTCTGTTTTTTCGACGAAGAATATTTGTAAAATATTTCTTCAAACTTTTTATGATTAAAATTAAAAAAAAATATTCTGGCAAATCTAGAAAATCTGTAGAATCAATTTTTAATCGTATTTCCAAGTCTTTTGAATTTTTTTTTAAATTGTTGTTCTGGAAAATCTAGAAGAAATAATGATTTGTCTTTGTTAGAAATACAGCTTGGTCCAATTTGTTATATATTCTAAGAAAGTGCAGATTGGATTTTAACCTATTTAAAACATGTCATCAAAATTCTGAATTTAATCTTAAACAAGAAAAATTACTAATGATGTTCCATAAATTCTTTTGTTTAATTTTTTCCAAAAGATTCGAATTAGCTCATTTTTCTCTAAATTTTTTTCGGTGGAAGTTTGAATTTTAAAGAGTCGAAATTGTAGATAAACTATGTTTCAAAATTAAATTTTCATTTTTTTCGTGTTTTCTCCTCTTTTAAACCGTTCAATTAAGTGGTTTTTTTTTCATCATTTATTCTCTACCAAAAACCTTCCGTAGAGGAAAAAAAATGTACGATGAAATGACAGACAGAAATACCCATTTTTTTAAATATATATACATTTATTTATTAAAGGTAAATTGAGCAAATTGGCTATTTCTGGCAATGTATTTAAGTGTGTATCAAACTGGTAGCCCTTCGCATTAATCAGTACCCAAGAAGTAGCTCTTGGTTTCAAAAAGGTTGGTGACCCCTGATCTACTTGATGTCAACTTTTTGTTTTGTGACGTTTCTAGAGGAACCATCCATCCATTTTCTACCGCTTATTCCCTTTTGGGGTCACGGGGGGCGCTGGCGCTTATCTCAGCTACAATCGGGCGGAAGGCGGGGTACACCCTGGACAAGTCGCCACCTCATCGCAGGGCCAACACAGATAGACAGACAACATTCACACTCACATTCACACACTAGGGACCATTTAGTGTTGCCAATTAACCTATCCCCAGGTGCATGTCTTTGGAGGTGGGAGGAAGCCGGAGTACCCGGAGGGAACCCACGCAGTCACGGGGAGAACATGCAAACTCCACACAGCATTTGAACCCAGAACTGCAGGACCTTCGTATTGTGAGGCAGACGCACTAACGCCTCTCCCACCGTGAAGTCGTCTAGAGGAACCTCCATGCAGTATTTGAATGTATAAACACTGCCTCCTACTGGCGAAATACTAGTCTTACAGTTATTGTTTTTCCCCAAAATATACCCTTCAGGATTCAAGGGTTTAGTGCGTGTGCCTCACAATACGAATGTCCTGGGTTCGATTTCCGGCCTCGGGGTCTTTCTGTGTGGAGTTTGCATGTTCTCCCCGTGACTGCGTGGGTTCCCTCCGGGTACTCCGGCTTCCTCCCACCTCCAAAGACATGCACCTGGGGATAGGTTGATTGGCAACACTAAATGGTCCCTAGTGTGTGAATGTGAGTGTGAATGTTGTCTGTCTATCTGTGTTGTAGTTTTTTTTTTAATCTGTCCACCATCTTGGTTGTAGTCCTTAATGATTCATGACTCTTACAGGCTGACAAGGGTATTACAGTTGATAGTTTTGGCGTGTAGTAGCCATCTTGGGTGGAGTCCAAGAATTTGTCTTTAAAAACGATGGATGTTAGTGTTTCTCCTAGGAGAGCGTCCAAATGCATGATGAATCACTATTCATGATCACATGTACACAATGACAGTTACCACAGGGAGCTAACAACTGTTAGTTCCTATGGATTAGTGTTGGTTATTTTCCCCTACCTGGGATTGCCTTTAACACGGTCACATATGATACACCATCGAGGCAGACAAGGTAGAAGTATTAGGACGTACTCACACTAGGACATTCTAATCCCAAACCCAGGATTAACCCTGTTAAGGTGTTTGAGCTTAACAGAGTTCTTTATGCGTGCACATGAACGACACTTTCAACGAGTCTTGAACATCAACGTCCTCTCACGGAGGAGACTTTTATTCTCTTCTTCTGTTGAACACACAACTGCTTCTGTGTTAAACACTACACAGTTCCAGAGCGCCCTCAAGGGGATAACATGCGCTACAACATCCTACCTCTATAACACAGTCACTGAGTAAGAGCGTGGATATATACAATCTTAACACCCCCACTCGCTATTAGCTCACTGTGTTAAACAATATTTTAAGAACATTTTCCATCATCCTGTTTTGTTAGGATTCATTAAAGTGTTGAGATAGTTTACTCACAACAAAGCTTATGTCAGGTCGAGTGCATGTTGATAAGTAAAATAAACTTCCCACTGCTTCTCTGTACTGTCTTGGTTGTTTCAACTTTTCAACATTTTCTGCATAATCAAGTTTTGGTTCACAAGGAGTTTCTCTTGGTTTACAATTTTCCATATCAAACCTTTGTAAAACCTTTTTCAGATATCTGTCTTGTGACATTTTGACTAGTCCATGTGTTTGTTCAAAGTCTATTCCTAAGAAATGTTTTAGGGTTCCCAAATCCTTCATTTTGAATCTCTGAGTTAACATTCTTTTTACATCCTGCATTGATTTTTCACTTGAGGTAGCTAAAATAAGGTCATCTACCCAAATAATAAGAATTACCTTTTGACCATATTTTTCTCTTGTATATACACAATGATCTGCATCATTTTGCACAAAGTCATTTTCACATAAATGAGTGTGTAGCACTGTATTCCAGTTTCTGCCCGACTGTTTGAGTCCATACAATGATTTGTTTAGTTTACATACCAGTTTTTCACCAGTGTTAGAGTTTTTCTCGTAACCTTGTGGTTGTTCTAAATAGATTTCGCAGTCGATGGGTGCGTGTAGATACGCGGTCTTCACGTCCATCTGATGTAAGATTAAGTCCTCCTGTGCCGCCTTCTGCATGAGAATTCTTACACTTAACATGTCAGCTGTCGGTGAAAACGTCTCGTCGTAATCAGTTCCTGCTCTCTGGTCGTATCCTTTAGCAACAAATCTTGCCTTAAATTTATTAGCTCCATCTATGTCTGTTTTGAGTGCATAAACCCACTTAGCTTTTAAAGCTCGCTTACCTGGTGGTAAGTCAGTCAACTGGAATGTGTCATTTTCCACTAGTGACTTCATCTCCTCATTCATGGCGTTTTTCCAGTGCATTGACTCGGATGATAACACGGCTTCCTGATAAGTTTCTGGAATGTCACAAACTGCTCGATAACAGAAATCAACGCATGTTTGTAATCTGTCCAATGAATCATCAGTCTCATAATTTTGTAAATAAGATGGCTTTTGTTTTACTCTGAATGGATTCTTTCTGATTTCTGTTTCGGCATTTGCCGCTGACTGTTCCACATCTTCCTGCTCATTTAAATCCTCAGTTTTGTTTTCAGGTTGAACTCTGTCCTCATCCTTCTGGTCACTGTCACAGACTGCATTGTCTCTGTTTCCAATGTCATGTCCTGCGTATGGCTCTAAAGTTTGTGTCTCTCTCTCTACACTTGTTTTGGTTGCGAATTTCACCAATCTGATCTTTTGGACTTTTTCCATTTCTGGATAATATACAAGGAATGCTGGGCTGTTTTTATCATATCCTATGAAAATGCCCTGTTCACTTTTGGAGTCTAGTTTTCCTTTTTCTTGTTTGTAACTAAAACATGTAGACCCAAATTTTTGCATTTGTGACACATTTGGTACTTTTCCTGAAAGTAACTCATATGCTGTTTTCTTTATCCGTCTATTGTAACACCTGTTTCTAACATGAGCTGCTGTTTGAATGGCATAGTTCCACAAATAGTTTGGTAGTTTGCTTTCTATCAGTAAGCATCTAGCCATGTCAAACAGTGTTCGCCATCCTCTCTCCGCTGTGCCATTTTGGTGTGGCGAATAAGGCGCTGACGTCTCATGTCTTATTTTGTTCTTTGTTAGTAACATTTGGAACTCTCTGTTTGTAAACTCAGTGCCGTTGTCTGAACGTATACACTTTACATCTCCAAAGGGTGCTACATCTGCTAAGAACTTTTCTGTTGCAGTAACTGTATCACTTTTTGACTTAAGGAAATATACTAATACAGCACCTGAATAGTCATCTGTGAAACATTGTGCGTATTTGTGTCCTTCTATGCTCTCAGTTTTCATTGGTCCTGCTAGGTCTGTATGGATTAACTCCAGGGGTTTATTTGCTTTAGCATCTAGCTCCCTATTTCTCGTTTGGGTAAACTTGCCTTTTGTACATATGTCACACATCTGATCCGGCTTAACATTTCCCTTAATTACCATACCTTTGACCACAGTTTGGAGTTTGATTACATCGTCATAGTTGCAGTGTCCTAGAATCTCGTGCCATGTTTGTACGTCATGACAAACTTTACACTGATCTTCATTCGCATCAACAGTTGGTAGATAATACAGCTTCTCATGTTCGTGTATTTTAAATCTGTTACCATCTTTAGTGATCATGTGGCTCTGTCCTTTCTTGAAAGTTATGGTTGCTCCTCCGTCGGCTGCTCTCGCCACTGAAAAGATGTTGTGGGGATAGGAGGGCATGTACAGAGCGTTTTGTAGTTGTGCCCTGTGCTGTCGTCCATTGCTATCCATTAGATGTATCGTAGCTGTTCCTCTTCCTTGGGCCATTCCACTGCATCTTGTCCCATCAGCTAGTTCCACTGAATGAGTCTCTGGCTGAAAAGTGTTGTCAAAGCTTGTAAAGTTATTCACATCATTTACAATGTGGGATGTCGCTCCTGCATCCACCATAATGCCTTTCATCTTTATTTTGGGTGCTGACTCACTTTCTTTTTGTGCTGCTTTGAAGAGGTAATCACTGGAATGTTCATCAGTAACCTTTTTGACATTGTCTCGTTTATCTTTCTTTTTGCATATGGTTTCTTGGTGTGTGTTGCTCTTACAAAAGTTGCACCACACTTTTCGGATACAATTTCTTGCTCTGTGTCCTTTTAATCCACATTTGAAACATGTCAGATCTTCATCTCCACTTCTACTTTGAGTGCTGCTGGTGTATGTCTTCTGGATATTTCTATCCTGTTTTGTGAACATTTTCATCACATTGTCTGTTGGCTCAGCAGTACTAATTTTCTCTGACTCTTCGTAAATACGTAATCTCCTTTTGAAATCTGTAAATGTCACATTGTCTTCGTTTTGTGTTACATGTACAGCTAATGGCTTGTAAGCGTCAGGAAGTCCTCCAAGAATCATGGCTATGATCAGACTATCACTGAGAGTCTCACCGGCATCACGAAGTGCTGTAATCAGGTTTTCTGCTCTGATAATGTAGTCCGTAGTCGACTCTCTATCTACTTTCCGTAGTTTTGTCAAGGACGTGTACAGGTTGATTATTCGTGGCTTGCTTTTTCCTGAGTAGTGCTCCCTCAGCATTTTCAGTGCTTTCCTTCCATCGTATGTAGCATCATGTCTAATTAAAGACAGGCTTTTATCATCGATCAACCTTATGAGCTCTGCATAGCAGTCTGGATTCTTTATTCTGTCCGCTGCTGCTTGCTCTTCTCCAACTGGTTCATTTAGAACAGTGTCTTTCAACTTTAAAATATGTAAGTGTCCCAAAAACCTTGCTTCCCAAAGGTCATACTTGCTTTCGGATCCATCGAAGTACAGTTGCGGGGATACTGCTCCAGTAGTACGAGTCGCCATTTTTGTTTAAGCTCCGCACTTTAGCACTGTGCTATGCTAATTAGCTCAAACTTTGCCGCGGTTACTTCTTCTTCGAGAGTACACGCTACTTCATTGGCTAAAGTCCCTTTAATGCTCCGTGTAATACTTCACGTTTGCATTACCTTTATCCTTGGTCAAGTAGTTCTCCTCTGTTAGCTCAAGTCCACACCTGCAAACTTCCTTGGCTTCTGTGTCCGTGCGTCGACTCAACGCTACCTTGCCTTGTTTGCTTGAGTTGGTTGGGATCACTGCGGTTCCTGGGGTTGCTGCAGTTCCTGGCGTTATTTGGGTTGCTGGGCCCATAACCTGTTAAGGTGTTTGAGCTTAACAGAGTTCTTTATGCGTGCACATGAACGACACTTTCAACGAGTCTTGAACATCAACGTCCTCTCACCGAGGAGACTTTTATTTTCTTCTTCTGTTGAACACACAACTGCTTCTGTGTTAAACACTACACAGTTCCAGAGCGCCCTCAAGGGGATAACATGCGCTACAACATCCTACCTCTATAACACAGTCACTGAGTAAGAGCGTGGATATATACAATCTTAACAGTGCAATATCTTCAATTGTAAAGGAACTCAAAACCTCAATTCATATGCCGGTGAAATTGTGCAATTGTAATGATTCACAACAGCATTGTTCTCCACAGCAGCTCATTAACAATGATGGAAAGTGCAAAGGTGTAAAGGACAATGCAGGTATAAATAGAGTAAATATGGTGACATAAAATATGAAATTTACGCAATATCTACATTGTCTATGTACAGTTTCATATCTATTAATCTGAAAACGTTATCAATCAAGCTTTATTGCAGACTCCAACGTCCAGGTAGACTATTCAGTCTAAGCCTGGGCCTCTGGAGAGGGGGTCCAGACTAAGGCCAACGGAAAAAACTCATAGCTAAAGCACACATAAGCATGTGTGTAAGAGGGAAACATCAAAGAACACAAAGGACATTAAAAGAGCATTGCTGATGCAACCAGCCATTTCTATATATAGCTACAAAAAAATTAATATAAAATTTAAAAAAACATATACAGTGTGGTGGCCTCTGCGGTATTCCACGCCATCGTCTGCTGGGGTGGGGGGAAACATGGCCAGAGACAGGAGCAGACCCAACAAAGCAACCAAGAGAGCCACTCGGCCGCTCACTAACTCTCGGCCAGTGTCCAGTCTGCATGGATGAGTGAGGATGCGTCCAAGGAGACCGAGGTGTCCGATACCTGCTCATTCAGCCAAGACACTGTGAAGCCCGTCCGTCCCGGCGCTCAGCACCAGCTCCGCAGCTCTGTCTCTTCATCCGCGTCTCCTCCAGTCTCTCCAAACGGACTCTGGTGTGGCAGAGACCCAGCAGCTGGTCTCCATGGTCTAAAGAAATCAGATCCAGAAGTCCACAAAAAAGCCCCACAGAAGTGAAGAAAGTGGCACCCCTTGTCAGACAGTCCCAAAGGGTCCCGAACCGAAAGGAAAAACAAAACCAACATGAAAACAAGAAGGAAACACCAGGAACACAGAAGGATGACACAAGAGCACAGAGCTCCTGCCACCAGCAGCCACTACAGCGGCGACATCTTGGGGGGAAAAAAGAAATGATCCAGTTGTTGGTGAATTTGTCAGCTCATGTTGCTACAACCTCTATCTTTGTTTCAAAATGGTCTTTTAACATAGATGGTTTCCTTAACTTCTTTTTCAAACTATTAGTTATTTCGGTTTAAATAAATTGTCTTTGTTTTCTCTCTGAAATCTTCCTTCTTTTTGAGATGTACATTTCTGTCATATGTAGGACTGATTCCTGACCAACTCTTGCTTCGCCTACTAATTCCTCCCAAATCACTGAGTGTCGCTCCACTCAGGAAGTCATCTGTTTTCACATTTTCCTCCGAATTTTTCTGATGATCTTGCTGATCATTGCTGGTATCTGAAAGTTCAGTGATAGTGTTTAAGTGTGTTGAAGAGGAATGAAGTGCAGGAACAGAAGCAGTGAGTAGCATGGCTCCTTCTGAATCCATCTTCTCATCCTCAGTCAACACGTTCAGTCCTAAAACACACCAAAAAAGGTAAAAATGTACAACATTCTGAAACGGGATGAAAAAATAATATCTTGAAGCAGAACACAATAAGTGTAATGACTTAGTTTACCTGAGTTGGAGGGAAGAGTGAGTACTTGGTCTAAGAAGGATGTCTTTTCATCACGCTCTTTGGACACTGAAACAACAACACAAAGATAATTACATTCCAATCACCTTAGTGAGGTAAGGAAACTAACATCCCAACAAGGGATTAATTACATTTAAATAAATAACTAATGTAACTTTGATTGATTGTCTTTTGTCATGTCGAGTTTCTGTACCTTTTAGATATTGAGGTGTTATGTATAAAACACAACACAAGATGACCAGAATGAAGATACAGACTAATATGATAATCAGATGAACATCTGATCTTTTACCTGCACAGAAAAACAAAAGTCAAACTCAAATCAACTTTTCAAAGTGCATTACATCCAAAATAAGATCTAAATATGTACAACCACCATTTCACAGCCATCATTATTGATTATAATTACCCAGGAAGCAGTCCTTAGCGGTGAATGAAGCCGTTTCATTGGTCAGAGGGTTGCTGACATCACAACGATAAACTTGATCATCATCTTCATTCCTGACAGTTATTGTTAAATTTGGTCCAGTCTGCTCCTTTCCTGGTGAGCTCCACTTCAACTTTAATAAATGAGGATGTTTGGACTCTGTTGAGCACACAAGTGTCGCCTGCTTTGTGTCGCTCATCTCACAGGATATGTTGGGTTTGGATACTTTGTCTGTAAGAAAACAGAAGGATGGTCAACATGAGCTCAGATGTTTTTTTCTTTTGTTTTTGGGGTGGAGATTCATGTGGTGTTGAGTCGTGTTCACATTTGAGCTCAAATGTAACACAATCAACACTATTGTTAATGAACCTAGATTAGACAAGTTCATATTTATAGTGCTCAATATTTGTGTTAAAATGTTTATGAATGGAAATGTAAACTTACCTATAACTTCAATTCTATACAGCAAAGTATCCTGCTCGCTGTTTATGTTCATTAGTAGGAGATAGACTCCACTGTCTTCATATGTGGCGTTTTTGATGGTGAGTTCTGCAGAGACCCGGTCCAGAGTGATTCTGTTCTTGTGTGAAGAAGCCACATACTTCTCCGTGCCAACAGAAAATACCACATCTTTTTCATTATGTTGCCAGAGAATTACAATAGGTCGTTCAGAGATGGATGGCTTCAAGTGTATGTCCTGACCCTTCAGGAAATATTTCACATCCTGTGCAGAAACTGTGAAAGGGACATAAACAGATAAATAGTCTTCAACTGTAGTGGTGCACCATTAAGACCCTTTTTTTTTATAAACAAAACACAAGAGACTTTAATGTGTATAAACACAGCATTATCTACTTTGCACGATTGTAATGAGAGTAATTTCCATAACAGTTTGTGGAAATGATTACGTTTGAAAACGCCCTGTATGTTAATGTTGATGATATGTTGAACTTTTATACATCAATATCTCGATATTTTGTAGGCCATATCACGATACACGATATATATCTCAATATTTTGCCTTGGACTTGAATGAACACTTGATACATATGTTGCCCTCTGTTTTAACATTTTGATTTCTATTTACTGTTTTAATTGGATTCACCCTTAAAATAGTTTTTAATCATATATATTTTATATTGGTTTTATATATTTTTATTTTTTGTTTTTATTCAGTCATTAGTGGAGCTCAGGATAGTATTTCAATGTTGTTTTTAATATTGTTGTGCAGTACTTTGGAAACATTTTGTTGTTTGAATGTGCTATATAAATAAAGTGGATTGGATTGGATATAATCACAGCAGTATGATGATCCTATGTGTCTACATTAAAACATTCTTGTTAATACTGTATTAATATATGCTACTTTTAAACTTTCATGCAGAGAAGGAAATCACAACTAAGGCAATTGACCAAAACTATATTTATTAAACAGTTATTAAGCAGTGGCACAAACATTCATGTCATTTCCAAAACAGAAAGTGCAGGATTGTCAGAAACATTTTAAGTGTCAAATAAAAATGAGCTGCATAATAAGAAATCATAGTATTCGTCCTTTGCTATGTGGTAGGTTACTACGGACGTTATTAAATTCTATTTTTTTATACGGTGTTGATGTAGAAATGTTTGCCTCAGCATTTTACTGCAGTCAAGCCAGCTGCGCTTGAATCTGAAATGCGCCTATACTTTGCACATTACGGTAATTGAGCTAATAAATTCATATAAAATGTGTAAAGCATTGAAATTGAAATATAAGAGGTGTATCTCAACCAACCCATATAGGACTATTATCCTGCAATATTTGGGGTCAATAGGTCACATTACCTGGAAGCTATTGGAGATATAGCTAGCATATGGCATCACATTAGTGTCAAAAATCCAAGCGCATAAAAACTGTTATCGCGCCCTGATTCTCCACTTCGTGCGCGCGCGGGACACCCTTTTGCGCGCGCGCGGTGCCTATGTGCGCGCGTGCCGTCTTCGTTTTGTCACTTTGTGGGCGGTTATTCTTACACGGCCCCTCCTTTCTGATTGGTCAGGTGAAAATAGCTGAGGGCCAATCAGAAGTATAGCAGGGCGGGTCATCGTCAATATGTATCAAGATAATACAGCTCTTGTCGACAAACACATTCTAAAAAGTCCAAATTTAGTGGAGTTGTGGAAAATGCCAATTGAATTTTATCTAAAAGTCTTTGAAGAAGGTAATGTCTCATCTGTTGAGAGAACATCACATACTTAATGAAGTGTCAAGATCAATATCTCTCTTTTCATACACATACAACCAGTCCACAGATGTCAGTCAATGATGGAAATTATACTTTCAAATATGTTTTCTTTCCTCACTTGTGTGTTTTAAAAAAATATTTTTATTTATTTAATATTTGTATATGTAAATATTGAATGTATGCCACAATACGTATGTGACATTTGAGGTGACGTGAACTTGGTTGAAAAAGACAAAACCTGGTGACTAATGCCTGTCATAACAGCAACTGCGTGAGAACGTCTACTCGAATATCACGATATAGTCATTTTCTATATCGCACAGAGACAAAGCCGCGATATATCATGTGTATCGATGTATCGCCCAGCCCTACATCAAGTGTTGTCAATGTTTTGGATACCATTGCTCCTGTCAAAGTTAGAATGGAGAAATGAAGATTTGGTCTGGGCACAGAAAAGGGATGCTGCAGAACTGAACGGAACTGGTGCAAGTCAAAGCTCCACAAGTCCATTATGAGAACAAGACTTTGTGTAGAACAATATTTAGTTTGGTAGCAAAACACACAACAGGTGCAACACAACAGAACGTTAGATCTTCTTTCTATTTGTACAAAGTCTACATTTATAAAGAATTATAGGAAAAGCAACATCAGAACTTACCTGCAGTGAAAGTCCACATGAAATAGACCAGAACATGTTGGTAGTCCATTATAGACGATTCACTTTCACCAATTTTACCAAACTAGTTTGCTGTCTTTTGATAGCTTTTCACTGAACACAGCAAATGTAAAAGTGAAAGCCAGATAACCTGCAATACCTGAGAGTCTTAAATATTGGTTTTCAAAATACGAGCATAGCCAGAGCAGTCATGGTATATGTAGCTGTACACTTAATATTGTGTACCTGCTTCTTACATGCATAACCTGAGAGCCCTTTATGTTTTCACATAACCACGCCCAGATATTTGTTAATAGACTCGGCCAATCATTGACTTGCTGGCTGGCGAACTGGCGAATAAGAGGAGTGGAAGGTAGGAAAAAACCCATATCTTTATTAACACCCGATCATATCACATGTACTTCTTGTGATTCATGCACCATACCGGTTTTGGGTGACTTGTTGATGTGTACAACCCTACCTGGTGGGCGTGTCAAGGCTAAGCCGGTTTGTGGAGATTTCTGTTTGAGCACTTAAGTAGATGTTGGGGGATATGCTAGGTCATTTTAACGAAAATCAATGCTTCGGTGACTAGAAGAATTGTGATTAAACACACCAGCAAGCGAAAGCAATGCGTACTTACTCAACAGCCCCACAGGTCACACTGATGGTGGCCGCATAAACAACACCAAAACTGTCACAAACATGCACCCCACTGTGAATCACACCAAACAAGAACAACAAATGCATTTCGGGAGAACATCAGCACCGCAAAGCAACAGAAACACAACAACACAAATACCCAGAACCCCTTGCAACACCGACTCTGCCGGGACGCTACAGTATGGACATGGATAGGACTAGAGGAGAGAGAGGAAGGAAGGGCAGAGGAGGGATTGAAGGAAAGTCCAAGTCTAAAAGAGTGCACAAAGACGATGAAGAGGTAGATAAGAGGAAGAAAGTTATGCTAGATAATTACAAGATCATTTATACATTTAAAACAAGTCAAGATATGAATGACATCAGCTTGATGACACTGGTTAAGAGGTTAAAGAAGGACATTGGAGAGGTGGATCGAGATACATGGTGTCCGGTGGAACTGATCGAAGTTGACAGGAAATATTGTAAACATAATTTGTTCCAATGATTAATTGTCAGCATCCGAAAATTGTTACAGGTTTGACATCACACAATGTTTCTTATACTATAACTTGTACATGCAGGTTTGTTTGTAAGAACAAGTCTTCCAAGCAACACCCGCAATACACAACGCTATATAAATATAATTCACACTTCACAATTCACTCGATCCGGCTACACAAACACCTGACCTATTTCTTTACTTTTGGTGTGGTAGGTAAGTTCTGCTGTTCATTTGGTAACGTCTTGTTTATGTGGAGATGAAAACTACCAAGTGGAATTATTATTTTATGTAAATGTCATGTTATATGTTTAATAGAGATATTCTTGGGCTAATTGTCATTTTCACATCTTTAGTAGAGATGCCACCCTCCTCCAAGTCAATAAGTGCCAGTAAGAGAGATACAGACATCCTCAGGCCATGACAGATCAATCAATCAATCAATGTTTACTTATATAGCCCTAAATCACTAGTGTCTCAAAGGGCTGCACAAACCACTACGACATCCTCGGTAGGCCCACATAAGGGCAAGGAAAACTCACACCCAGTGGGACATTGGTGACAATAATGACCCAGTGGGACGTCGGTGACAATAATGACCCAGTGGGACGTCGGTGACGATGATGACTATGAGAACCTTGGAGAGGAGGAAAGCAATGGATGTCGAGCGGGTCTAACATGATACTGTGAAAGTTCAATCCACAATGGATCCAACACAGTCGCGAGAGTCCAGTCCAAAGCGGATCCAACACAGCAGCGAGAGTCCCGTTCACAGCGGAGCCAGCAGGAAACCATCCCAAGCGGAGGCGGATCAGCAGCGCAGAGATGTCCCCAGCCGATACACAGGCGAGCAGTACATGGCCACCGGATCGGACCGGACCCCCTCCACAAGGGAGAGTGGAACATAGGAGAAAAAGAAAAGAAACGGCAGATCAACTGGTCTAAAAAGGGAGTCTATTTAAAGGCTAGAGTATACAAATGAGTTTTAAGGTGAGACTTAAATGCTTCTACTGAGGTGGCATCGCGAACTGTTACCGGGAGGGCATTCCAGAGTACTGGAGCCCGAACGGAAAACGCTCTATAGCCCGCAGACTTTTTTTGGGCTTTGGGAATCACTAATAAGCCGGAGTCCTTTGAACGCAGATTTCTTGCCGAGAAATGTCTGTCAACTAGTTGTAAGTCCATGTATCGTCCCGAAAGTTATGAACACATTTTATGAATTTTGTAAAGTTACTTAATGCTGCTTTAAATAAACACTGAAAGGTAAGTTCAAAATTTTTGTGTTCAAACAAATAGTTGAGCAACAATCGTGTTCCCATGTTTATTTTTTACAATTTTTTACTAATTGTTTTGTATGTGGTCTGCACTTTGTCTGGTTTATTATTATTATTATTATTATTGGCTTTTATCTAGTTTGCCAGCAGCACGGTGGTACAGGGGTTAGTGCATGTGCCTCTTGGAATCTTTCCATGTGAAGTTTGCATGTTCTCCCCGTGACTGCGTGGGTTCCCTCCGGGTACTCCGGCTTCCTCCCACCTCCAAAGACATGCACCTGGGGATAGGTTGATTGGCAACACTAAAATGGTCCCTAGTGTGTGAATGTGAGTGTGAATGTTGTCTGTCTATCTGTGTTGGCCGAATTGTCCAGGGTGTACACCGCCTTCCGCCCGAATGCAGCTGAGATAGGCTCCAGCGACCCCAAACAGGACATGCGGTACAAAATGGATGGATGGATACCTAGTTTGCACTTTGTCTCTAGTAATACTATTATCATTATTATCGACTCCTCTTTGCCTTATTCTTTTTATTTTCCTATTTTTAATGATGTTAGATCTGTGTTGTTGTTGTTGTTGTTGTTGTTGGGGACAAGTGTTGTAAATTAACGTTGGCTACAAACACTATGATGCATACATTGGATAACTGTTTCAGATATCTGTTTCCGTATCCGTCCCTATTTCAAATAAACCTTTATACATATATAGTTTTGTGTAAGAAACCTTTATTACATTTAAAAGAATTTCTGAACACAAGAATTCCGAACATAGTTTTTCAAGAAGACAAAATGAACACAATGGATTTACCAAAATACATATTTTTTTATTGGAATGGAGAGTTTTCAGCACAGGATAAATGACTGTTCCAACAGAAAGTACAATGACAAGTGTGAAAAAAACACAGATGTTAACAAACTCCATTTTTACATGAAGAGAAATCAATAAAAATGAACATATTTTTATGGCAGGACTGGAATTCTATATGTACATTTTATACAAGTTTTAACTAAGCAGCATTGACACTTTCCCATCGCCTCCCTCCTCCCTGATTGGTTCGCTGACACAGCTGTGCACTGTCAGGTCAGCCAGAACAAAACAGCACGCTCGTAAAATATTGGAAATATTGTACATTTAATAAAAGTATCAATAAATGGCCTATTGATTCACCCAGAAGAAGAAGAAGAAAACAAAGACACAAATATAACGCTGTAAATAGGCGGCACTGTCAAATCCAGTATGAACCAGAGTGGAACTAAAAAAACATACAGATATACATACATAAATGACTGCATACTAGTAAATAAACAAAAGATGTGAAAATGACAATTAGCCTAAGAATATCTCTATTAAACATATAACATGACATTTATATAAAATAATAATTCCACTTGGTAGTTTTCATCTCCACATAAACAAGACGTTACCAAATGAACAGCAGAACTTACCTACCACACCAAAAGTAAAGAAATAGTTCAGGTGTTTGTGTAGCCGGATCGAGTCTGCGTTGTGTATTGCGGGTGTTGCTTGGCAGTGGCGTCGCCAGACGGATTTCCCTGGGGCACGTGCCCTAGTGTTGATTTGCAGTGCCCCAGTTAAAATTTCACCAATAAAAAAAAAGCTTCAGAGTTTTAAGTCTACATAACAGACAACAGCGCACATACTACTTAGTATGGTAATTGATTGCAACTGTATTCACTTCACGTAACAATGAGCACATGGCTAATTAATATGGTAATTTATTCACGTGTGGATCGAGACTTCAGTTGAGAGACAGAGAGAGAGGATGAGAATCACTGCTGAGGTAGTTAACGTTAGCCAACAACAATTTGTTAGTTATATTACTTTGATTTTGATTTGACTCAAACTGTAACTCCTAGATGGATTTAAGAAAGTTATTCGCCCGCAGCAGAGAAGAAGCAGCAGGAATGAGAGATGTAAGTGAAGTCCTAGCTAGCTAGGCAACATCATTGTCTTAAGTTGATGCTAAGTTAGCTAACGTTATTCCTTGTATCAAGACAAACATATTCATTTGCTGTACGAGCTGTCGGGGGAATTTCCAATGAACATGAAACATAATGTTGGTTATTGTCTGCTGCTTCTGCATCAATGATGATTTGGAGTAAGCATGTGTGAGTTGAGTGCTTCTCAAATGGTTTATCTTCAGGAAGAAAAACATTTTGCCATTTCATCAAGTCGTGAGCCAAATTTTTAAATCATTCAAGTTTATTTCACAGAAAAATAGCACAGTAGACTTGTCTTGTTATTCGGTGTGACTTTGACTAAAATAATCTTGTTTTGTCACCAGAAAAATGGCTACAGCTAAAGCATCTGGTTTTGTTTCCAGAAAAAATAGTAACATTTCTGTATTTGTTTTCAGAAAGATGGCTGAAAATATCGGATTTTGTTGTCCCATTTAGATTTTTAAAAAATATATTTCCATGTCTGTCCTGAGTCCTCCTCCAACTTGTTAGTCGGTTTGCCTTTTGCTAAAATACTCACTAATAGTCACTAGAAAAATGGCTAAAAATATCTGGTTTTGTTGCCACAATTTGATTTTTTTCTCCCTAAACTTATTTTTTTCATGCACACATCTGACTGCGACTCACTGAAAATGACACACAATCCACTTTTATGTCACGACCCAGCAGTTGGGAACCACTGGTCAACTGTATAACAGTTACTGTAATATTTCCATGTCTGTCCAGAGTGATTGACCACTTTGCAAAAATGAAAACGAGACGTTACAGTTTACTTCTCAGAAAATGATTCCCTGAACAGACACACAACAGTTGTTCATTTATTCTACTACTGTGGCTTTATTGTTTTGTGTATATTTTATAGTTTTGTGTATCTGAAATAGGATTAGCCACATTGCCACAAATGGAAATTAAATAATATAAAAGAACCCAGAGATGTAGGGGTGCTTTTTTTTTTGTTTTACTTTTGTAGATGTTAAATTTGCAGATGATTACTGCAATATATATTTCAAAAAGATTCATTGCTCTTCCATCCATTTTCTACCGCTTATTCCCTTTCGGGGTCGCGGGGGGCGCTGGCGCCTATCTCAGCTACAATCGGGCGGAAGGCGGGGTACACCCTGGACAAGTCGCCACCTCATCGCAGGGCCAACACAGATAGACAGACAACATTCACACTCACATTCACTCTTCCTTTTTGCTTTTATCAGTAGCAGTTTAGAAGTCTGGAGTAAAAAAGTGCACAAGTAGGTCAAATGCATTAGTTAATTTCAGGTGGTTAATCAAAGATCCATACAACATAATCTGATATGATATCATAGTTTAAAGCACTATTTATGTATTTTTTATGATAAATAAATCTAGTGTTTTGAAACGCATGCTAGACGACGCATGCGCACAGCACAACAGGCTCTGTCCGACTGACTCTGCTCCGGCCGTTAGGATCACTTCACAGAGTACTGCACGGTGGCATTATGGGTAATTCTTATCTTGCGTTTATAATGTGTTACAGAGTCGATGTTTATCAGAAATGTATTTGGTGTATGTTCACAGAGTGTGGCACATATTAGTAAGAATTTTAAAGTGGTTCATATCAAAACCGTCAGTGTAAAAGGTATTTATGTTGAACAATTATGCATTGCAATCAACCATCAGCTGCTGAGACGGGCACGCACCCTTTATAAGACAGGCACGCGCCTGCTCTGGGCCGGGATTGCGGCGGTACTGGTCCTGGCACGCCCCCTTCGCGCCCGGGCACGCCCCCTTCGCGCCCGGGCACGCCCCCTTCGCGGCCGGGCACGCCCCCTTCGCGGCCGGGCACGCCCCCTTCGCGGCCGGGCACGCCCCCTTCGCGGCCGGGCACGCCCCCTTCGCGGCCGGGCACGCCCCCTTCGCGGCCGGGCACACCTAGTCCCCGTTGTCCGCGGAATGTTTTTCGAGGGTGACACTCCGGATTATTCGTGAAAGTGAATCGTCTATAATGGACTACCAACATGTTCTGGTCTATTTCATGTGGACTTTCACTGCAGGTAAGTTCTGATGTTGCTTTTCCTATAATTCTTTATAAATGTAGACTTTGTACAAATAGAAAGAAGATCTAACGTTGTGTTGTGTTGCACCTGTTGTGTGTTTTGCTACCAAACTAAATATTGTTCTACACAAAGTCTTGTTCTCATAATGGACTTGTGGACCTTTGACTTGCACCAGTTCCGTTCAGTTCTGCAGCATCCCTTTTCTGTGCCCAGACCAAATCTTCATTTCTCCATTCTAACTTTGACAGGAGCAATGGTATCCAAAACATTGACAACACTTGATGTAGGGCTGGGCGATACATCGATACACATGATATATCGCGGCTTTGTCTCTGTGCGATATAGAAAATGACTATATCGTGATATTCGAGTAGACGTTCTCACGCAGTTGCTGTTATGACAGGCATTAGTCACCAGGTTTTGTCTTTTTCAACCAAGTTCACGTCACCTCAAATGTCACATACGTATTGTGGCATACATTCAATATTTACATATAGAATTATTTAATAAATAAAAATATATTTTTTAAAACAGACAAGTGAGGAAAGAAAACCTATTTGCAAGTATAATTTCCATCATTGACTGACATCTATGGACTGGTTGTATGTGTATAAACAGAGAGATATTGATCTTGAAACTTCATTAAGTATGTGATGTTACAGAGTAATTGTATTGACATACTGCGCCACCTTGTGGCAGCTACAGTGCCTGCACCTACAACATATCACAGAGTCAGGTGTGTTTACGTCACTTGTACTTCCTACATGCAGCCTGAATACACGTACTGAGCCACAGCAGGACTCTTGTCGTCTATAATGCACCACACATTATAACAGATGTTCTCTCAACAGATGAGACATTACCTCCTTCAAACACTTTTAGATAAAATTCAATTGGGATTTTCCACAACTCCACTAAATTTGGACTTTTTAGAATGTGTTTGTCGACAAGAGCTGTATTATCTTGATACATATTGACGATGACCCGCCCTGCTATACTTCTGATTGGCCCTCAGCTATTTTCACCTGACCAATCAGAAAGGAGGGGCCGTGTAAGAATAACCGCCCACAAAGTGCCAAAACGAAGACGGCACGCGCGCACATAGGCCCCGCGCGCACGCAAAAGGGTGTCCCGCGCGCACACGAAGTGGAGAATCAGCGCGCGATAACAGTTTTTATGCGCTTGGATTTTTGACACTAATGTGATGCCATATGCTAGCTATATCTGCAATAGCTTCCAGGTAATGTGACCTATTGACCCCAAATTTTGCAGGATAATAGTCCTATATGGGTTGTTTGAGATACACCTCTTATATTTCAATTTCAATGCTTTACACATTTTATATGAATTTATTAGCTCAATTACCGTAATGTGTAACGTATAGGCGCATTTCAGATTCAAGTGCAGCTGGCTTGACTGCAGTAAAATGCTGAGGCAAACATTTCTACATCAACATCGTATAAAAAAATAGAATTTAATAACGTCCGTAGTAACCTACCACATAGCAAAGGACGATTACTATGATTTCTTATTATGCAGCTCATTTTTATTTGACACTTAAAATGTTTCTGACAATCCTCCACTTTCTGTTTTGGAAATGACATGAACGTTTGTGCCACTGCTTAATAACTGTTTAATAAATATAGTTTTGGTCAATTGACTTAGTTGTGATTTCCTTCTCTGCATGAAAGTTTAAAAGTAGCATATATTAATACAGTATGAACAAGAATGTTTTAATGTAGACACATAGGATCATCATACTGCTGTGATTATATCCAATCCAATCCACTTTATTTAAACAACAAAATGTTTCCAAATTGCTGCACAACAATATTAAAAACAACATTAAAATACTATCCTGAGCTCCACTAATGACTGAATAAAAACAAAAATAAAAATATATAAAACCAATATAAAATATATATGATTAAAAACGATTTTAAGGGTGAAACCAATTAAAACAGTAAATAAAAAATCAAAATTTTAAAACATAGAGGGCAACATATGTATCAAGTGTTCATTCAAATCCAAGGCAAAATATTGAGATAGATATCGTGTATCGTGATATGGCCTACAAAATATCGAGATATTTAAAAAAGGCCATATCGACCAGCCCTAACTTGATGTATAAAAGTTCAACATATCATCAACATTAACATACAGGGCGTTTTCAAACTTAATCATTTCCACAAACTGGTATGGTAATTATTCTCATTACAATCGTGCAAAGTAGATAATGCTGTGTTTATACACATTAAAGTCTCTTGTGTTTTGTTTATAAAAAAGGGTCTTAATGGTGCACCACTACAGCTGAAGACTATTTATCTGTTTATGTCCCTTTCACAGTTTCTGCACAGGATGTGAAATATTTCCTGACGGGTCAGGACATACACTTCATGCCATCCATCTCTGAACAACCCATTGCATCTATCTGGCTACATAATGAAAATGATGTGGTATGGTTTACTGGCACGGTGGACATTGTGAATTCTTCATACAAGAACAGAATCACTCTGGACCGGGTCTCTGCAGAACTCACCATAAAAAACGCCACATATGAAGACAGTGGAGACTATTACCTTGGAATGAACATAAACAACGAGCCTCGTACTTTGCTGTATAGAATTGAAGTTATAGGTAAGTTTACATTTCCATTCATAAACATTTTAACACAAATATTGAGCACTATAAATATTAACTTGTCTAATCTAGGTTCATTAACAATAGTGTTGATTGTGTTACATTTGAGCTCAAATGTGAACACGACTCAACACGACATGAATCTCCACCCCAAAAACAAAAGAAAAAAACATCTGAGCTCATGTTGACCATCCTTCTGTTTTCTTACAGACAAAGTATCCAAACCCAACATATCCTGTGAGATGAGCGACACAAAGCAGGCGACACTTGTGTGCTCAACAGAGTCCAAACATCCTCATTTATTAAAGTTGAAGTGGAGCTCACCAGGAAAGGAGCAGACTGGACCAAATTTAACAATAACTGTCAGGAATGAAGATGATGATCAAGTTTATCGTTGTGATGTCAGCAACCCTCTGACCAATGAAACGGCTTCATTCACCGCTAAGGACTGCTTCCTGGGTAATTATAATCAATAATGATGGCTGTGAAATGGTGGTTGTACATATTTAGATCTTATTTTGGATATGATGTACTTTGAAAAGTTGATTTGAGTTTGACTTTTGTTTTTCTGTGCAGGTAAAAGATCAGATGTTCATCTGATTATCATATTAGTCTGTATCTTCATTCTGGTCATCTTGTGTTGTGTTTTATACATAACACCTCAATATCTAAAAGGTACAGAAACTCGACATGACAAAAAGACAATCAATCAAAGTCACATTAGTTATTTATTTAAATGTAATTAATACCTTGTTGGGATGTTAGTTTCCTTACCTCACTAAGGTGATTGGAATGTAATTATCTTTGTGTTGTTGTTTCAGTGTCCAAAGAGCGTGATGAAAAGACATCCTTCTTAGACCAAGTACTCACTCTTCCCTCCAACTCAGGTAAACTAAGTCATTACACTTATTGTGTTCTGCTTCATGATATTTTTTTTATCCCGTTTCAGAATGTTGTGCATTTTTACCTTTTTTGGTGTGTTTTAGGACTGAACGTGTTGACTGAGGATGAGAAGATGGATTCAGAAGGAGCCATGCTACTCACTGCTTCTGTTCCTGCACTTCATTCCTCTTCAACACACTTAAACACTATCACTGAACTTTCAGATACCAGCAATGATCAGCAAGATCAACTTCTGAAAAATTCGGAGGAAATGCATGACTGCAGTGGAGTGACAGTCAGTCGTTGCAACACTTGGCCAGGAACCAGTTCTACATATAAAAAATAAGGAATACTTCAGGGAGAAAACAAAGACATTTACTTAAATATAAAGAACTAACATTTAGAAAAATGAGTGAAGGAAGCCATCTATGTTAAAAGGCCTTTTTGAAACAAAAATGGAGGTTGTAGCAACATCCATTCATCCATTCTCTACCGCTTATTCCCTTTGGGGTCGCTGGCGCCTATCTGACAAATTCACCAACAACTGGATAATTTTTTTTTCCCCCCAAGATGTCGCCGCTGTAGTGGCTGCTGGTGGCAGGAGCTCTGTGCTCTTGTGTCATCATTCTGTGTTCCTGGTGTTTCCTTCTTGTTTTCATGTCGGTTTTGTTTTTACTTTTGGTTCGGGACCCTTTGGGACTGTCTGACAAGGGGTGCCACTTTTGAGACTCCTGCAGGGCTTTTTTGTGGACTTCTGGATCTGCCCCCCCGGGAGCCTTTTGGCCGTGGAGACCAGCTGCTGGGTCTCTGCCACACCAGAGTCCGTTTGGAGAGACTGGAGGAGACGTGGATGAAGAGACAGAGCTGCGGAGCTGGTGCTGAGCGCCGGGACGGACGGGCTTCACAGTGTCTTGGCTGAATGAGCAGGTATCGGACACCTCGGTCTCCTTGGACGCATCCTCACTCATCCATGCAGACTGGACACTGGCCGAGAGTTAGTGAGCGGCCGAGTGGCTCTCTTGGTTGCTTTGTTGGGTCTGCTCCTATCTCTGGCCATGCTCCCCCCCACCCCAGCAGACGATGGCGTGGAATACTGCAGAGGGCACCACAGTGTATATGTTTTTTTTTTTTTATATTCATTTTTTGTAGCTGTATATAGAAATGGCTGGTTGCATCAGCTTTGTTCTTTTAATGTCCTTTGCTCTTTGATGTTTCCCTCTTACACACACGCTTATGTGTGATTTAGCTATGAGTTTTTTCCATTGTCCTTAGTCTGGACCCCCTCTCCAGGGGCCCAGGCTTAAACTGAATAGTCTACCTGGACGTTGGAGTCTGCAATAAAGCTTGATTGATTAGTTTTCAAATAAATAGATATGAAACTGTACATATATGATGTAAATACTGTACATATATGATGTAAATATTGCGTATATATGTTATATTTTATGTCGCTATATTTAGTCTATTTATACCTGCATTGTCCTTTCCATCCTTACACTTTCCATCATTGTAACTGAGCTACTGTGTGGAACAATTCCCCTTGTGGATCATTAAAGTTTGTCTAAGTCTACGATCAAAAAAGTATGAAGGTTCTTAAAGGTTTTTTTTTCCAAGATGGAACGGTGGAGTGTCTCTCAAGGGCGTAGAATTGGGTAGGGACACTAGGGACACGTCCCTACCAATATCCAGCCGCTACTGTGTAGTCACTATCAACACAAGCGCTGCCCGTAATGTTTAGTCAATGATTATGGCACAGAAAGGGTTAAATGTCGGTCTCTGCTAGAAGTCCCGCCTCTAACCTAAATATTGCTCCCTGATTGGTTGCCACGTTTATGTTAACTTACGTGTGATTGGCTGTCTCCGCTGTCACTCCTTCTGCTTGTAAAAGCTAGCCTACATGCTATTTGCTAGCGAGCGGACGAGAGGCAGTGTGTCACGCCAAAATTCTTCCCCCCTACATAAACCTTCCCTCCTCCCTTTATTTCCGTGGTCATGATTAATACAGACGTTTTGTCAACGCTATATTATAAAAATGTAACGCTGTATTATAAAAATACAGACGTTTTGTTAACTCTATATTATAAAAGAAAATTGAACACATTTAAAAAAAACTATTTACAAACACAAGCTATGGGATGATATAAGAGGAAACATGAGGAAATGTAAACCCGGAAGTAAATGCGTCATCCCATAGTTTGTGTTTGTAAATTTGTATTTTTTTTTATTTTTAGTTTTTATAATCCATCCATCCATCCATCCATCTTCCTCCGCTTATCCGAGGTCGGGTCGCGGGGGCAACAACCTAAGCAGGGAAACCCAGACTTCCCTTTCCCCAGCCACTTCATCTAGCTCTTCCCGGGGGATCCCGAGGCGTTCCCAGGCCAGCCGGGAGACATAGTCTTCCTAACGTGTCCTGGGTCTTCCCCGTGGCCTCCTACCGGTTGGACGTGCCCTAAACACCTCCCTAGGGAGGCGTTCGGGTGGCATCCTGACCAGATATCCGAACCACCTCATCTGGCTCCTCTCGATGTGAAGGAGCAGCGGCTTTACTTTGAGTTCCTCCCGGATGGCAGAGCTTCTCACCCTATCTCTAAGGGAGAGACCTGGAAACTCATTTGGGCCGCTTGTACCCGTGATCTTATCCTTTCGGTCATGACCCAAAGCTCATGACCATAGGTGAGGATGGGAATGTAGATCGACCGGTAAATTGAGAGTTTTGCCTTCCGGCTCAGCTCCTTCTTCACCGCAACGGCTCGATACGGCGTCCGCATTACTGAAGACGCCGCACCGATCCGCCTGTCGATCTCACGATCCACTCTTCCCTCACTCGTGAACAAGACTCCTAGGTACTTGAACTCCTCCACTTGGGGCAGGGTCTCCTCCCCAACCCGGAGATGGCAGTTTTTATAATATAATGTTAAAAAACGTCTGTATTTTTATAATATAGCGTTATATTTTTATAATATAGCGTTAACAAAACGTCTATTAATCATGACCCCGGAAGTAAATGGGGGGAAGGTTTTTGTTGGGGGGAAGAAATTTGGCGTGACAAGTGCAACTCGGTGTAAGTTGTATGTTCTAACTTTTAAGTAAGTCTAAGTTGTAAGTTGTAAGTAAGTGTAAGTTGTAACTAAGTGTAAGTTGTCAACATGTTCAGCATTTGTTGTTCCTGGCACACGGTAGCTAGATGGATTTTAATATCAGTGCTGTGATTGACATTGTGTTTGTGTCTGTTTGCGTGCGTGTGTGCTGTAGGTTTTGAAGGATGTCAATGAAAAGAAAACTGGATATAAGAGATTTCTTTAGGAGTCAAACTAAGTTACTTCAAGGGTGTATAGAGGCTCAACAATATTGAATAATTCAACAATATATCACTCCAGTCAAGCCCCTTAGAGTGCAATAATGAGCATATACCATGGACTGGAGTGATATATTGCTTTTATAAAACGGTTACAAATAAAGGCATTATGAAATCGGAATACTCAATCAATTTATTGTAGTTTTATTCAACCAGAAATACATATTATCCAATAAAATAGCCTCACTGTGGAAAAAATAGTCCCACCTATCCAGATGTTAGCTCCAAATTAGCACTGCATCTCGTCTTTTCCTCCGCTTTTTGTCAGGTGAAAGTCAATGCTCAGTCCCCTCTACCATTGTTAACCCTCCCCGGAGGTGAAAGTTAACCTTAAACATGTGAATTCAACTACTTTAGTCTCCGTTTTTTAACATCGTAGAAACATCACCTTTCTTTTACTACGGATAGCAACAGTCTGTTGTCATGGATACATGACAACAACTTCCATTCATACCAGTCATGCGTGACTGAGGCGGAGTGATATCCTACGCTGTGATAAGGCTTTAGAATATTTAAACCACGGTTAACAGCCAATCAGATCGCCGGATTTCACCTTTCCATTTTATTTTTGTAATTATTTTTTAGTTTCATGTATTTGTGTAGAAGTGAGCAACGGTTTGAAAATACCAAAGTGGTGGAAATACAATAAACCCTCACTAGATGATCATGTGATTTTATAATGCTAAAATATAATTAATTAATATGAAGCAATATTCATATTTAGTAAAAGCCTTTTTGCTCAGGCAGTAACTGTACCATCAAGCTCTATGGTCATTGTCCTCAACATATTTTTGGCCAGCAGTTCATTTCTGTGACAGACCGGCAGAGGCATGTGTTTGGCTCTTTCAAATAGAAACAACCAGTGGACACTAATCTGCTTGTATTGGAGTATTAGTGACAAACATATTTACAGTACAAAAGCAGCAATAGAAAGAAGTAGTTGAAAGGAAAAAATTGGAGTGATTTAAACACAAGTTGGGGAAAAGATTATTACAGTTCATTTATGTTAATTTACAATGTTGTATTGCATGAATGTATTTGTGATGTTGTTGATGGACAGTAGGCTGTGTTAATTGACAGTATGATGCACAGTTGCACTACAGCCCTACACTAAAGAGTAAAGATGAGAACTCTTCTAAGTTGTCTCCTTTGCTTTCATTTTAGTTGCTTTACCCTATAACATCTGCATGAGGTGAAATTATGATTGCTAATGTAAAAAAAAAAAGTAAACTTTCAGAGTGCTGCCTTGGAGCACTTTTGTGTCCCCACCAATCTCAAAATCAAACCTACTCCCTTGGTGTCTCTTACTTAAAAAAAACCTACACAACACAGAATAAGACTCACTACACATATATGATGTAAATACTGTACATAGATTGTGTAAATATTGCATAAATGTTATATTTTATGTCACTATATTTAGTTTATTTATACCTGCATTGTCCTTTCCATCCTTACACTTTCCATCATTGTAACTGAGCTACTGTGTGGAACAATTTCCCTTGTGGATCATTAAAGTTTGTCTAAGTCTATGATCAAAAAAGTATGAAGGTTCTTAGAGGTTATTTTTTTTTAAGATGGAGAACCACTGTTTAAGACGATACATATTTCAGTAATTGTATAGAATAGATGGACCTGGACTTGAGGAGGAGACTGTTTTATTTTCAAACAGTGGGAAAAAATATCTCCTAAGACAGTGAGGAGCATTTAAGGAGCGAGTGAAGGCGGTGAAAATAGAAATATTTAGTGTGTGCATTCAGGTAGAAGTAGTGAGGCACTGTGCTGCTAGTGTTTCAGTGAGACAAAGGCACCAGAGTGAGCTACAGTACAAAGTGTGTGTAGAAGAAGAGTGTAAAGGCGGCACCATGGCAAAGGTCTCCGGCGTGATGTCATACTGCTCTTCAAAGGTGCAAAAAGGTAAAATATATATTTATATATATCACTAGTGTGATGGGCTTCCAAGAGCGTAGCAGTGCATCCCACCTGAGAACATTTAGTGTGGACCACTCCAGCTCCGACAAAGTTTGCAGGGTTAGGATCAACGCCCTCCAGCAAACCCACACCAAAACCTATAATCTAGCAAACATAAGTCATGTCAAGTATTATCAAGCATTAACTCTTTGTCATACAAGCATTAAAATATGTTTTGTCATGAGGTTTGGACACCAGGTCCTGATTTTTCTCTGTTTTAAAACACTGAAAATCCAAAATGTACAAAAGCTTCACTTCATGTGTGGTGATGTCCAAAACCTTGTAATGTGCATTGCTGCCACCTACAGGACATGAGGAAACATTACAGTCTATATGACACATCATCTTATCACATATTCAGTAAATGATGTGAACCATACAGTCTTTTATTATATTCATGCGACCCCGAAAGGGACAAGCGGTAGGAAAATGGATGGATGTGAACTGTATTGCTATTCATTATTGTTTTAGAAATGATTTCTAAAAAGTGGTAGGAATAAATAAGCTGTGCTACTTCCTAATCCTTTTCGGAATGTAAAACTGTAACTGTATACATGTTTGAAACACATCACTATATTGTTTTTATTTTTTTGATTTATTAAATCATGTCCGAAATAAATAAATACTTACAATACAATGACTCATATCCGTGGTCTATGTAGCTGCAGCATACATAATAGGTGGCACACCGTGATGACAAAACTAAACATTGTTATTTAAAATATTGTAATAAATGGATTTATTTAGAAAAACTAAACATAAAATGTATTGTTGGACTTAATTTACAAAAAGTTATATCAAACACAATGGTATAATAATAATTGGCATACATTTTCAACAATTACTGGCACTGTAAAATATTGATACACAATATAAAGAATCCTAAATACAATTATTTTTGTTAACATAATGTCTATTTTTTAAATGAGAAAATATTTGTATTGAACGGATTAAAAATATATAGTAGAAAAATATTGCTATATTGTTTTATAAAATGTTATTAAATACATTTTAAATAAAATAATTATTGATTAATTTAAAAATATAAAATACAATTGATTCAACTTACTTTACAACATTACATTAAATACAACACATATATATATTTTATAGATTAAAAATTAATTAATTAATAATTAATTAATTAATAATTATTTCTAAAATAAGAAAATAATTGTATTGAACTGATTTAAAAAAGTAGAAAAACATTCTTATATGGTTTTATAAAATGTTATTAAATACATTTTAAACAAAATATTGATTCATTTTGAAAAAAATATCTTAAAAATTAATTAAACTTCAATCAATCAATCAATGTTTACTTATATAGCCCTAAATCACTAGTGTCTCAAAGGGCTGCACAAACCACTACGACATCCTCGGTAGGCCCACATAAGGGCAAGGAAAACTCACACCCAGTGGGACATCGGTGACAATGATGACTATGAGAACCTTGGAGAGGAGGAAAGCAATGGATGTCGAGCGGGTCTAACATGATACTGCGAAAGTTCAGTCCATATTGGATCCAACACAGTCGCAAGAGTCCAGTCCAAAGCGGATCCAACACAGCAGCGAGAGTCCCGTTCACAGCGGAGCCAGCAGGAAACCATCCCAAGCGGAGGTGGATCAGCAGCGTAGAGATGTCCCCAGCCGATACACAGGCGAGCAGTACATGGCCACCGGATCGGACCGGACCCCCTCCACAAGGGAGAGTGGAACATATGAGAAAAAGAAAAGAAACGGCAGATCAACTGGTCTAAAAAGGGAGTCTATTTAAAGGCTAGAGAATAAAAATGAGTTTTAAGGTGAGACTTAAATGCTTCTACTGTGGTGGCATCTCGAACTGTTACCGGGAGGGCATTCCAGAGTACTGGAGCCCGAAATGAAAAAGCTCTATAGCCCGCAGACTTTTTTTGGGCTTTGGGAATCACTAATAAGCCGGAGTCTTTTGAAGGCAGATTTCTTGCCGGGACATATGGTACAATACAATCGGCAAGATAGGATGGAGCTAGACCGTGTAGTATTTTATACGTAAGTAGTAAAACCTTAAAGTCACATCTTAAGTGCACAGGAAGCCAGTGCAGGTGAGCCAGTATAGGTATATATGTATGTATATATGTATATAAAGGTATATACAGTACAGGCGTAATGTGATCAAACTTTCTTGTTCTTGTCAAAAGTCTAGCAGCCGCATTTTGTACCAACTGTAATCTTTTAATGCTAGACATGGGGAGACCCGAAAATAATACGTTACAGTAATCGAGACAAGACGTAACAAACGCATGGATAATGATCTCAATTCTGTTTTTCTTATTAATTAGTTCTGACGGCATTTTTTTGGCCTCGTTTTTAACGAGAAGAAGACGAGGCTGGAATAAATGTCTTTCGGAGAAAAACTAACAACTTGAGGCTTGATTAAGACCTCAGAGGGAGTAACATTAACTAAACGGTAAAAATAGTTAAATTTGAGGTCAAATAAAGTAAAAAAAAAAAAAAGTAAAATAATGGTAAATAAAAAAGGTAAAACAAAGTATAGAAGGTAAAAATATGTTAAATAGTAAGTAAGATAAAGGGGAAATGTGTTAAATAGAAGGTCAAATAAGTAAAACAAGGAGCACATAAAATAGGTTGAATAGAAATCAAATCAAGTAAATAAAAGTAAAATAAGTTAAATACAAGGTAAAATACAAAGGTAAACAAGGAGTATGGCAGGTAAAAAAAGTAGAAGGTAAAAAGTAAGGAAATAAAGCTTAAATAAGTTAAATAGAAAGTCAAATAAAGTAATTAAAGGGTAAATAAAAAGGTAAAACAAGGAGTAAAGAAGGTAGTGAAGGTGAAGTACAAAATATTTTGTTTATTTCAACAATTTATCTCTACAATACGCATTGAGGCTATAAAGTGTGTTTTATCTGATTCATTAATTAATGGAACAAACTAATCGATCCTCAATCACTAAAATAATGGATAGCTGCAACCCTAGTTGGAATTCACAAAAAGGAGAGAAGAGTAAGTGGGTTAATCCTGGGTTTGGGATTAGAATGTCCTAGTGTGAGTACGTCCTAATACTTCTACCTTTGGTCAAACATCTTCTTGCTCAACTTCCTGTGATGAAAGAAAACAAGACTTGTTGACATAAAGATGAAACATTGCTAGTTTATTTCCAAAACAGGCATGGTGTGCGTCCTCTTCTTCACACTGTCCTAAATTCCACATCCCTCAATCAGTCTCTTCACAAGTTCTCTTTGGTGGACCTCTGGCCGCGTCCTGAAAAGTCCCTACATGATCCAGGATCTTGCGGTTGATCTCTGCCAACGCCACGGAGAAGACGAAGGCCTTCTTGTCTGCCTCGATGGTGTATCATATGTGACCGTGTTAAAGGCAATCCCAGGTAGGGGAAAATAACCAACACTAATCCATAGGAACTAACAGTTGTTAGCTCCCTGTGGTAACTGTCATTGTGTACATGTGATCATGAATAGTGATTCATCATGCATTTGGACGCTCTCCTAGGAGAAACACTAACATCCATCGTTTTTAAAGACAAATTCTTGGACTCCACCCAAGATGGCTACTACACGCCAAAACTACCAACTGTAATACCCTTGTCAGCCTGTAAGAGTCATGAATCATTAAGGACTACAACCAAGATGGTGGACAGATTAAAAAAAAAAAACAACAACACAGATAGACAGACAACATTCACACTCACATTCACACACTAGGGACCATTTAGTGTTGCCAATCAACCTATCCCCAGGTGCATGTCTTTGGAGGTGGGAGGAAGCCGGAGTACCCGGAGGGAACCCACGCAGTCACGGGGAGAACATGCAAACTCCACACAGAAAGACCCCGAGGCCGGAAATCGAACCCAGGACATTCGTATTGTGAGGCACACGCACTAAACCTTTGAATCCTGAAGGGTATATTTTGGAGAAAAACAATAACTGTAAGACTAGTATTTCGCCAGTAGGAGGCAGTGTTTATACATTCAAATACTGCATGGAGGTTCCTCTAGAAACGTCAAAACACAAAAAGTTGACATCAAGTAGATCAGGGGTCACCAACCTTTTTGAAACCAAGAGCTACTTCTTGGGTACTGATTAATGCGAAGGGCTACCAGTTTGATACACACTTTAATGAATTGTCAGAAATAGCCAATTTGCTCAATTTACCTTTAATAAATAAATTTATATATATGAAAAAAATGGGTATTTCTGTCTGTCATTTCATCGTACATTTTTTTTTCCTTTTACGGAAGGTTTTTTGTAGAGAATAAATGATGAAAAAAACACTTAATTGAACGGTTTAAAAGAGGATAAAACACGAAAAAAAAGAAAATTAAATTTTGAAACAATTTCAATTTCGACTCTTTAAAATTCAAACTTTAACCGTAAAAAATTAAGAGAAAAACTAACTGATTCAAATCTTTTGGAAAAAATTAGAAAAATAATTTATGGAACATCATTAGTAATTTTTCTTGTTTAAGATTAAATTTTGAATTTTGATGACATGTTTTAAATAGGTTAAAATCCAATCTGCACTTTCTTAGAATATATAACAAATTGGACCAAGCTATATTTCTAACAAAGACAAATCATTATTTCTTCTAGATTTTCCAGAAGAACAATTAAAAAAAAAATTCAATAGACTTGGAAATACGATTAAAAATATATTCTACAGATTTTCTAGATTTGCCAGAATGTATTTTTTTTTTATTTTAATCATAATAAGTTTGAAAAAATATTTTACAAATATTCTTAGTCGAAAAAACAGACAATAAAATTAAAAATGAAATTAAAATGTATTTATTATTCTTTACCATAAAAAAAAAAAAAATACTTGAACACTGATTTAAATTGTCAGGAAAGAAGAGGAAGGAATTTAAAAGGTAAAAAGGTGTATGTGTTTAAAAATCCTAAAATCATTTTTAAGGTTTTATTTTTTCTCTAAAATTGTCTTTCTGAAAGTTATAAGAAGCAAAGTAAAAAAATAAATGAATTTATTTAAACAAGTGAAGACCAAGTCTTTAAAATATTTTCTTGGATTTTCAAATTCTATTTGAGTTTTGTCTCTTTTAGAATTAAAAATGTCGAACAAAGCGAGACCAGCTTGCTTCTATCCATCCATCCATCCATCAATTTTCTACCGCTTATTCCCTTTTGGGGTCGCGGGGGGCGCTGGCGCCTATCTCAGCTAAAATCGGGCGGAAGGCGGGGTACACCCTGGACAAGTCGCCACCTCATCGCAGTGCCAACACAGATAGACAGACAACCTTCTAAATAAATACAATTGAAAAAATAAAGGCAGCTCACTGGTAAGTGCTGCTATTTGAGCTATTTTTAGAACAGGCCAGCGGGCGACTCATCTGGTCCTTACGGGCTACCTGGTGCCCGCGGGCACCGCGTTGGTGACCCCTGAAGTAGAGAAAATTATTAATTTCCTACACATTTAATGATTTTGTTAACGTAGAAAATCTATGCAGACTTTCACTTGTCTGTTGACAGCTTTAAAGACTTGATCTGTGTTTGTCTTTCAAGAAAAAGATGTAGTTAGCATCAAGTAGTCTGAAGTAAATGTAAGATTGCTGTGAGATGGACAGTGACTCAGCATTATTGACTAATGGACTACAAACACCTGACCTATTTCTTTACTTTTGGTGTGGTAGCTAAGTTCTGGTGGTCTTTTGGAGAAGTCTTGTTCATGTGGAGATGAAAACTACCAAGTAGAATTATTATTTTATAGAAATGTCAAGTTACATGTTTAATAGAGATATTCTTAGAAGAATGTCATTTTCACATTTTTAGTAGAGATTGTAGTTGCCAACTGGATGAAAAATAAATAACAGACATCTTGTAGACCGACCTGATTGTCTTCACACATACCAGCGTGGTGAATTGTTTTTGGTCTTTTTTTTTTACATTTGTCTCAACATTTTAATACTATTTGATTCCAACATGAATACCAATATCTGTTGGTTTGAGTTAAACAGACAAGTCTAAGAAAACACAAAAACTATCAGATAAAGCAGCATGGACAACATTCCCAAGACTCTTGTCCAGGGGCGTCGCCAGACATATTTCACCGGGGCACGTGCCCCACTTTTGATCTGCAGTGCCCCAGTAAAAATTTCACCAATAAAAAAAAACGCTTCAGAGTTTTAGGCCAAATAACATAGACAACAGCGCACATACTACTTAGTATGGTAATTGATTGCTACTGTATTCACTCCACTTAACAATGAACACATGGCTAATTAATATGGTAATTTATTCACGTGTGGATCGAGACTTCATTTGAGAGAGAGAGAGAGACAGAGAGAGAGAGAGGATGCGAATCACTGCTGAGGTAGGTAACGTTAGCCAACAACAATTTGTCAATTATATTATTTTGATTTGGATTTGACTCAAACTGTAACTCCTAGATGGATTTAAGAAAGTTATTCGCCCGCAGCAGAGAAGAAGCAGCAGGAATGAGAGATGTAAGTGAAGTCCTAGCTAGCTAGGCAACATCATTGTCTTAAGTTGATGCTAAGTTAGCTAACGTTATTCCTTGTATCAAGACAAACATATTCATTTGCTGTACGAGCTGTCGGGGGAATTTCCAATGAACATGAAACATAATGTTGGTTATTGTCTGCTGGTTCTGCATCAATGATGATTTGGAGTAAGCATGTGTGAGTTGAGTGCTTCTCAAATGGTTTATCTTCAGGAAGAAAAACATGTTTCCATATCATCAAGTCGTGAGCCAAATTTTTAAATCATTCAAGTTTATTTCACAGAAAAATAGCACAGTAGACTTGTCTTGTTAATCGGTGTGACTTTGACTAAAATAATCTTGTTTTGTCACCAGAAAAATGGCTACAGCTAAAGCATCTGGTTTTGTTTCCAGAAAAAATAGTAACATTTCTGTATTTGTTTTCAGAAAGATGGCTGAAAATATCGGGTTTTGTTGCCCCATTTAGATTTAAAAAAAATATATTTCCATGTCTGTCCTGAGTCCTCCTCCAACTTGTTAGTCGGTTTGCCTTTTGCTAAAATACTCACTAATAGTCACTAGAAAAATGGCTAAAAATATCTGGTTTTGTTTCCACAATTAGATTTTTTTTCCCCTAAACTTTTTTTTTTTCCATGCACACATCTGACTGCAACTCACTGAAAATGACACACAATCCACTTTTATGTCACGACCCAGCAGTTGGGAACCACTGGTCAACTGTATAACAGTTACTGTAATATTTCCATGTCTGTCCAGAGTGATTGACCACTTTGCAAAAATGAAAAGGAGACGTTACAGTTTACTTCTCAGAAAATGATTCCCTGAACAGACACACAACAGTTGTTCATTTATTCTACTACTGTGGCTTTATTGTTTTGTGTATATTTTATAGTTTTGTGTATCTGAAATAGGATTAGCCACATTGCCACAAATGGAAATTAAATAATATAAAAGAACCCAGAGATGTGGGGGTGCTTTATTTTTTGTTTTACTTTTGTAGATGTTAAATTTGCAGATGATTACTGCAATATATATTTCAAAAAGATTCATTGCTCTTCCTTTTTGCTTTTATCAGTAGCAGTTTAAAAGTCTGGAGTAAAAAAGTGCACAAGTAGGTCAAATGCATTAGTTAATTTCAGGTGGTTAATCAAAGATCCATACAACATAATCTGATATGATTTCATAGTTTAAAGCACTATTTATGTATTTTTTATGATAAATAAGTGCTAAAAATGTTTTTGCTTGCGCGCTTTGCACGCTCACATGAATTATTTGTGCCCCAGGTGTGCCCCAGTACAGTATTAGGTCTAGTGACGCCCCTGGTAAGAACTAGAGTTTCTTAAGTAAAATTAAACATTTTATTAACGTAATACATGAATTATGGGGGAAGAGTAAGTTTTAATTATGTTTCCTCATACTATTTAAATGTTTAATAGTTGTACTACATAAACCTAAAAATATTACATCAACTTTACTCTGAAAATGTAGTGTTTTGAAACGCAGGCTAGACGACGCATGCGCACAGCACAACAGGCTCTGTCCGACTGACTCTGCTCCGGCCGTTAGGATCACTTCACAGAGTACTGCACGGTGGCATTATGGGTAATTCTTATCTTGCGTTTATAATGTGTTACAGAGTCGATGTTTATCAGAAATGTATTTGGTGTATGTTCACAGAGTGTGGCACATATTAGTAAGAATTTTAAAGTTGTTTATATTACAACCATCAGTGTAAAAGGTATTACTGTTGAACAAATAAGAATTGCAATCTGCACCAAGAATGATGACGCCTGCTTGCCCTTCCTGCACTCAGGAATAAATGTGAGGAAAGTAGATAATAGGTGGTGGTTATCATACTGTAAAGTCTACTATCACCCTACCTCCCGTTCGTCAAAGATAAGAATGATTTTAAGAGCGTTCATGCAGCTACACCCAGAAGAATGTACTGTCGCACACTTTCTAACGTCACTTTGAGCGTGGATGTGATTAGATTGACCCATTTAAAGATTAGTTTGTGTAAACAGCTGAGGGCCAATCAGAAGTTCGAGGAGGACTCAGAACAGATATGAAAATATACTTTTAAAAAATTTTAATGGGGCAACAAAACCCAATATTTTCAGCCATCTTCCTGAAAACGAATACAGAAATGTTACTATTTTTTCTGGAAACAAAACCAGATGCTTTAGCTGTAGCCATTTTTCTGGTGACAAAACAAGATTATTTTAGTCAAAGTCACACCGATTAACAAGACAAGTCTACTGTGCTATTTTTCTGTGAAATAAACTATGGAAAAACGTTTTTCTTCCTGAAGATAAACCATTTGAGAAGCACTCAACTCACACATGCTTACTCCAAATCATCATTGATGCAGAACCAGCAGACAATAACCAACATTATGTTTCATGTTCATTGGAAATTCCCCCGACAGCTCGTACAGCAAATGAATATGTTTGTCTTGATACAAGGAATAACGTTAGCTAACTTAGCATCAACTTAAGACAATGATGTTGCCTAGCTAGCTAGGACTTCACTTACATCTCTCATTCCTGCTGCTTCTTCTCTGCTGCGGGCGAATAACTTTCTTAAATCCATCTAGGAGTTACAGTTTGAGTCAAATCAAAATCAAAATAATATAATTAACAAATTGTTGTTGGCTAACGTTACCTACCTCAGCAGTGATTCTCATCCTCTCTCTCTCTCTCTCTCTCTCTCAACTGAAGTCTCTATCCACAGGTGAATAAATTAGCATATTAATTAGCCATGTGTTCATTGTTAAGTGGAGTGAATACAGTAGCAATCAATTACCATCCTAAGTAGTATGTGCGCTGTTGTCTATGTTATGTAGACTTAAAACTCTGAAGCGTTTTTTTTTTATTGGTGAAATTTTTACTGGGGCACGACAAATCAACACTGGGCACGTGCCCCAGTGAAATCTGTCTGGCGACGCCCCTGTTGCGTACAGTGGGATCCAAAGACTAGTTGCAGAATCTAATACCCTAAATACAAAAAAATACAAAAAATTTAATATCTCTGATGTACATTAATTACAAGACAATTAAGTTGCACAATAAGTCACAGTAGTTATGGTAGAAGTATCAGTACAGTACATACAGTATGTACAGTATAGGAAGCAACAGATATTAAGGTGTCTACAGTTATTTGGCAGTTGAGTAGTGACAGTAGTATGAACAAAGGGAATGGAACAGTATGACTTCTTTATACTCTTGTTTTTACATTATTTACAGTCATTGAATGAAGAGTATTGTAGTCCGGTAATTACAGTGGTAAGTAAAGTGATTCTTGTGCGTGAGGTTTTGTGCAATTGTGATGAGTGTTAATCAGCGGTGCAGTTGAGCAGTCTGATGGCTTGGGGATAGAAGCTCCTCCTGAGTCTCTCCGTGAACTCGTTACCAAGCTGAAGCATGGGGGTGTTCCGGCTAGCATCATGGGTATTCTGGCATATTGGTACGACAGGCAGATGATGCAGGTAAAATGGAGAAGTATTATATCCTCTCCCTTTAGAGTTGGCAATGGTGGGCTTCTATCACCAGGCCTATTTAGCCTGTTTATGGATGATCTGTCAAGAGAGTTGAGAGAATGCAGACCAGGGTGCATCATGGGAAACACCTTAATCAATCACCTTATGTACACTGACTATTTAGCCATTATATCTCCCAGTAGTGCAGGGTTCCAGCAGCTTCTTAACATAAGCTCAGACTATGGAGTCAAGTTTGACATCAAGTATAATGCCACAAAGAGTATGGTAATGACATGTAGGACCGAGGAGGATCAACATCTTTATTTCCCAGGTTTGAACTTGTCTGGTCAAACCCTGTCTGTGTGCAACAATGTCAAATACTTAGGCCACATCATCAATGACAAGATGGAGGATGATGCTGACATGCTTAGACAGAGAAGAATGCTGTATGTCCAAGCCAATATCCTGGTGAGAAAATGTCATGACTGTTCTGATGAAGCCAAGGTGTACTTGTTCAGAGCTTACTGCACCCCTATGTACACAGCACCCCTCTGGCTGAGGTTCAAAAAAGAGAGCTTGCACAAACTCCAGGTTGCATATAACGACTGTCTCAGAATCCTGCTCAGAAAACCCAGGAGTAGTAGTGCCAGCAAGCTTTTTTGTGATTTAGGGATAAACACCTTCCACACCACCCTGAGAATACTGATGTTTAAGTTTATATGTAAACTGCTTGGGTCCGAGAATGATCTTATTGTACAGATAACCAATCCTTAGGTGTAGTTCTGTTAGGTACCAATCGTATAAATGGAAACACTGGTATCTGTGCCTTTTATAGAATGTGTAGATGCATCTTTAAAGTGTAGATCCATCCATTTTCTACCGCTTATCCCTTTCGGGGTTGCTGGAGCCTATCTCAGCTGCATTCGGGCGGAAGGAGGGGTACATTTTTAAAGTGTATATATATTTTTTGTTTTTTTATTGCTGCTTGTATTTATTTATTAGATGCCTTTTACTGAATATGCACAAGCACTATTTTCAATAATATGTGATAATGCCTTTTATACTGCTTGTTGTTTATGTACTGTATGGGATTGAATGTCTACTTAAAGTTAAAGTACCAATGATTGTCTCACACACACACTAGGTGTGGTAAAAACTGTCCTCTGCATTTGACCCATCCCCTTGTTGACCCCCTGGGAGGTGAGGGGAGCAGTGGGAAGCAGCGGGTGGCCGCGCCCGGGAATCATTTTTGGTGATTTAACCCCCAATTCCAACCATTGATGCTGAGTGTCCAGCAGGGAGGTAAAGAGTCCAATTTTTATAGTCTTTATAAAAATGTGATTACAACTTTTACTGCAGACTCCAACCTCCAAATAGGTCCAGGCAGAGTCATATCAAAAACTTGGTGGTATGACTCGTCCTTAGAGGTTGGAGTCTGCAATAAAAGTTTTATGGTAATTTTACAGTGAACTTTAATCTTGAAGTGCACACATGCCCATAAAAAAAATCATGCAGAACTTTTTTCAGATTAAAAAAATCTAGTTAGCAATTTGTCAATGTTAAATTACAAAACTCTGACGTTAAGTACAAGAAACAAGTTAGAGGTCTAACATATTTAAATCAGCTGTTTCAGATATTTTAAAAGTGTTAACATACCATAAATCCTCTGGCTATGCTCTTATTTTGAAAATCAATTGATAAGACACTCACATCTTGTAGTTTATTGCTTTCACTTTGAAAAATCAAACCCAGTTGACTTGCTGTGCTCAGTGAAAAGTTATAAAAGACGGGGACCAGAGTGGACGACATCATGCATCATGACTTGCTGTGTTCAGTGAAAAGCTATCGAAAGGCTGCAAACTAGTTTGGTGGAATAGGTGAAAAAGAATCGTCTATAATGGACTACCAACATGTTCTGGTCTATTTCATGTGGACTTTCACTGCAGGTAAGTTCTGATGTTGCTTTTCCTATAATTCTTTATAAATGTAGACTTTGTACAAATAGAAAGAAGAGCTGATGTTGTGTTGTGTTGCACCTGTTGTGTGTTTTGCTACCAAACTAAATATTGTTCTACACAAAGTCTTGTTGAACACATTTAACTTCTCTTTGTAATTCTCATAATGGACTTGTGGAGCTTTGACTTGCAACATTTAGCTCTGCAACAATCCCTTTTCTGTGCCCAAACCAAGTCTTCATTTCTCCATTCTAACCTTGACAGGAGCAATGGTATCCAAAACATTGACAACACTTGATGTATAAAAGTTCAACAGATCATCAACATTTACATACGGGGCGTTTTCGAACTTAATAATTTCCACAAACTGTGTCTGTATGCTGTCATTTATTAGTCTTACCCGGACAACCGCAGACGTAATTGCTGGTTTGGGTCCACCGATAAGTCAAAGACTATAAGAACCATTTGTTCTGCTCAGTGACCTTGTGGTTGTGTTGTCCGCCCTGAGATCGGTAGGCCGTGAGATAAAACCCCGGCCTAGTCATACCGAAAACTATTTAAAAATGGGATCCATTACCTCCCTGCTTGACACTCAGCATCAAGGTTTGGAATTTGGGTTTGAATCACCGAAAATGATTCCTGAGCGTGGCCACCGCTGCTGCTCACTACTCCCCTCATCTCCCAGGGGTGAACATGCAGATGGGGCAAATGCAGAGACAAAATTCACGACTTTTTATCTTTTCCATTTTTGAACATTATAAAGTTAAAGTGACAAAAGCTGCTTTTCGAAAAAGTGCAGGTAACATGCCTTTTGTTAGTATGGTAATTACTCATTACAATCGTGCAAAGTAGATAATGCTGTGTTTGTACACATTAAAGTCTCTTGTGTTTTGTTTATAAAAAAAGGGTCTTAATGGTGCACCACTACAGCTGAAGACTATTTATCTGTTTATGTCCCTTTCACAGTTTCTGCACAGGATGTGAAATATTTCCTGAAGGGTCAGGACATACACTTCATGCCATCCATCTCTGAACGACCTATTATAATTCTCTGGCAACATAATGAAAAAGATGTGGTATTATCTACTGGCACGGAGAAGTATGTGGCTTCTTCACACAAGAACAGAATCACTCTGGACCGGGTCTCTGCAGAACTCACCATCAAAAACGCCACATATGAAGACAGTGGAGACTATCACCTAGAAATGCACTTTAACAGCGAGCAGGATACTTTCCTGTATAGAATTGAAGTTATAGGTAAGTTTACATTTCCATTCATAAACATTTTAACACAAATATTGAGCACTATAAATATGAACTTGTCTAATCTAGGTTCATTAACAATAGTGTTGATTGTGTTACATTTGAGCTCAAATGTGAACACGACTCAACACCACATGAATCTCCACCCCAAAAACAAAACAAAAAAACATCTGAGCTCATGTTGACCATCCTTCTGTTTTCTTACAGACAAAGTATCCAAACCCAACATATCCTGTGAGATGAGCGACACAAAGCAGGCGACACTTGTGTGCTCAACAGAGTCCAAACATCCTCATTTATTAAAGTTGAAGTGGAGCTCACCAGGAAAGGAGCAGACTGGACCAAATTTAACAATAACTGTCAGGAATGAAGATGATGATCAAGTTTATCGTTGGGATGTCAGCAACCCTCTGACCAATGAAACGGCTTCATTCACCGCTAAGGACTGCTTCCCGGGTAATTATAATCAATAATGATGGCTGTGAAATGGTGGTTGTACATATTTAGATCTTATTTTGGATATGATGTACTTTGAAAAGTTGATTTGAGTTTGACTTTTGTTTTTCTGTGCAGGTAAAAGATCAGATGTTCATCTGATTATCATATTAGTCTGTATCTTCATCCCGGTCATCATCTTGTGTTGTGTTTTATACATAACATGTCAATATCTAAAAGGTACAGAAACTCGACATGACAAAAAGACAATCAATCAAAGTCACATTAGTTATTTATTTAAATGTAATTAATACCTTGTTGGGATGTTAGTTTCCTTACCTCACTAAGGTGATTGGAATGTAATTATCTTTGTGTTGTTGTTTCAGTGTCCAAAGAGCGTGATGAAAAGACATCCTTCTTAGACCAAGTACTCACTCTTCCCTCCAACTCAGGTAAACTAAGTCATTACACTTATTGTGTTCTGCTTCATGATATTATTTTTTTATCCCGTTTCAGAATGTTGTGCATTTTTACCTTTTTTGGTGTGTTTTAGGACTGAATGTGTTGACTGAGGATGAGAAGATGGATTCAGAAGGAGCCATGCTACTCCCTGCTTCTGTTCCTGCACTTCATTCCTCTTCAACACACTTAAACACTATCACTGAACTTTCAGATACCAGCAATGATCAGCAAGATCATCAGAAAAATTCGGAGGAAAATGTGAAAACAGATGACTTCCTGAGTGGAGCGACACTCAGTGATTGGGGAGGAATTAGAAGACGAAGCAAGAGTTGGGCAGGAATCAGTCCTACATATGACAGAAATGTACATCTCAAAAAGAAGGAAGATTTCAGAGAGAAAAGAAAGACAATTTGTTTGTTTGCCCGTAACAACTAATATTTTGTAAAAGGAGTTAAGGAAGCCATCTACGTTAAAAGACCATTTTGAAACAAAGATGGAGGTTGTAGCAACATGAGCTGACAAATTCTCCAACAACTGGATCATTTTTTTCCCCCCAAGATGTCGCCGCTGTAGTGGCTGCTGGTGGCAGGAGCTCTGTGCTCTTGTGTCATCCTTCTGTGTTCCTGGTGTTTCCTTCTTGTTTTCATGTCGGTTTTGTTTTTCCTTTTGGTTCGGGACCCTTTGGGACTGTCTGACAAGGTTTGGCACTTTCAAGACTTCTGCGGGGCTTTTTTGTGGACTTTTGGATCTGCGTCCCAGGAGCCTTTTGGCCATGGAGACCAGCTGCTGGGTCAGAGTCCGTTTGGAGAGACTGGAGGAGACGCGGATGAAGAGACAGAGCAGGTACCAGTAATTATCAGCAAGATCATCTGAAACATTCAGAGGAAAATGTGACAAAAGGTGACTTCCTGAATCCAGCGACACTCAGTCATTGGGAAGCCAAAAGACACGAAAGACAAAGCAACACTTGGACAGGAACCAGTTCTACATATCCATCCATCCATTCAGTGTCTGCCGCGTGTTCCTCTTCAAGTCGCGGGAGGTGCTGGAACTTATCTCAGCTACAATTAGGCGGAAGGCGGCGTACACTCAGGACGAGACGCCACCTCATTGCACTAACACTCACATTCACACACTATACCAACTGTAATACCCTGAATACCATGAATTGATTAACGTGGACCCCGACTTAAACAAGTTGAAAAACTTATTCGGGTGTTACCATTTAGTGGTCAATTGTACGGAATATGTACTGTACTGTGCAATCTACTAATAAAAGTATCAAAAGTATCAACCCTTGTCAGCCTGTAAGAGTCATGAATCATAAAGGACTACAACCAAGATGGTGGACAGCTTTAAAAAAAAAAACTACAACACAGACAGACAACATTCACACTCACATTCACACACTAGGGACCATTTAGTGTTGCCAATCAACCTATCCCCAGGTGCATGTCTTTGGAGGTGGGAGGAAGCCGGAGTACCCGGAGGGAACCCACGCAGTCACGGGGAGAACATGCAAACTCCACACAGAAAGACCCCGAGGCCGGAAATCGAACCCAGGACATTCGTATTGTGAGGCACACGCACTAAACCCTTGAATCCTGAAGGGTATATTTTGGAGAAAAACAATAACTGTAAGACTAGTATTTCGCCAGTAGGAGGCAGTGTTTATACATTCAAATACTGCATGGAGGTTCCTCTAGACGACTTCACGGTGGCAGAGGCGTTAGTGCGTCTGCCTCACAATACGAAGGTCCTGCAGTTCTGGGTTCAAATCCTGTGTGGAGTTTGCATGTTCTCCCCGTGACTGCGTGGGTTCGCTCCGGGTACTCCGGCTTCCTCCCACCTCCAAAGACATGCACCTGGGGATAGGTTGATTGGCAACACTAAATGGGCCCTAGTGTGTGAATGTGTGTGTGAATGTTGTCTGTCTATCTGTGTTGGCCCTGCAATGAGGTGGCGACTTGTCCAGGGTGTACCCCGCCTTCCGCCCGATTGTAGCTGAGATAAGCGCCAGCGCCCCCCGTGACCCCAAAAGGGAATAAGCGGTATAAAATGGATGGATGGTTCCTCTAGAAACGTCACAAAACAAAAAGTTGACATCAAGTAGATCAGGGGTCACCAACCTTTTTGAAACCAAGAGCAACTTCTTGGGTACTGATTAATGCGAAGGGCTACCAGTTTGATACACACTTAAATACATTGCCAGAAATAGCCAATTTGCTCAATTTACCTTTAATAAATCAATTTATATATATATATATATATATATATATATATATATATATATATATATATATATATATATATATATATATTTAAAGGGTCTTTCTGTCTGTCATTTCATTGTACATTTTTTTCCTCTACGGAAGGTTTTTGGTAGAGAATAAATGATGAAAAAAAAACACTTAATTGAACGGTTTAAAAGAGGAGAAAACACGAAAAAAATGAAAATTTAATTTTGAAACATAGTTTATCTACAATTTCGACTCTTTAAAATTCAAACTTCAACCGAAAAAAATTAAGAGAAAAACGAGCTAATTCGAATCTTTTGGAAAAAATTTTAAAAAAGAATTTATGGAACATCATTAGTAATTTTTCTTGTTTAAGATTAAATTCAGAATTTTGATGACATGTTTTAAATAGGTTAAAATCCAATCTGCACTTTCTTAGAATATATAACAAATTGGACCAAGCTATATTTCTAACAAAGACAAATCATTATTTCTTCTAGATTTTCCAGAACAACAATTTAAAAAAAAATTCAAAAGACTTGGAAATACGATTAAAAATTGATTCTACAGATTTTCTAGATTTGCCAGAATATTTTTTTTTAATTTTAATCATAAAAAGTTTGAAGAAATATTTTACAAATATTCTTCGTCGAAAAAACGGATGCTAAAATGAAGAATTCAATTAAAATGTATTTATTGTTCTTTACCATAAAAAAAAATACTTGAACACTGATTTAAATTGTCAGGAAAGAAGAGGAAGGAATTTAAAAGGTAAAAAGGTGTATGTGTTTAAAAATCCTAAAATCTTTTTTAAGGTTGTATTTTTTCTCTAAAATTGTCTTTCTGAAAGTTATAAGAAGCAAAGTAAAAAAATAAATGAATTTATTTAAACAAGTGAACACCAAGTCTTTAAAATATTTTCTTGGATTTTCAAATTCTACTTGAGTTTTGTCTCTCTTAGAATTAAAAATGTCGAGCAAAGTGAGACCTGCTTGCTAGTAAATAAATACAATTAAAAAAAATAGAGGCAGCTCACTGGTAAGTGCTGCTATTTGAGCTATTTTTAGAACAGGCCCGCGGGCGACTCATCTGGTCCTTACGGGCTACCTGGTGCCCGCGGGCACCGCGTTGGTGACCCCTGAAGTAGAGAAAAGTATTAATTTCCTACACATTTAATGATTTTTTTTTAACGTAGAAAATCTATGCAGACTTTAACTTGTCTGTTGACAGCTTTAAAGACTTGATCTGTGTTTGTCTTTCAAGAAAAAGATGTAGTTAGCATCAAGTAGTCTGAAGTAAATGTAAGATTGCTGTGAGATGGACAGTGACTCAGCATTATTGACTAATGGACTACAAACACCTGACCTATTTCTTTACTTTTGGTGTGGTAGCTAAGTTCTGGTGGTCTTTTGGAGAAGTCTTGTTCATGTGGAGATGAAAACTACCAAGTAGAATTATTATTTTATAGAAATATCAAGTTACATGTTTAATAGAGATATTCTTAGAAGAATGTCATTTTCACATTTTTAGTAGAGATTGTAGTTGCCAACTGGATGAAAAATAAATAACAGACATCTTGTAGACCGACCTGATTGTCTTCACACATACCAGCGTGGTGAATTGTTTTTGGTCTTTTTTTGTACATTTGTCTCAACATTTTAATACTATTTGATTCCAACATGAATACCAATATCTGTTGGTTTGAGTTAAAAAGACAAGTCTAAGAAAACACAAAAACTATCAGATAAAGCAGCATGGACAACATTCCCAAGACTCTTGGCCAGGGGCGTTGCCAGACATATTTCACTGGGGCACGTGCCCCACTGTTGATCTGCAGTGCCCCAGTAAAAATTTCACCAATAAAAAAAAACGCTCCAGAGTTTTAGGCCAAATAACATAGACAACAGCGCACATACTACTTAGTATGGTAATTGATTGCTACTGTATTCACTCCACTTAACAATGAACACATGGCTAATTAATATGGTAATTTATTCACGTGTGGATCGAGACTTAATTTGAGAGAGAGAGAGAGAGAGAGAGAGAGAGAGGATGAGAATCACTGCTGAGGTAGGTAACGTTAGCCAACAACAATTTGTTAATTATATTATTTTGATTTGGATTTGACTCAAACTGTAACTCCTAGATGGATTTAAGAAAGTTATTCGCCCGCAGCAGAGAAGAAGCAGCAGGAATGAGAGATGTAAGTGAAGTCCTAGCTAGCTAGGCAACATCATTGTCTTAAGTTGATGCTAAGTTAGCTAACGTTATTCCTTGTATCAAGACAAACATATTCATTTGCTGTACGAGCTGTCGGGGGAATTTCTGCTGGTTCTGCATCAATGATGATTTGGAGTAAGCATGTGTGAGTTGAGTGCTTCTCAAATGGTTTATCTTCAGGAAGAAAAACATGTTTCCATATCATCAAGTCGTGAGGCAAATTTTTAAATCATTCAAGTTTATTTCACAGAAAAATAGCACAGTAGACTTGTCTTGTTAGTCGGTGTGACTTTGACTAAAATAATCTTGTTTTGTCACCAGAAAAATGGCTACAGCTAAAGCATCTGGTTTTGTTTCCAGAAAAAATAGTAACATTTCTGTATTTGTTTTCAGAAAGATGGCTGAAAATATCGGGTTTTGTTGCCCCATTTAGATTTAAAAAAAAATATATTTCCATGTCTGTCCTGAGTCCTCCTCCAACTTGTTAGTCGGTTTGCCTTTTGCTAAAATACTCACTAATAGTCACTAGAAAAATGGCTAAAAATATCTGGTTTTGTTGCCACAATTAGATCTTTTTCTCCCTAAACTTTTTTTTTTCCATGCACACATCTGACTGCGACTCACTGAAAATGACACACAATCCACTTTTATGTCACGACCCAGCAGTTGGGAACCACTGGTCAACTGTATAACAGTTACTGTAATATTTCCATGTCTGTCCAGAGTGATTGACCACTTTGCAAAAATGAAAAGGAGACGTTACAGTTTACTTCTCAGAAAATGATTCCCTGAACAGACACACAACAGTTGTTCATTTATTCTACTACTGTGGCTTTATTGTTTTGTGTATATTTTATAGTTTTGTGTATCTGAAATAGGATTAGCCACATTGCCATAAATGGAAATTAAATAACAAAAAAGAACCCAGAGATGTGGGGGTGCTTTATTTTTTGTTTTACTTTTGTAGATGTTAAATTTGCAGATGATTACTGCAATATATATTTCAAAAAGATTCATTGCTCTTCCTTTTTGCTTTTATCAGTAGCAGTTTAGAAGTCTGGAGTAAAAAAGTGCACAAGTAGGTCAAATGCATTAGTTAATTTCAGGTGGTTAATCAAAGATCCATACAACATAATCTGATATGATTTCATAGTTTAAAGCACTATTTATGTATTTTTTATGATAAATAAGTGCTAAAAATGTTTTTGCTTGCGCGCTTTGCACGCTCACATGAATTATTTGTGCCCCAGGTGTGCCCCAGTACAGTATTAGGTCTAGTGACGCCCCTGGTAAGAACTAGAGTTTCTTAAGTAAAATTAAACATTTTATTAACGTAATACATGAATTATGGGGGAAGAGTAAGTTTTACTTTTGTTTCGTCATACTATTTAAATGTTTAATAGTTGTACTACATAAGCCTAAAAATATTACATCAACTTTACTCTGAAAATGTAGTGTTTTGAAACGCATGCTAGACGACGCATGCGCACAGCACAACAGGCTCTGTCCGACTGACTCTGCTCCGGCCGTTAGGATCACTTCACAGAGTACTGCACGGTGGCATTATGGGTAATTCTTATCTTGCGTTTATAATGTGTTACAGAGTCGATGTTTATCAGAAATGTATTTGGTGTATGTTCACAGAGTGTGGCACATATTAGTAAGAATTTTAACGTTGTTTATATTACAACCATCATTGTAAAAGGTATTTTTGTTGAATAATAATGAATTGCAATGTAGTCATCGAGCAAAGAAACATGTAATCTTTAATGAAATCAAACACAAATCAAGGGTTGTCTAACTTAGGCAGTATAATAAATAAACGGATACGTTGTGCATTATCTTAAATGGCAAAGGTACTCAAAGTCTCAATACATATGACAGTGAGATTGTGCAATTGTAATGATTCTCAACAGGCTTTGATCTCCACAGTTGCTCAGTTACAATGATGGAAAGTGTAAGGATGGAAAGGTAAACGCAGTTATAAATAGAGTAAATATATTGACATAAAATATGAAAATTACGAAACATCTACTTGTCTATGTTCAGTTTCATATCTATTTATCTGAAAACGTTATCAATCAAGCTTTATTGCAGACTCCAACGTCCAGATAGACTACTCAGTTTAAGCCTGGGCCCCTGGAGAGGGGGTCCAGACTAAGGCCAACGGAAGAAACTCATAGCTAAAGCACACATAAGCATGTGTGTAAGAGGGAAACATCAAAAAACACAAAGGACATTAAAAGAGCATTGCTGATGCAACCAGCCATTTCTATATATAGCTACAAAAAAAATAATATAAAATTAAAAAAAAACATATACAGTGTGGTGGCCTCTGCTGGGGTGGGGGGAGCATGGCCAGAGACAGGAGCAGACCCAACAAAGCAACCAAGAGAGCCACTCGGCCGCTCACTAACTCTCGGCCAGTGTCCAGTCTGCATGGATGAGTGAGGATGCGTCCAAGGAGACCGAGGTGTCCGATACCTGCTCATTCAGCCAAGACACTGTGAAGCCCGTCCGTCCCGGCGCTCAGCACCAGCTCCGCAGCTCTGTCTCTTCATCCGCGTCTCCTCCAGTCTCTCCAAACGGATTCTGGTGTGGCAGAGACCCAGCAGCTGGTCTCCGTGGTCTAAAGGAATCCGATCCAGAAGTTCACAAAAAAGCACCGCAGAAGTCTCGAAAGTGGCACCCCTTGTCAGACAGTCCCAAAGGGTCCCGAACCAAAAGGAAAAACAAAACCGACATGAAAACAAGAAGGAAACACCAGGAACACAGAAGGATGACACAAGAGCACAGAGCTCCTGCCACCAGCAGCCACTACAGCGGCGACATCTTGGGGGGAAAAATAAATGATCCAGTTGTTGGAGAATTTGTCAGCTCATGTTGCTACAACCTCCATCTTTGTTTCAAAATGGCCTTTTAACGTAAATGGCTTCCTTAACTCCTTTCTACAATTATTAGTTATTTTGGTCAAAGAAATTGTCTTCGTTTTCTCTCTGAAATCTTCCTTCTTTTTGAGATGTACATTTCTGTCATATGTAGGACTGATTCCTGACCAACTGTTGCTTCGTCTTCTAATTCCTCCCCAATCACTGAGTGTCGCTCCACTCAGGAAGTCATCTGTTTTCACATTTTCTCCGAATTTTTCAGATGATCTTGCTGATCATTGCTGGTATCTGAAAGTTCAGTGATAGTGTTTAAGTGTGTTGAAGAGGAATGAAGTGCATGAACAGAAGCAGTGAGTCGCATGGCTCCTTCTGAATCCATCTTCTCATCCTCAGTCAACACGTTTAGTCCTAAAACACAACAAAAAAGGTAAAAATGCACAACATTCTGAAACGGGATAAAAAATAATATCATGAAGCAGAACACAATAAGTGTAATGACTTAGTTTACCTGAGTTGGAGGGAAGAGTGAGTACTTGGTCTAAGAAGGATGTCTTTTCATCAGGCTCTTTGGACACTGAAACAACAACACAAAGATAATTACATTCCAATCACCTTAGTGAGGTAAGGAAACTAACATCCCAACAAGGTATTAATTACATTTAAAACAATAACTAATGTGACTTTGATTGATTGTCTTTTTGTCATGTCGAGTTTCTGTACCTTTTAAATAATGACGTGTTATGTATAAAACACAACACAAGATGACCAGAATGAAGATACAGACTAATATGATAATCAGATGAACATCTGATCTTTTACCTGCACAGAAAAACAAAAGTCAAACTCAAATCAACTTTTCAAAGTACATCATATCCAAAATAAGATCTAAATATGTACAACCACCATTTCACAGCCATCATTATTGATTATAATTACCCGGAAAGCAGTCCTTAGCGGTGAATGAAGCCGTTTCATTGGTCAGAGGGTTGCTGACATCACAACGATAAACTTGATCATCATCTTCATTCCTGACAGTTATTGTTAAATTTGGTCCAGTCTGCTCCTTTCCTGGTGAGCTCCACTTCAACTTTAATAAATGAGGATGTTTGGACTCTGTTGAGCACACAAGTGTCGGCTGCTTTGTGTCGCTCATCTCACAGGATATGTTGGGTTTGGATACTTTGTCTGTAAGAAAACAGAAGGATGGTCAACATGAGGTCAGATGTTTGTTTTTTTTGTTTTTGGGGTGGAGATTCATGTCGTGTTGAGTCGTGTTCACATTTGAGCTCAAATGTAACACAATCAACACTATTGTTAATGAACCTAGATTAGACAAGTTAATATTTATAGTGCTCAATATTTGTGTTAAAATGTTTATGAATGGAAATGTAAACTTACCTATAACTTCAATTCTATACAGGAAAGTATCCTGCTCGCTGTTTATGTTCATTTCTAGGAAATATTTGCCACTGTCTTCATATGTGGCGTTTTTGATGGTGAGTTCTGCAGAGACCCGGTCCAGAGTGATTCTGTTCTTGTGTGAAGAAGCCACATACTTCTCCGTGCCAACAGAAAATACCACATCTTTTTCATTATGTTGCCAGAGAATTACAATAGGTTGTTCAGAGATGGATGGCATGAAGTGTATGTCCTGACCCTTCAGGAAATATTTCACATCCTGTGCAGAAACTGTGAAAAGGACATAAACAGATTTAATGTGTATAAACACAGCATTATCTACTTTGCACGATTGTAATGAGAGTAATTTCCATAACAGTTTGTGGAAATGATTAAGTTTGAAAACGCCCTGTATGTTAATGTTGATGATATGTTGAACTTTTATACATCAATATCTCGATATTTTGTAGGCCATATCACGATACACGATATATATCTCAATATTTTGCCTTGGACTTGAATGAACACTTGATACATATGTTGCCCTCTGTGTTTTAACATTTTGATTTCTATTTACTGTTTTAATTGGATTCACCCTTAAAATAGTTTTTAATCATATATATTTTATATTGGTTTTATATATTTTTGTTTTTGTTTTTATTCAGTCATTAGTGGAGCTCAGGATAGTATTTTAATGTTGTTTTTAATATTGTTGTGCAGCACTTTGGAAACATTTTTTTGTTTAAATGTGCTATATAAATAAAGTGGATTGGATTGGATATAATCACAGCAGTATGATGATCCTATGTGTCTACATTAAAACATTCTTGTTCATACTGTATTAATACATGCTACTTTTAAACTTTCATGCAGAGAAGGAAATCACAACTAAGGCAATTGACCAAAACTATATTTATTAAACAGTTATTAAGCAGTGGCACAAACGTTCATGTCATTTCCAAAACAGAAAGTGCAGGATTGTCAGAAACATTTTAAGTGTCAAATAAAAATGAGCTGCATAATAAGAAATCATAGTAATCGTCCTTTGCTATGTGGTAGGTTACTACGGACGTTATTAAATTCTATTTTTTTATACGGTGTTGATGTAGAAATGTTTGCCTCAGCATTTTACTGCAGTCAAGCCAGCTGCACTTGAATCTGAAATGCGCCTATACTTTGCACATTACGGTAATTGAGCTAATAAATTCATATAAAATGTGAAAAGCATTTAAATTGAAATATAAGAGGTGTATCTCAACCAACCCATATAGGACTATTATCCTGCAATATTTGGGGTCAATAGGTCACATTACCTGGAAGCTATTGCAGATATAGCTAGCATATGGCATCACATTAGTGTCAAAAATCCAAGCGCATAAAAACTGTTATCGCGCCCTGATTCTCCACTTCGTGTGCGCGCGGAACACCCTTTTGCGCGCGCGCGGTGCCTATGTGCGCGCGTGCCGTCTTCGTTTTGGCACTTTGTGGGCGGTTATTCTTACACGGCCCCTCCTTTCTGATTGGTCAGGTGAAAATAGCTGAGGGCCAATCAGAAGTATAGCAGGGCGGGTCATCGTCAATATGTATCAAGATAATACAGCTCTTGTCGACAAACACATTCTAAAAAGTCCAAATTTAGTGGAGTTGTGGAAAATCCCAATTGAATTTTATCTAAAAGTGTTTGAAGGAGGTAATGTCTCATCTGTTGAGAGAACATCAGATATAATGTGTGGTGCATTATATAGACGACAAGAGTCCTGCTGTGGCTCAGTACGTGTATTCAGGCTGCATGAAGGAAGTACAAGTGACGTAAACACACGTGACGCAGTGATATGTTGTAGGTGCAGGCACTGTGGCTGCCACAAGGTGGCGCAGTATGTCAATACAATTACTCTGTAACATCACATACTTAATGAAGTTTCAAGATCAATATCTCTCTTTTCATACACATACAACCAGTCCATAGATGTCAGTCAATGATGGAAATTATACTTGCAAATAGGTTTTCTTTCCTCACTTGTCTGTTTTAAAAAATATATTTTTATTTATTTAATATTTGTATATGTAAATATTGAATGTATGCCACAATACGTATGTGACATTTGAGGTGACGGGAACTTGGTTGAAAAGACAAAACCTGGTGACTAATGCCTGTCATAACAGCAACTGCGTGAGAACGTCTACTCGAATATCACGATATAGTCATTTTCTATATCGCACAGAGACAAAGCCGCGATATATCATGTGTATCGATGTATCGCCCAGCCCTACATCAAGTGTTGTCAATGTTTTGGATACCATTGCTCCTGTCAAAGTTAGAACGGAGAAATGAAGATTTGGTCTGGGCACAGAAAAGGGATGCTGCAGAACTGAACGGAACTGGTGCAAGTCAAAGCTCCACAAGTCCATTATGAGAACAAGACTTTGTGTAGAACAATATTTAGTTTGGTAGCAAAACACACAACAGGTGCAACACAACACAACGTTAGATCTTCTTTCTATTTGAACAAAGTCTACATTTATAAAGAATTATAGGAAAAGTAACATCAGAACTTACCTGCAGTGAAAGTCCACATGAAGTAGACCAGAACATGTTGGTAGTCCATTATAGACGATTCACTTTCACCAATTTTACCAAACTAGTTTGCTGTCTTTTGATAACTTTTCACTGAACACAGCAAATGTAAAAGTGAAAGCCAGATAACCTGCAATACCTGAAGATCTTATATATTTATTTTCAAAATACGAAGAGAATTCGTGGAATATGTAGCTGTACACTTACTATTGTGCGCGTGTTTTTTATATGCATCCCTCAATAACCTGAGATCCCTCAAAAGGTTTCCATCCAATCGCGACCAGGACTTTGGTAATAGACTCGGCCAATCAGTGACTTGCTGGCTGGCGGACTGGCCAATGAGAGGAGAGGAGAGGTTAAGGGGCTGAAAGAGGAAGTTAACAAGGAGCGGATGTGGTTAGTGCGTGTGCGCGCGAATCGTCTTCGAAATTGCACTTTGCCAGCTGTTATGATTAGACTTTTGATTGATTAATTGATACTTTTATTAGTAGATTGCACAGTTCAGTACATATTCCGTGCAATTGACCACTAAATGGTAACACCCCAATAAGTTTTTCAACTTGTTTAAGTTGGGGTCCACGTTAATCAATTCATGGTACCGCTCCTATTTTCTGATTAGTCAGGTGAAAATAGCTGAGGGCCAATCAGAAGTATAGCAGAGCGGGTCATCGTCAATATGTATCAAGATAATACAGCTCTTGTCGACAAACACATTCTAAAAAGTCCAAATTTAGTGGAGTTGTGGAAAATGTCAATTGAATTTTATCTAAAAGTCTTTGAAGAAGGTAATGTCTCATCTGTTGAGAGAACATCACATACTTAATGTGATGCATTTGTTAATTTTCTTTCCTCTATCTCAGGGGTGTCAAACTCAAATACAGAGTGGGCCAAAATTTAAAACTGAACAGAGCCACGGGCCAAGGTTGAACAAATTAACCTTTTAATAGGGACCCAAACAAGTTTTGCATTGAATATTGAACAAGCAAGGCTTGTATAAAGTTATAGTGACATGTCAAGTCGACATTAAAAAATATCAATGACATATCAAGTAAAATGTAAATAAAAATTGAATGCCTCTTTTCTAATTGCAGCCTTTTGAGTTAAATATCAAAGTAAACTTTTTCCACAGGCTAATAATAAATTTGCAAATAAAATAACAATAACAAATTAATTGAACATTCAAACCTTTAAGTATCAGGAGGAAGTTCACGAATTAAACATAAATTTTTGCTTGGGGAGTATATTGTAGTGTGGTGACTGGAATGTGCATTGAATCTTTTGACACCACTTTGAGGTTAGAGTCGCAGATCACTAGGATGAGATCGCACCGTCATTTCTGATATACTCCGCACTTCCCCTGCGCGTTGGAGGGGAAACGTTCGTGTGGTGAGTTTAGTTTGGTCTTTCTCGCCGCGTCGTGCTCGTAGGAGGGACTCAAACTTTCACGACATGTAATTGACAATTGCAATGCATATTTGTTCAACAGGAATACCTTTTACACTGACGTGATATAAACAACTTTAAAATTCTTACTAATATGTGCCACACTCTGTGAACATACACCAAATACATTTCTGATAAACATCGACTCTGTAACACATTATAAACGCCAAATGAGAATTACCCATAATGCCACCGTGCAGTACTCTGTGAAGTGATCCTAACGGCCGGAGCAGAGTCAGTCGGACAGAGCCTGTTGTGCTGTGCGCATGCGTCGTCTAGCATGCGTTTCAAAACACTACATTTTCAGAGTAAACTTTATGTAATATTTTTAGGTTTATCTAGTACAACTATTAAACATTTAAATAGTATGAGGAAACATAAGTAAAACTTACTCTTCCCCCATAATTCATGTATTACGTTAATAAAATGTTTAATTTTACTTAAGAAACTCTAGTTCTTACCAGGGGCGTCACTAGACCTAATACTGTACTGGGGCACACCTGGGGCACAAATAATTCATGTGAGCGTGCAAAGCACGCAAGCAAAAACATTTTTAGCACTTATTTATCATAAAAAATACATAAATAGTGCTTTAAACTATGAAATCATATCAGATTATGTTGTATGGATCTTTGATTAACCACCTGAAATTAACTAATGCATTTGACCTACTTGTGCACTTTTTTACTCCAGACTTCTAAACTGCTACTGATAAAAGCAAAAAGGAAGAGCAATGAATCTTTTTGAAATATATATTGCAGTAATCATCTGCAAATTTAACATCTACAAAAGTAAAACAAAAAATAAAGCACCCCCACATCTCTGGGTTCTTTTATATTATTTAATTTCCATTTATGGCAATGTGGCTAATCCTATTTCAGATACACAAAACTATAAAATATACACAAAACAATAAAGCCACAGTAGTAGAATAAATGAACAACTGTTGTGTGTCTGTTCAGGGAATCATTTTCTGAGAAGTAAACTGTAACGTCTCGTTTTCATTTTTGCAAAGTGGTCAATCAATCTGGACAGACATTTTTTCTGGAAACAAAACCAGATGCTTTAGCTGTAGCCATTTTTCTGGTGACAAAACAAGATTATTTTAGTCAAAGTCACACCGATTAACAAGACAAGTTTACTGTGCTATTTTTCTGTGAAATAAACTTGAATGATTTAAAAATTTGGCTCACGACTTGATGATATGGAAACATGTTTTTCTTCCTGAAGATAAACCATTTGAGAAGCACTCAACTCACACATGCTTACTCCAAATCATCATTGATGCAGAACCAGCAGACAATAACCAACATTATGTTTCATGTTCATTGGAAATTCCCCCGACAGCTCGTACAGCAAATGAATATGTTTGTCTTGATACAAGGAATAACGTTAGCTAACTTAGCATCAACTTAAGACAATGATGTTGCCTAGCTAGCTAGGACTTCACTTACATCTCTCATTCCTGCTGCTTCTTCTCTGCTGCGGGCGAATAACTTTCTTAAATCCATCTAGGAGTTACAGTTTGAGTCAAATCAAAATCAAAATAATGTAGTTAACAAATCAAAATGATGTAATTAACAAATTGTTGCTGGCTAACGTTACCTACCTCAGCAGTGATTCTCATCCTCTCTCTCTCTGTCTCTCTCTCTCTCTCAACTGAAGTCTCGATCCACACATGAATAAATTACCATATTAATTAGCCATGTGTTCATTGTTAAGTGGAGTGAATACAGTAGCAATCAATTACCATACTAAGTAGTATGTGCGCTGTTTATGTTATGTAGACTTAAAACTCTGAAGCGTTTTTTTTGTATTGGTGAAATTTTTACTGGGGCACTGCAGATCAACAGTGGGGCACGTGCCCCGGTGAAATCTGTCTGGCGACGCCCCTGTATCAGACAGTGCTCCAATGCATGTTCACTTTTACAGTAAAGACAGGAAATAGAGTTCGTCTTGGAGGTGTTCACAAATTTATTGAGGTGTGCAGCCGGTTTAGGTCCAGTGGCAACTGTCACATGAGTTGCGAAACTGTTCCTTCTGTACTGTGATTTGCTTTGATGTATAGGCTTGGGTTTGGTTACTGTTTTATCTCGAGGGATGTCCTGAATGTCGCCAAAGACAGGATCTGAAGCAATTCTGACCTGCTGTTCAATAAATTTAACAATGTCTGTGAAACAAGCACGTCGCTTTTGTTGGTCAACAATGTCGGCTGCTTTTCCTCTCCACTGGTCCCTTATTTTTGTATGGAAGCTTGTGTATGAGCATCTTCATGCTAGCTGGCATGTTGAGCTCGTCCAAGTACTGCAGATCATCCATGGCATTGGAGCATTCTCGCAAGTACAGTGCAAAAGCTTGGAGATGTTTTACATCTTCAGACTTGATGTTTGGCCATACCATAATTTTGTCCAGGTAGGCAGCTGTTATTTTTGAAGGATTTCCAAAGTGTTCCCTTAGTAGGCGTTTTGCTGTAGCATAGCCTCTCTCTGTAGGCATATAGAGGCAACTGCGCACCAACTCTCTGGGCTGTCCTTTGGTAAACTGTTCCAGATAGTATAAGCAGTCACCACGATCATTGGTTTTTGCCTCTATACAATATTCAAAAGCTTTTATGAAAGCCTGAAACTGCAATGGGTCAGCTTCAAAAAACGGAATTTGTCTGTGTGGAAGTAATTGGGAGGTTTGTGCTTGAACCAGGAGTGCCATCATTTCATTTTGCCTCTGTAATACAGTGTGGAATTCACCTGGTATTGTGTTACCTTGAAATGATTGAAATGCTTGAGGTAAATTTTGCCTTGATTGGTTTTCCACAGGATCCAAAGTTGATGAGCGAAGTGGTTGGTTGTTTGGTTGAGGGTGTGAATGGACCTTGTTTTGGGGCATTCTTGGCTGTGTGGAGCTCTGAAGGAGCAGCTTTAAGAGATGGCTGAAGTTGTTGTACAGGCGGAGTGGGCCCTTTTTTTGGTTTTGTCCTTTACCTATAATAGGACTCCATTCCAGACTCTTCGCTCCTGCCGGCAACACTGGCTTCATGGAGGACAGACAATCTAGCATCGTGGGCTGCTATTTCAGCATCCAACTCCATTTGCTCCTTTTTCCTTCTTATGGCCTCTGCTTGTTCCTCCTGTTCCCTCTTTAGAGCTGCTGCCTGCGCCTCCAATGCATGGATCTCTTTTAAAGCAATAGCACGGGCGACAAGTGCTGCCTTATCTGCCTCTGCTATTATGCGAGCAGAAGAAGTGGAAGACATTTTGCTTTTGTTTGAGACTGTGGATTCAATGGGCTTTGATAATAGATGGAACATTTGAAATGCTGTTGTGGGGTTGTACACTTTCATTTTCAAAACCATCAACAGCGGAACCCTCATTTTCAACCTCATCATCATCATCATCATTATCATCATCATCATCACTTTTAAAACACATCAACCTGTCAACCTTTTCAATAAAACCATCAAAATTCAACATTTTTGCTTTGTACCAAGTCTCATGTTTAGTACTCTCATATTCTGGCAACAGAGACAACAAAGTTATGTGCACTTTTCTAATTTCATGATATAAATCCACGCTAAATTCCTCCTTTAGCTCATGTGAACGTGTTTCGTCATTTATCACAGCAATGACCCCCTCTTTTAGTATTGAGAGTCTTTGCAACTTTGATTTTCTTTCCCCGTGCAAACTTTCAATTTTGTGACCTAGAGCCTTGGGTGCCATTTTTACCACACGTTTTTTCCCTTCAAGCCCTTGTCCAACATTGTCACGTTCAGCCACAGTGTCCCCTTGTGGCTGTTTATGTTCATCAGCGCATGCGTGTGCTCCCTCCTCCTCCATTTGGAAAAGTCAAAGTTTGTCAACCCGCACGCAACTCAAGTCAAATAGTCAGCAATAAATTGGATTTTTTAATATTTGTGTGCACACAATTTAACAATGGCCTTTTTTTTTATTTTATTTTTTTTAAATAAAGTGGGCGCGCCACTAAAACATACCACACTCAACGCTGCTCCGCGTCCTCCTCCACGCACGGCACGCACGCGCGCGGCTTGGTCCGATGGGATGATCTGCAGGTGCTACTGTTGTTGCTGCTGCTGTTGTTGTTGTTGTTGTTGTTGTTGTTGTTGTTGTTGTTGTTGTTGTTGTTGTTGTTGTTGTTGTTGTTGTTGTTGTTGTTGTTGTTGTTGTTGTTGTTGTTGCTGTTGCTGCTGTTGTCCCCGATGAGCGACCCTGTTGCTCTCCAGTGGGACTCGGAGCTGTCGATGCAGAGCTTGATTGCAGGAATGTGTCCGCCGCCGGCTGCCAATCAAACTCTGACAGCGGCAGGTGCGATCCTCTTCCAAAACAAGCCTCGCAGCTTGTTGCTTCCCAATTAACAACTCGCCTTTAGGTGAGGCAGTTTTTGACTTAAATGTAGCGGTAAAGTCCTGTACTATTACTGCTACTGGTTGCCGAATATAAATGAGGCTAGTTCAGACGTGTGCAGCCGGCTAATAATTGATGTCCAAAATTGTGTTCATGTTTTAATAAAAATATTTAATTTCATAAAGTCACATTTATATAACACACTTTGTACTAAAACTGAAAATACACGGGAGCAAACAAACACTAGCCTGGCACAGTCAAAAACTGTTGCGCCTCTACTCAGCAACACCTGAGCAAGATCCTGACTCCTCCCTAAATAGACAGGCACTTGGCCTTGGAGCCAACCCCTTTAGTGACGTCATCAATTTGACAGAAAGTGTATTTGGCTCTAACACTTATCTTGCGTTTATAATGTGTTACAGAGTCGATGTTTATCAGAAATGTATTTGGTGTATGTTCACAGAGTGTGGCACATATTAGTAAGAATTTTAAAGTTGTTTATATCACGTCAGTGTAAAAGGTATTTCTGTTGAACAAGTATGCATTGCAATCACCTGTCTGAAAATATGTCGTGCTCAATCACTCACGCTCACAAGTGATATAGCGTAACAGACCGAAAATGGATTTATGGTAAATTCAAGGGTAAACAGAATATTCTCGCTTGTTTGCTTAAGGTTGTGCCTTATAACATCCTGTTTTCTCGCACAATGTGTACACTTTGCGCGTGCGCGGTGCGTGAGTGCGCGCGCGCCGTCTTCGAAATGGTCCTTTGTGGGCGGTTATGATTAGACCGCCCCTCCTTTCTGATTGGTCAGGTGAAAATAGCTGAGGGCCAATCAGAAGTATAGCAGGGCGGGTCATCGTCAATATGTATCAAGATAATACAGCTCTTGTCGACAAACACATTCTAAAAAGTCCAAATGTAGTGGAGTTGTGGAAAATGTCAATTGAATTTTATCTAAAAGTCTTTGAAGAAGGTAATGTCTCATCTGTTGAGAGAACATCACATACTTAATGTGATTCATTTATTAATTTTCTTTCCTCTATCTACTTTAAGTTTACACCAGAGTCTACCCGAACCCACTTATCTATGCGTACTTCATATCAGGACCACATGATTAGCATATGGGCCTAATTATTGATGTTATGATTGCAATGACTATTTTAGTAGAATAATGAATGACAGTTTATCACTACAATTAATGAATATGGTTTTAATATTACTATAAAAAGTATTTAGGTTTCTGCAAACAACTCAAACTATGGAAAATGAGATATCAGCCCAGATCAGTATAGATGGTAGAGTTAAAAATATGTATTTAAAAAAACAACAAAATAAGCTAGCTCCATACATTAGGCAAATTAAATCTGAGAGATAATAGTGTAAGACTTACTTGTTCAGCCATGATAGCCCCATGAAAACATGATTTCTTTTCTTTTTAATCCCAGGGAACTGCCATGGACCTTTCATCATAGATATGAATAAACACTCCATGTTTCTCCAGCGTAGCGGCCATCTTACCTCAGACAGCTGGTCCCCATCGTTTTATTGATGTCAATGGTACATGTACTATTTAAATATACATATACATACAATACCCTGACATTTATAACAAATCGCACCGTTTGGAAATTAGTTGAAAATTGAGCAAGTTATGGTTATTTAAATAGTACATGTATGACGTCACATTAGCGCCAAAAATCCAAGCACATAAAAACTGTTATCGCGCGCTGATTCTCCACTTCAACTCATTTCCAAACGGTTCGATTTGTTATAAATGTCAGAGTATTGTATATGTATAGTACATGTACCATTGTCAGAGTATTGTATATGTATAGTACATGTACCATTGTCAGAGTATTGTATATGTATAGTACATGTACCATTGTCAGAGTATTGTATATGTATAGTACATGTACCATTGTCAGAGTATTGTATATGTATAGTACATGTACCATTGTCAGAGTATTGTATATGTATAGTACATGTACCATTGTCAGAGTATTGTATATGTGTAGTACATGTACCATTGTCAGAGTATTGTATATGTATAGTACATGTACCATTGTCAGAGTATTGTATATGTATAGTACATGTACCATTGTCAGAGTATTGTATATGTATAGTACATGTACCATTGTCAGAGTATTGTATATGTATAGTACATGTACCATTGTCAGAGTATTGTATATGTATAGTACATGTACCATTGTCAGAGTATTGTATATGTATAGTACATGTACCATTGTCAGAGTATTGTATATGTATAGTACATGTACCATTGTCAGAGTATTGTATATGTATAGTACATGTACCATTGTCAGAGTATTGTATATGTATAGTACATGTACCATTGTCAGAGTATTGTATATGTATAGTACATGTACCATTGTCAGAGTATTGTATATGTATAGTACATGTACCATTGTCAGAGTATTGTATATGTGTAGTACATGTACCATTGTCAGAGTATTGTATATGTATAGTACATGTACCATTGACATCAATAAAATGATCGGGAACAACCGTCCGAGGTAAAATGAAGAAACATAGAGTGTTTATTCATATCATATCATTCATTAATTTGCCTAATGTATGGAGCTAGCTTTTTTGGTTGTTTTTTTAAATGCATATTTTTAACTCTGCCATCTGTACTGATCTGGCAGTACAGACAAGCAGCGTATTTGGTTAGTGCGTGTGCGGCGCCTATCTGGGTTGATACACACGCACTAACCAAATACACTGCTTGTTAACTTCCTCTTTCAGCCCCTTAACCTCTCCTCTCCTCTCATTCGCCAGTCCGCCAGCCAGCAAGTCACTGATTGGCCGAGTCTATTACCAAAGTCCTGGTTGCGGTTAGATTAACACATTTTTAGGGCTCTCAGGTTATGCATGTAAGAACCAGGTACACAATATTAAGTGTACAGCTACATATACCATGACTGCTCTGGCTATGCTCGTATTTTGAAAATCAATATTTAAGACTCTCAGGTATTGCAGGTTATCTGGCTTTCACTTTTACATTTGCTGTGTTCAGTGAAAAGCTATCAAAAGACAGCAAACTAGTTTGGTAAAATTGGTGAAAGTGAATCGTCTATAATGGACTACCAACATGTTCTGGTCTATTTCATGTGGACTTTCACTGCAGGTAAGTTCTGATGTTGCTTTTCCTATAATTCTTTATAAATGTAGACTTTGTACAAATAGAAAGAAGATCTAACGTTGTGTTGTGTTGCACCTGTTGTGTGTTTTGCTACCAAACTAAATATTGTTCTACACAAAGTCTTGTTCTCATAATGGACTTGTGGAGCTTTGACTTGCACCAGTTCCGTTCAGTTCTGCAGCATCCCTTTTCTGTGCCCAGACCAAATCTTCATTTCTCCATTCTAACTTTGACAGGAGCAATGGTATCCAAAACATTGACAACACTTGATGTAGGGCTGGGCGATACATCGATACACATGATATATCGCGGCTTTGTCTCTGTGCGATATAGAAAATGACTATATCGTGATATTCGAGTAGACGTTCTCACGCAGTTGCTGTTATGACAGGCATTAGTCACCAGGTTTTGTCTTTTTCAACCAAGTTCACGTCACCTCAAATGTCACATACGTATTGTGGCATACATTCGATATTTACATATACAAATATTAAATAAATAATTTTTTTTTTTAAAAACAGACAAGTGAGGAAAGAAAACATATTTGAAAATATAATTTCCATCATTGACTAACATCTGTGGACTGGTTGTATGTGTATGAAGAGAGAGATATTGATCTTGACACTTCATTAACTATGTGATGTTCTCTCAACAGATGAGACATTACCTTCTTCAAACACTTTTAGAGAAAATTCAATTGTCATTTTCCACAACTCCACTAAATTTGGACTTTTTAGAATGTGTTTGTCGACAAGAGCTGTATTATCTTGATACATATTGACGATGACCCGCCCTGCTATACTTCTGATTGGCCCTCAGCTATTTTCACCTGACCAATCACAAATGAGGGGCCGTGTAAGAATAACCGCCCACAAAGTGACAAAACGAAGACGGCGTGCGCGCAAAAGGATGTCGTGCGCGCGCACGAAGTGGAGAATCAGCGCGCGATAACAGTTTTTATGCGCTTGGATTTTTGGCACTAATGTGATGCCATATGCTATAGCTAGCATATGGGTAACGTTACCCGTGTTACCCATGACGTTAGCTAGCAGAGCCGTGCGAGTGGTAATACGAGAGAAAGAAGGTGCGAATGAACGAAGACTTAATTCCCAAGAAAAACAGCAGGGGGTACAGCGTCTGGCAGTGGTTTGACTTCAAGTGGGAAGATGTCGAACAGACAACCGTAATAAGTCAAGCATGCGGCACAAGCGTTGCTACAAAAAGTAGCATTACTGCTAATATTTAGCATCATTTGAAAAGTCACCTGCTAGGGAATGAAGAGTGCTTACTTCGCATGTCAACATCTCCGTTCGGTGCCACACGCCCACACCATCAAAATGCCGAGGCAAACATTTCTGCATCAACACCGTATGAAAAAAATATAATTTAATAACGTCCGTAGTAACCTACCACATAGCAAAGGACGAATACTATGATTTCTTATTATGCAGCTCATTTTTATTTGACACTTAAAATGTTTCTGACAATCCTGCACTTTCTGTTTTGGAAATGACATGAACGTTTGTGCCACTGCTTAATAACTGTTTAATAAATACAGTTTTGGTCAATTGCCTTAGTTGTGATTTCCTTCTCTGCATGAAAAATTAAAAGTAGCATATATTAATACAGTATGAATAAGAATGTTTTAATGTAGACAAATAGAATCATCATACTGCTGTGATTATATGTATCAAGTGTTCATTCAAGTCCAAGGCAAAATATCGAGATATATATCGTGTATCGTGATATGGCCTACAAAATATCGAGATATTTAAAAAAGGCCATATCGACCAGCCCTAACTTGATGTATAAAAGTTCAACATATCATCAACATTAACATACAGGGCGTTTTCAAACTTAATCATTTCCACAAACTGTTATGGAAATTACTCTCATTACAATCCTGCAAAGTAGATAATGCTGTGTTTATACACATTAAAGTCTCTTGTGTTTTGTTTATAAAAAAGGGTCTTAATGGTGCACCACTACAGCTGAAGACTATTTATCTGTTTATGTCCCTTTCACAGTTTCTGCACAGGATGTGAAATATTTCCTGAAGGGTCAGGACATACACTTCATGCCATCCATCTCTGAACAACCTATTAGATTTATCTGGCTACATAATGAAAATGATGTGGTATTTTTTACTGGCACGGAGAACTATGTGCCTTCTTCATACAAGAACAGAATCACTCTGGACCGGGTCTCTGCAGAACTCACCATCAAAAACGCCACATATGAAGACAGTGGAGACTATCTCCTAGAAATGAACATAAACAACGAGCCTCGTACTTTGCTGTATACAATTGAAGTTATAGGTAAGTTTACATTTCCATTCATAAACATTTTAACACAAATATTGAGCACTATAAATATTAACTTGTCTAATCTAGGTTCATTAACAATAGTGTTGATTGTGTTACATTTGAGCTCAAATGTGAACACGACTCAACACGACATGAATCTCCACCCCAAAAACAAAACCAATAAACATCTGACCTCATGTTGACCATCCTTCTGTTTTCTTACAGACAAAGTATCCAAACCCAACATATCCTGTGAGATGAGCGACACAAAGCAGGCGACACTTGTGTGCTCAACAGAGTCCAAACATCCTCATTTATTAAAGTTGAAGTGGAGCTCACCAGGAAAGGAGCAGACTGGACCAAATTTAACAATAACTGTCAGGAATGAAGATGATGATCAAGTTTATCGTTGTGATGTCAGCAACCCTCTGACCAATGAAACGGCTTCATTCACCGCTAAGGACTGCTTCCTGGGTAATTATAATCAATAATGATGGCTGTGAAATCGAGGTGTTACATATTTAAATCTTATTTTGGATATGATGTACTTTGAAAAGTTGATTTGAGTTTGACTTTTGTTTTTCTGTGCAGGTAAAAGATCAGATGTTCATCTGATTATCATATTAGTCTGTATCTTCATTCTGGTCATCTTGTGTTGTGTTTTATACATAACACCTCAATATCTAAAAGGTACAGAAACTCGACATGACAAAAGACAATCAATCAAAGTCACATTAGTTATATATTAAAATGTATTTAATACCTTGTTGGGATGTTAGTTTCCTTACCTCACTAAGGTGATTGGAATGTAATTATCTTTGTGTTGTTGTTTCAGTGTCCAAAGAGCGTGATGAAAAGACATCCTTCTTAGACCAAGTACTCACTCTTCCCTCCAACTCAGGTAAACTAAGTCATTACACTTATTGTGTTCTGCTTCATGATATTATTTTTTCATCCCGTTTCAGAATGTTGTGCATTTTTACCTTTTTTGGTGTGTTTTAGGACTGAATGTGTTGACTGAGGATGAGAAGATGGATTCAGAAGGAGCCATGCTACTCACTGCTTCTGTTCCTGCACTTCATTCCTCTTCAACACACTTAAACACTATCACTGAACTTTCAGATACCAGCAATGATCAGCAAGATCAGCAGAAAAATTCAGAGAAAATGTGAAAACAGATGACTTCCTGAGTGGAGCGACACTCAGTGATTGGGGAGGAATTAGAAGGTGAAGCAAGAGTTGGTAAAGAATCAGTCCTACATATGACAGAAATGTACATCTCAAAAAGAAGGAAGAGTTCAGGGAGAAAACAAAGACAATTTATTTAAACCGAAATAACTAATAGTTTGAAAAAGGAGTTAAGGAAACCATCTATGTTAAAAGATCATTTTGAAACAAAAAATGGAGGTTGTAGCAACATGAGCTGACAAATTCTCCAACAACTGGATCATTTATTTTTCCCCCCAAGATGTCGCCGCTGTAGTGGCTGCTGGTGGCAGGAGCTCTGTGCTCTTGTGTCATCCTTCTGTGTTCCTGGTGTTTCCTTCTTGTTTTCATGTCGGTTTTGTTTTTCCTTTTGGTTCGGGACCCTTTGATGTGTTGTTTTAAGTATTTTTTTATGCACAATTTTGTTAAGTAAGGATTAGAGCGTCGAATGTTTGAAATGTTTGGTCATAATTACACATGGTATTTACGCAGGTATCACTCCGCCAGAAAAGTAGAGACCTGTTAAAGTGTTTCGCGTTTCCAAAACAGGTATGTGGATTTGTGTATTATTATTTTTTGTGTGTGATAAAACCTTGTTGTTAATGTAATTTAAATTAATATTTTTGTATGAATGAATGTTGTTTATTTCCTCTTCTATCGGACTTTAGCTGATGAGGTATCACTCCGCCAGGAAAGTACAGACCTGTTTATGTGTTTCGTGTTTCCAAAACAGGTGGCCAATAAATGACGGAATGGTGGAGTGTCTCTTACTTAAAAGAAAAAACTACACAACGTAGAATAAGACTCACTGCACATATATGATGTAAATACTGTACATAGATTGTGTAAATATTGCATAAATGTTATATTTTATGTCACTATATTTAGTTTATTTATACCTGCATTGTCCTTTCCATCCTTACACTTTCCATCATTGTAACTGAGCTACTGTGTGGAACAATTTCCCTTGTGGATCATTAAAGTTTGTCTAAGTCTATGATCAAAAAAGTATGAAGGTTCTTAGAGGTTCTTTTTTTTAAAGATTGAGAACCACTGGTTAAGATGATACATATTTCAGTAATTGTATAGAATAGATGGACCTGGACTTGAGGAGGAGACGGTTTTATTTTCAAACAGTTGGAAAAAAATATCTACTAAGGCAGTGAGGAGCATTTAATGAGCGAGTGAAGGCGGTGAAAATAGAAATATTTAGTGTGTGCATTCAGGTAGAAGTAGTGAGGCACTGTGCTGCTAGTGTTTCAGTGAGACAAAGGCACCAGAGTGAGCTACAGTACAAAGTGTGTGTAGAAGAAGAGTGTAAAGGCGGCACCATGGCAAAGGTCTCCGGCGTGATGTCATACTGCCCTTCAAAAGTGCAAAAAGGTAAAATATATATTTATATATATCACTAGTGTGATGGGCTTCCAAGAGCGTAGCAGTGCATCCCACCTGAGAACATTTAGTGTGGACCACTCCAGCTCCGACAAAGTTTGCAGGGTTAGGATCAACGCCCTCCAGCAAACCCACACCAAAACCTATAATCTAGCAAACATAAGTCATGTCAAGTATTATCAAGCATTAACTCTTTGTCATACAAGCATTAAAATATGTTTTGTCATGAGGTTTGGACATCAGGTCCTGATTTTTCTCTGTTTTAAAACACTGAAAATCCAAAATGTACAAAAGCTTCACTTCATGTGTGGTGATGTCCAAAACCTTGTAATGTGCATTGCTGCCACCTACAGGACATGAGGAAACATTACAGTCTATATGACACATCATCTTATCACATATTCAGTAAATGATGTGAACCATACAGTCTTTTATTATATTCATGCGACCCCGAAAGGGACACGCGGTTGAAAAATGGATGGATGGATGTGAACTGTATTGCTATTTATTATTGTTTTGGAAATGATTTCTAAAAAGTGGTAGGAATAAATAAGCTGTGCTTCTTCCTAATCCTTTTCGGAATGTAAAACTGTAACTGTATACATGTTTGAAACACATCACAATATTGTTGTTGTTTTTTTAATTTATTAAATCATATCTGAAATAAATAAATACTTACAATACAATGACTCATATCCGTGGTCTATGTAGCTGCAGCATACATAATAGGTGGCACACCGTGATGACAAAACTAAACATTGTTATTTAAAATATTGTAATAAATGGTTTTGTTTTGAAAAATTAAACGTAAAATGTATTGTTGGACTTAATTTACAAAAAATGATATGAAACACAATGGCTTTATAATAATTGTCATACATTTTGAACAATTACTGGCACTTTAAAATATTGATACACAATTCAAAAAATCCTAAATACAATTATTTTTGTTTACATAATGTCTATTTTTTAAATAAGAAAATATTTGTATTGAACAGATTAAAAATATATAGTAGAAAAATTGTGCTATATTTTTTTATAAAATGTTATTAAATACATTTTAAATAAAATAATTGATTAATTTCAAAAATATATATTAAAATTGATTCAACTTAATTTACAAAATTACATTAAATACAACAAATATATATATATTACATAGATTAGAAATAAATTCATAATCATTTTTAAATAAGAAAATAATTGTATTGAACAGATTTAAAAAAGTAGAAAAATATTGTTATATGGTTTTATAAAATTTTATTAAATACATTTTAAATAAAACAATTGATTCATTTTGAAAAAATATCTTAAAATTGATTGAAATTAATTTACAAAATTACATTTAATACAACAAAAATATATATTTTTTATGGATTAAAAATGAATAATTATTTTTTTAAATAAAAATGGTAAACACGTATTGTTACAATTTGTCATAACATTCTATTAATTACTTTTCTAAATTAAATATTTGTTTTACATTGATACACTTAAAAAAATGAATGGTAAAAATATTTATACACTTACTTTAGAACATTTTTCTCATGAACCCGCATGTATGATTGTCTTAGACATAGATGAGTGTCAGTGTATAGTCCAGAGTGTAAGTAATAGTAATTTATCAATACTATTATTAAGTCTCTTGAGTGGCGTGCTATGATATCTTGGATTATCGCCTGCCTGTCAAACAACCTTTTGTTTAAAATGTTTAATATTTAAATGTGTTTTTGTTTTGCAAGATTCAGAAGAACTTGTGCAATACAACCACTTTTTCCTTAGTGACATCCTGTAAAACTTCAGTTTAAATGTATAAGTGTTGAACTTTTGAGGGTCTTTTTGCAAACACCCTGATGATGTTTTCTCATGCTTTGAAGATGAATTAAACTTTGTTTAAAAGAGTTTATAAGCAGAAGATGAGCATCTACCTTGGCTTTGGTGACCTCAGTGTCCATTGGGTGTTTGGATTTGAAGATCTTCTGGACTTCCTGCTCAGGACTGCAAACAAACAAGAACATTTGTTTCCTAGCTTTTATGCTTCATGTATGTCAACAAGTCATTTTTGTGTTAAAGAAGATACAACTGGTGGTTTGGATCAGACATCGAAAGGAACCAAACCCAAAAAAGAAGAAAAGGCTGTTAAACGTACCGTCAATTTCGGACTATAATACTTTTATCCTACGCTTAGAACCTACGGCTATTAAAAATGTATGGATTTTTCTTTGCCAGCAGCCATAGAGCAAATAGTTTTCATTAAACACGTGCAAAGACACTGAAAAAGTGTGTTATTTGTGCTATGGCGCCGTCTATTGGATGAGTTTGCTCACTGCAGGTGCTGCATGTGAATTCCTGCTGTTTGAAGCTTCGAACCGGAAGTATAAGTGTCGCTCTGTATTCTAACCGTCCATAGCGTTTTTACTTTTATGGATTCTTCATTCATCACTCCAAGCAACGTTTAGAAGTTTAACAATACAACTAAAACAATTCTTACCCACTAAAATATCCCATGTGTGATATCTGTGGGAGTGTTTTCCTGCATATTCGTACGTGCTATCGTAATGTTATGAAGCTAGCGTCGTTAGCATTAGATAATATGCTAACACATTTACGAGTGTGTGTGTGATATTATTAACTTACAAGGCATTCTGTTTGTTCCACGACCAGGACGAAAACCACACTGTTCCTCCTGAATCCGAGGTTCGACTATCCGGCGTAGTCGTGGAACCGTGGACCAGCTCTATACTCTCGGCAGGGTTCTTGAGGGTGCATGGGAGTTTGCCCAACCAGTCTACATGTGCTTTGTGGACTTGGAGAAGGCATTCGACCGTGTCCCTCGGGAAGTCCTGTGGGGAGTGCTCAGAGAGTATGGGGTATCGGACTGTCTTATTGTGGCGGTCCGCTCCCTGTATGATCAGTGCCAGAGCTTGGTCCGCATTGCTGGCAGTAAGTCGAACACATTTCCAGTGAGGGTTGGACTCCGCCAAGGCTGTCCTTTGTCACCGATTCTGTTCATAACTTTTATGGACAGAATTTCTAGGCGCAGTCAAGGCATTGAGGGGTTCCGGTTTGGTGGCCACGGGATTGGGTCTCTGCTTTTTGCAGACGATGTGGTCCTGTTGGCTTCATCTGACCGGGATCTTCAGCTCTCACTGGATCGGTTCGCAGCCGAGTGTGAAGCGGCCGGAATGAGAATCAGCACCTCCAAGTCCGAGTCCATGGTTCTCGCCCGGAAAAGGGTGGAGTGCCATCTCCGGGTTGGGGAGGAGACCCTGCCCCAAGTGGAGGAGTTCAAGTACCTAGGAGTCTTGTTCACGAGTGAGGGAAGAGTGGATCGTGAGATCGACAGGCGGATCGGTGCGGCGTCTTCAGTAATGCGGACGTTGTACCGATCTGTTGTGGTGAAGAAGGAGCTGAGCCGGAAGGCAAAGCTCTCAATTTACCGGTCGATCTACGTTCCCATCCTCACCTATGGTCATGAGCTTTGGGTCATGACCGAAAGGATAAGATCACGGGTACAAGCGGCCGAAATGAGTTTCCTCCGCCGTGTGGCGGGGCTCTCCCTTAGAGATAGGGTGAGAAGCTCTGCCATCCGGGAGGGACTCAAAGTAAAGCCGCTGCTCCTCCACATCGAGAAGAGCCAGATGAGGTGGTTCGGGCATCTGGTCAGGATGCCACCCGAACGCCTCCCGAGGGAGGTGTTTAGGGCACGTCCAACCGGTAGGAGGCCACGGGGAAGACCCAGGACACGTTGGGAAGACTATGTCTCCCGGCTGGCCTGGGAACGCCTCGGGATCCCCCGAGAAGAGCTGGACGAAGTGGCTGGAGAGAGGGAAGTCTGGGCTTCCCTGCTTAGGCTGCTGCCCCCGCGACCCGACCTCGGATAAGCGGAAGATGATGGATGGATGGATGGATGGATGGCATTCTGTTTGTATTGTTTTAGTTTTAAAAATACCTCAGTGTTAGAGCCAAATACACTTTCTGTCCGTTAAATTGATGACGTCACTAAAGGGGTTGGCTCCAAGGCCAAGTGCCTGTCTATTTAGGGAGGAGTCAGGATCTTGCTCAGGTGTTGCTGAGTAGAGGCGAAACAGTTTTTGACTGTGCCAGGCTAGTGTTTGTTTGCTCCCGTGTATTTTCAGTTTTTGTACAAAGTGTGTTATATAAATGTGACTTTATGAAATTAAATATTTTTATTAAAACATGGACACAATTTTGTACATCAATTATTAGCCGGCTGCACACGTCTGAACTAGCTTCATTTATATTCGGCAACCAGTAGCAGTAATAGTATAGGACTTTACCGCTACATTTAAGTCAAAAACTGCCTCACCTAAAGGCGAGTTGTTTATTGCGAAGCAACAAGCTGCGAGGTTTGTTTTGGAAGAGGATCGCACCTGCCGCTGTCAGAGTTTGATTGACGGGCGGCGGCGGAAGAAAGGGATCGGCGAAGCGTCGGACACATTCCTGCAATCAAGCTCTGCATCGACAGCTCCGAGTCCCACTGGAGAGCAACAGGGTCACTCATCGGGGACAACAACAACAACAACAACAACAACAACAGCACCTGCAGATCATCACATCGGACCAAGCCGCGCGCATGCGTGGAGGAGGACGCGGAGCAGCGTTGAGTGTGGTATGTTTTAGCGGCGCGCCCACTTTATTAAAAAAAAAAAGAAAAAAAAATGGCCATTGTTAAATTGTGTGCACACAAATATTAAAAAATCCAATTTATTGGTGACTATTTGACTTGACTTGCGTGCGGGTTGACAAACTTTGACTTTTCCTAATGGAGGAGGAGGGAGCACACGCATGCGCAGATGAACACAAACAGCCACAAGGGGACACTGTGGCTGAACGTGACAATGTTGGACAAGGGCTTGAAGGGAAAAAACGTGTGGTAAAAATGGCACCCAAGGCTCTAGGTCACAAAATTGAAAGTTTGCACGGGGAAATAAAATCAAAGTTGCAAAGACTCTCAATACTAAAAGAGGGGGTCATTGCTGTGATAAATGACGAAACACGTTCACATGAGCTAAAGGAGGAATTTAGCGTGGATTTATATCATGAAATTAGAAAAGTGCACATAACTTTGTTGTCTCTGTTGCCAGAATATGAGAGTACTAAACATGAGACATGGTACAAAGCAAAAATGTTGAATTTTGATGGTTTTATTGAAAAGGTTGACAGGTTGATGTGTTTTAAAAGTGATGATGATGATGATAATGATGATGATGATGATGAGGTTGAAAATGAGGGTTCCGCTGTTGATGGTTTTGAAAATGAAAGTGTACAACCCCACAACAGCATTTCAAATGTTCCATCTATTATCAAAGCCCATTGAATCCACAGTCTCAAACAAAAGCAAAATGTCTTCCACTTCTTCTGCTCGCATAATAGCAGAGGCAGATAAGGCAGCACTTGTCGCCCGTGCTATTGCTTTAAAAGAGATCCATGCATTGGAGGCGCAGGCAGCAGCTCTAAAGAGGGAACAGGAGGAACAAGCAGAGGCCATAAGAAGGAAAAAGGAGCAAATGGAGTTGGATGCTGAAATAGCAGCCCACGATGCTAGATTGTCTGTCCTCCATGAAGCCAGTGTTGCCGGCAGGAGCGAAGAGTCTGGAATGGAGTCCTATTATAGGTAAAGGACAAAACCAAAAAAAGTGCCTACTCCGCCTGTACAACAACTTCAGCCATCTCTTAAAGCTGCTCCTTCAGAGCTCCACACAGCCAAGAATGCCCAAAACAAGGTCCATTCACACCCTCAACCAAACAACCAACCACTTCGATCATCAACTTTGGATCCTGTGGAAAACCAATCAAGGCAAAATTTACCTCAAGCATTTCATTCATTTCAAGGCAACACAATACCAGGTGAATTCCACACTGTATTACAGAGGCAAAATGAAATGATGACACTCCTGGTTCAAGCACAAACCTCCCAATTACTTCCACACAGACAAATTCCGTTTTTTGAAGGTGACCCATTGCAGTTTCAGGCTTTCATAAAAGCTTTTGAATATTGTTTAGAGGCAAAAACCAATGATCGTGGTGACTGCTTATACTATCTGGAACAGTTCACCAAAGGACAGCCCAGAGAGTTGGTGCGCAGTTGCCTCTATATGCCTACAGAGAGAGGCTATGCTACAGCAAAACGCCTACTAGGGGAACACTTTGGAAATCCTTCAAAAATAACAGCTGCCTACCTGGACAAAATAATGGTATGGCCAAACATCAAGTGTGAAGATGTAAAAAATCTCCAAGCTTTTGCACTGTACTTGCGAGAATGCTCCAATGCCATGGATGATCTGCAGTACTTGGACGAGCTCAACATGCCAGCTAGCATGAAGATGCTCATACACAAGCTTCCATACAAAAATAAGGGACCAGTGGAGAGGAAAAGCAGCCGACATTGTTGACCAACAAAAGCGACGTGCTTGTTTCACAGACATTGTTAAATTATTTGAACAGCAGGTCAGAATTGCTTCAGATCCTGTCTTTGGCGACATTCAGGACATCCCTCGAGATAAAACAATAACCAAACCCAAGCCTATACATCAAAGCAAATCACAGTACAGAAGGAACAGTTTCGCAACTCATGTGACAGTTGCCACTGGACCTAAACCGGCTGCACACCTCAATAAATTTGTGAACACCTCCAAGACGAACTCTATTTCCTGTCTTTACTGTAAAAGTGAACATGCATTGGAGCACTGTCTGATACAGGGGCGTCGCCAGACAGATTCCACTGGGGCACGTGCCCCACTGTTGATCTGCAGTGCCCCAGTAAAAATTTCACCAATAAAAAAAAAACGCTTTAGAGTTTTAAGTCTACATAACATAGACAACAGCGCACATACTACTTAGTATGGTAATTGATTGCTACTGTATTCACTCCACGAAACAATGAGCACATGGCTAATTAATATGGTAATTTATTCACGTGTGGATCGAGACTTCAGTTGAGAGAGAGAGAGAGAGAGAGGATGAGAATCACTGCGTGATGTAGGTAACGTTAGCCAGCAACAATTTGTTAATTACATCATTTTGATTTGTTAATTACATTATTTTGATTTTGATTTGACTCAAACTGTAACTCCTAGATGGATTTAAGAAAGTTATTCGCCCGCAGCAGAGAAGAAGCAGCAGGAATGAGAGATGTAAGTGAAGTCCTAGCTAGCTAGGCAACATCATTGTCTTAAGTTGATGCTAAGTTAGCTAACGTTATTCCTTGTATCAAGACAAACATATTCATTTGCTGTACGAGCTGTCGGGGGAATTTCCAATGAACATGAAACATAATGTTGGTTATTGTCTGCTGGTTCTGCATCAATGATGATTTGGAGTAAGCATGTGTGAGTTGAGTGCTTCTCAAATGGTTTATCTTCAGGAAGAAAAACATTTTGCCATATCATCAAGTCGTGAGCCAAATTTTTAAATCATTCAAGTTTATTTCACAGAAAAATAGCACAGTAGACTTGTCTTGTTAATCGGTGTGACTTTGACTAAAATAATCTTGTTTTGTCACCAGAAAAATGGCTACAGCTAAATCATCTGGTTTTGTTTCCAGAAAAAATAGTAACATTTCTGTATCTGTTTTCAGAAAGATGGCTGAAAATATTGGATTTTGTTGCCCCATTTAGATTTAAAAAAAATATATTTCCATGTCTGTCCTGAGTCCTCCTCCAACTTGTTAGTCGGTTTGCCTTTTGCTAAAATACTCACTAATAGTCACTAGAAAAATGGCTAAAAATATCTGGTTTTGTTGCCACAATTTGATTTTTTTCTCCCTAAACTTATTTTTTTCATGCACACATCTGACTGCGACTCACTGAAAATGACACACAATCCACTTTTATGTCACGACCCAGCAGTTGGGAACCACTGGTCAACTGTATAACAGTTACTGTAATATTTCCATGTCTGTCCAGAGTGATTGACCACTTTGCAAAAATGAAAACGAGACGTTACAGCTTACTTCTCAGAAAATGATTCCCTGAACAGACACACCACAGTTGTTCATTTATTCTACTACTGTGGCTTTATTGTTTTGTTTATATTTTATAGTTTTGTGTATCTGAAATAGGATTAGCCACATTGCCACAAATGGAAATTAAATAATATAAAAGAACCCAGAGATGTAGGGGTGCTTTATTTTTTGTTTTACTTTTGTAGATGTTAAATTTGCAGATGATTACTGCAATATATATTTCAAAAAGATTAATTGCTCTTCCTTTTTGCTTTTATCAGTAGCAGTTTAGAAGTCTGGAGTAAAAAAGTGCACAAGTAGGTCAAATGCATGAGTTAATTTCAGGTGGTTAATCAAAGATCCATACAACATAATCTGATATGATATCATAGTTTAAAGCACTATTTATGTATTTTTTAATGATAAATAAGTGCTAAAAATGTTTTTGCTTGCGCGCTTTGCACGCTCACATGAATTATTTGTGCCCCAGGTGTGCCCCAGTACAGTATTAGGTCTAGTGACGCCCCTGGTAAGAACTAGAGTTTCTTAAGTAAAATTAAACATTTTATTAACGTAATACATGAATTATGGGGGAAGAGTAAGTTTTAATTATGTTTCCTCATACTATTTAAATGTTTAATAGTTGTACTGCATAAACCTAAAAATATTACATCAACTTTACTCTGAAAATGTAGTGTTTTGAAACGCATGCTAGACGACGCATGCGCACAGCACAACAGGCTCTGTCCGACTGACTCTGCTCCGGCCGTTAGGATCACTTCACAGAGTACTGCACGGTGGCATTATGGGTAATTCTTATCTTGCGTTTATAATGTGTTACAGAGTCGATGTTTATCAGAAATGTATTTGGTGTATGTTCACAGAGTGTGGCACATATTAGTAAGAATTTTAAAGTTGTTTATATCACAACTGTCAGTGTAAAAGGTATTTTTGTTGAATAATAATGAATTGCAATATAGTCATCGAGCAACGAAACGTGCAATGTTTATTGATTTCAAACATATATCAAGGATTGTCTAAATTTGTCAGTGTAACAATTAGACGTATACATTGTGCAATATCTTCAATTGTAAAGGAACTCAAAGCCTCAATTCATATACCGGTGAAATTGTGCATTTGTAATGATTCACAACAGCATTGTTCTCCACAGCAGCTCATTTACAATGATGGAAAGTGCAAAGGTGTAAAGGACAATGCAGGTATAAATAGAGTAAATATGGTGACATAAAATATGAAATTTACGCAATATCTACATTGTCTATGTACAGTTTCATATCTATTAATCTGAAAACGTTATCAATCAAGCTTTATTGCAGACTCCAACGTCCAGGTAGACTATTCAGTCTAAGCCTGGGCCCCTGGAGAGGGGTCCAGACTAAGGCCAACGGAAAAAACTCATAGCTAAAGCACACATTAGCATGTGTGTAAGAGGGAAACATCAAAGGACATTAAAAGAGCATTGCTGATGCAACCAGCCATTTCTATATATAGCTACAAAAAAATTAATATAAAATTTAAAAAAACATATACAGTGTGGTGGCCTCTGCGGTATTCCACGCCATCGTCTGCTGGGGTGGGGGGCAGCATGGCCGGACACAGGAGCAGACCCAACAAAGCAACCAAGAGAGCCACTCGGCCGCTCACTAACTCTCGGCCAGTGTCCAGTCTGCATGGATGAGTGAGGATGCGTCCAAGGAGACCGAGGTGTCCGATACCTGCTCATTCAGCCAAGACACTGTGAAGCCCGTCCGTCCCGGCGCTCAGCACCAGCTCCGCAGCTCTGTCTCTTCATCCGCGTCTCCTCCAGTCTCTCCAAACGGACTCTGGTGTGGCAGAGACCCAGCAGCTGGTCTCCATGGTCTAAAGGAAGCAGATCCAGAAGTCCACAAAAAAGCCCCACAGAAGTCTCGAAAGTGCCACCCCTTGTCAGACAGTCCCAAAGGGTCCCGAACCAAAAGGAAAAACAAAACCGACATGAAAACAAGAAGGAAACACCAGGAACACAGAAGGATGACACAAGAGCACAGAGCTCCTGCCACCAGCAGCCACTACAGCGGCGACATCTTGGGGGGAAAAAAAAAATGATCCAGTTGTTGGTGAATTTGTCAGCTCATGTTGCTACAACCTCCATCTTTGTTTCAAAATGGCCATTTAACATAAAAGGCTTCTTTCACTCCTTTTTCAAATTATTAGTTACTTTGGTCAAAGAAATTGTCTTTGTTTTCTCCCTGAAATCTTCCTTCTTTTTGAGATGTACTTTTCTGTCATATGTAGGACTGATTCCTGACCAACTCTTGCTTCGTCTTCTAATTCCTCCCCAATCACTGAGTGTCGCTCCACTCAGGAAGTCATCTGTTTTCACATTTTCCTCCGAATTTTTCTGCTGATCTTGCTGATCATTGCTGGTATCTGAAAGTTCAGTGATAGTGTTTAAGTGTGTTGAAGAGGAATGAAGTGCAGGAACAGAAGCAGTGAGTAGCATGGCTCCTTCTGAATCCATCTTCTCATCCTCAGTCAACACGTTTAGTCCTAAAACACACCAAAAAAGGTAAAAATGCACAACATTCTGAAACGGGATAAAAAAATAATATCATGAAGCAGAACACAATAAGTGTAATGACTTAGTTTACCTGAGTTGGAGGGAAGAGTGAGTACTTGGTCTAAGAAGGATGTCTTTTCATCACGCTCTTTGGACACTGAAACAACAACACAAAGATAATTACATTCCAATCACCTTAGTGAGGTAAGGAAACTAACATCCCAACAAGGTATTAATTACATTTAAAACAATAACTAATGTGACTTTGATTGATTGTCTTTTTGTCATGTCGAGTTTCTGTACCTTTTAGATATTGAGGTGTTATGTATAAAACACAACACAAGATGACCAGAATGAAGATACAGACTAATTTGATAAACAGATGAACATCTGATCTTTTACCTGCACAGAAAAACAAAAGTCAAACTCAAATCAACTTTTCAAAGTACATTATATCCAAAATAAGATTTAAATATGTACAACCACCATTTCACAGCCATCATTATTGATTATAATTACCCAGGAAGCAGTCCTTAGCGGTGAATGAAGCCGTTTCATTGGTCAGAGGGTTGCTGACATCACAACGATAAACTTGATCATCATCTTCATTCCTGACAGTTATTGTTAAATTTGGTCCAGTCTGCTCCTTTCCTGGTGAGCTCCACTTCAACTTTAATAAATGAGGATGTTTGGACTCTGTTGAGCACACAAGTGTCGCCTGCTTTGTGTCGCTCATCTCACAGGATATGTTGGGTTTGGATACTTTGTCTGTAAGAAAACAGAAGGATGGTCAACATGAGCTCAGATGTTTTTTGTTTTTGGGGTGGAGATTCATGTCGTGTTGAGTCGTGTTCACATTTGAGCTCAAATGTAACACAATCAACACTATTGTTAATGAACCTAGATTAGACAAGTTAATATTTATAGTGCTCAATATTTGTGTTAAAATGTTTATGAATGGAAATGTAAATTTACCTATAACTTCAATTCTATACAGCAAAGTATCCTGCTCGCTGTTTATGTTCATTTGTAGGAGATAGACTCCACTGTCTTCATATGTGGCGTTTTTGATGGTGAGTTCTGCAGAGACCCGGTCCAGAGTGATTCTGTTCTTGTATGGAGAAGGCACATACTTCTCCGTGCCAGTAAAAAATACCACATCATTTTCATCATGTAGCCAGTGAATTACAATAGGTTGTTCAGAGATGGATGGCATGAAGTGTATGTCCTGACCCTTCAGGAAATATTTCACATCCTGTGCAGAAACTGTGAAAGGGACACAAACAGATAAATAGTCTTCAGCTGTAGTGGTGCACCATTAAGACCCTTTTTTATAAACAAAACACAAGAGACTTTAATGTGTATAAACACAGCATTATCTACTTTGCACGATTGTAGTGAGAATAATTACCATACCAGTTTGTGGAAATGATTAAGTTTGAAAACGCCCTGTATGTTAATGTTGATGATATGTTGAACTTTTATACATCAAGTTAGGGCTGGTCGATATGGCCTTTTTTAATATTTCGATATTTTGTAGGCCATATCGCGATACACGATATATATCTCACTATTTTGCCTTGGACTTCAATGAACACTTGATACATATAATCACAGCAGTATGATGATCCTATGTGTCTACATTAAAACATTCTTGTTAATACTGCGTTAATAAATGCTCATTTTAAACTTTCATGCAGAGAAGGAAATCACAACTAAGTCAATTGACCAAATCCGTATTTATTAAACAGTTATTAAGCAGTGGCACAAACGTTCATGTCATTTCCAAAACAGAAAGTGCAGGATTGTCAGAAACATTTTAAGTGTCAAACAAAAATGAGCTGCATAATAGGAAATCAAATAATAAGCGGTAGAAAATTGATGGATGGATGGATAGTGATCGTCCTTCGCTATGTGGTAGGTTACTACGGACGTTATTAAATTCTATTTTTTTATACGGTGTTGATGCAGAAATGTTTGCCTCGGCATTTTGATGGTGTGGGCGTGTGGCACCGAACGGAGATGTTGACATGCAAAGTAAGCACTCTTTATTCTCTAGCAGGTAACTTTTCAAATGATGCTACATATTAGCAGTAATGCTACTTTTTGTAGCAACGCTTGTGCCGCATGCTTGATTTATTACGGTTGTCTGTTCGACATCTTCCCACTTGAAGCCAAACCTCCGCCAGACGATGGACCCCCTGCTGTTTTTCTTGGGAATTAAGCAGAGGTGGGACCAAGTCAATGTTTTGCAAGTCACAAGTAAGTCTCAAGTCTTTGACCTCAAGTCTCGAGTCAAGTCCCGAGTCCATACAGGCAAGTCAGAGTCAAGTCCAAAGTCAATACTGGAAAGTCTCAAGTCAAGTCCCAAGTCCTGCATTTTTGGGTTTCGAGTCATTTCAAGTCTTTTTAACCACAGACTAATATATGTACACAGATTGTGTATGCTTTTAAAACGCTGTTTGTGTTTATTATTAAAAAAAAACAGTAATGACATTGCACTTCATAATAGCACTATTAACCAGTTATTCTAAACATTTAACTCATTCCTTTACAGTATAAAAACATTTGAAAAAACAAGTGCAACTGTACTTATTTGCACAAAAGTGTTAACATTGTATTTCCATGGAATATTGCATTGTAACTAGTTCCACAGCAGCTTATATCATGTTTTCACCTTATCTCATTGATCTCATCTCATACTATATATGTGTTTATGTGTGCGTACACATGAAAAACAACAAATACATGAACATAACAATGAACAGTGCTGTACTTGTTAGATGTCAGGGCTCTATGGAATATGTACACATATTCTTAATGTAGTATACATTTTAACTGACCCTTATTTGACTATGTTTGTCTTTTTGTAGGTGGCTAAAATATGCGGTGCTGCTGACCGCTGTCTAACGTTACGTTACTGTGTGTGATACATTCACTAACGTAACGTTATGTGTAGGTACCTCATGCAACCCTGCTTAAAAAAAATATCACTTGACAAAAAGTATGAATAAGGTAGCAAACTGCAGTGGACACAACAGATTGCCGTGTTTGCAATGACGTTATAACCATAGGCATCTTATAAGTAGACGCAGAATTGGCTGCTGTGACGCAAGCAATTTGGCCGCCATCTTGAAGTGGTGATGAGGAGCCGGCAAGCAGCCTAAACTGACAGTTGACAGGTAGAAAACAAAGATGCTGGGCTGGTATTCAGCGTTTTCCTGCTCAATTGAGAGGACTATTGAAAATAGGAATTGGAGGATTACTTTTCACAAGTAAGATTTAACATTAACATACTATTGGTTGTATTTTGTGAAAAGAATATTACCACAGAGTTAAGCAGGAGCAAAGAACTACAATATTTGTATGTGAAAATCTCAAAGAAATCTTCTGGGGGAGGATGACCCCCCTACAGGTATTTGGTTTACAAACTTTCAGGCCCACCTAAAACAAAATTCACCAGCCGCCATTGATTATGACGCATTCTCATTTTATTGTAACCACAGATAAGTCTTCAAGCAACAATATTCAAATACTAACTTTGTTGAGTAAAACAGAATTTTGTTTTATTCTGAATCCAGTGAAACAGATTGGTGGTTTTAGCTGAAATAAAGACTTTTAGGTGTTTATATATGTTCAATCACTGCAAACATGATCATTTAAAGGAAGAATGTAATAGAAAATATCAATACAAAGTGTCAAGACAGAATAAACTCTCTGCTGTTGCAGCAACAGAGATAAAGTCTATATCAGTGGTTCTCAACCTTTTTTCAGTGATGTACCCCCTGTGAACATGTTTTTAATTCAAGTACCCCCTAATCAGAGTAAAGCATTGTTGGTTGAAAAAAGAGATAAAGAAGTAAAATACAGCACTATGTCATCAGTTTCTGATTTATTAAACTGTATAACAGTGCAAAATATTGCACAATTGTAATGGTCTTTCTTGAACTATTTGAAAAAAAAAAGATGTAAATATAACTAAAAACTTGTTGAAAAATAAACAAGTGATTAAATTATAAATAAATATTTTCACACATAGAAGTAATCATCAACTTAAAGTGCCCGCTTTGGGGATTGTAATAGAGATCCATCTGGATTCATCATCCATCCATCCATCCATCATCTTCCGCTTATCCGAGGTCGGGTCGCGGGGGCAGCAGCCTAAGCAGGGAAGCCCAGACTTCCCTATCTCCAGCCACTTCGTCTAGCTCTTCCCGGGGGATCCCGAGGCGTTCCCAGGCCAGCCGGGAGACATAGTCTTTCCAACGTGTCCTGGGTCTTCCCCGTGGCCTCCTACCAGCTGGACGTGCCCTAAACACATCCCTAGGGAGGCGTTCGGGCGGCATCCTGACCAGATGCCCGAACCACCTCATCTGGCTCCTCTCGATGTGGAGGAGCAGCGGCTTTACTTTGAGCTCCTCCCGGACGGCAGAGCTTCTCACCCTATCTCTAAGGGAGAGCCCCGCCACCCGGCGGAGGAAACTCATTTCGGCCGCTTGTACCCGTGATCTTATCCTTTCGGTCATGACCCAAAGCTCATGACCATAGGTGAGGATGGGAACGTAGATCGACCGGTAAATTGAGAGCTTTGCCTTCCGGCTCAGCTCCTTCTTCACCACAACGGATCGATACAACGTCCGCATTACTGAAGACGCCGCACCGATCCGCCTGTCGATCTCACGATCCACTCTTCCCCCACTCGTGAACAAGACTCCTAGGTACTTGAACTCCTCCACTTGGGGCAGGGTCTCTTCCCCAACCCGGAGATGGCACTCCACCCTTTTCCGGGCGAGAACCATGGACTCGGACTTGGAGGTGCTGATTCTCATTCCGGTCGCTTCACACTCGGCTGCGAACCGATCCAGTGAGAGCTGAAGATCCCGGCCAGATGAAGCCATCAGGACTATATCATCTGCAAAAAGCAGAAACCTAATCCCGTGGCCACCAAACCGGAACCCCTCAACGCCTTGACTGCGCCTAGAAATTCTGTCCATAAAAGTTATGAACAGAATCGGTGACAAAGGACAGCCTTGGCGGAGTCCAACCTTCACTGGAAACGTGTCCGACTTACTGCCAGCAATGCGGACCAAGCTCTGACACTGATCATACAGGGAGCGGACTGCCACAATAAGACATTCCGATACCCCATACTCTCTGAGCACTCCCCACAGGACTTCCCGAGGGACACGGTCGAATGCCTTCTCCAAGTCCACAAAGCACATGTAGACTGGTTGGGCAAACTCCCATGCACCCTCAAGAACCCTGCCGAGAGTATAGAGCTGGTCCACAGTTCCACGACCAGGACGAAAACCACACTGTTCCTCCTGAATCCGAGGTTCGACTATCCGGCGAAGCCTCCTCTCCAGTACACCTGAATAAACCTTACCGGGAAGGCTGAGGAGTGTGATCCCACGATAGTTGGAACACACCCTCCGGTCCCCCTTCTTAAAGAGAGGGACCACCACCCCGGTCTGCCAATCCAGAGGTACCGCCCCCGATGTCCACGCGATGCTGCAGAGTCTTGTCAACCAAGACAGCCCCACAGCATCCAGAGCCTTAAGGAACTCCGGGCGGATCTCATCCACCCCCGGGGCCTTGCCGCCGAGGAGCTTTTTAACTACCTCAGCGACCTCAGCCCCAGAAATAGGAGAGTCCACTACAGATTCCCCGGGCACCGCTTCCTCAAAGAAAGACGTGTTGGTGGGATTGAGGAGGTCTTCGAAGTATTCCCTCCACCGATCCACAACATCCGCAGTCGAAGTCAGCAGAACACCATCCGCACCATACACGGTGTTGATAGTGCACTGCTTCCCCTTCCTGAGGCGCCGTATGGTGGTCCAGAATCGCTTCGAAGCCGTCCGGAAGTCGTTTTCCATGGCTTCCCCGAACTCTTCCCATGTCCGAGTTTTTGCCTCCGCGACCACTAAAGCTGCACACCGCTTGGCCCGTCGGTACCCGTCCACTGCCTCCGGAGTCCTATGAGCCAAAAGAACCCGATAGGACTCCTTCTTCAGCTTGACGGCATCCCTCACTGCTGGTGTCCACCAACGGGTTCTGGGATTACCGCCACGACAGGCACCAACAACCTTGCGGCCACAGCTCCAATCAGCCGCCTCGACAATAGAGGTTCGGAACATGGTCCACTCGGACTCAATGTCCCGCACCTCCCTCGTGACATGTTCAAAGTTCTCCCGGAGGTGTGAATTGAAACTCTCTCTGACAGGAGACTCTGCCAGACGTTCCCAGCAGACCCTCACAATGCGCTTGGGCCTGCCAGGTCTGTCCGGCATCCTCCCCCACCATCGCAGCCAACTCACCACCAGGTGGTGATCGGTAGAAAGCTCCGCCCCTCTCTTCACCCGAGTGTCCAAAACATAAGGCCGCAAATCCGATGACACAACTACAAAGTCGATCATGGAACTGCGGCCTAGGGTGTCCTGGTGCCAAGTGCACATATGGACACCCTTATGTTTGAACATGGTGTTTGTTATCGACAAACTGTGACGAGCACAAAAGTCCAATAACAAAACACCACTCGGGTTTAGATCCGGGCGACCATTCTTCCCAATCACGCCTCTCCAGGTTTCACTGTCGTTGCCAACATGAGCGTTGAAGTCTCCCAGTAGGACAAGGGAATCACCCGGAGGAGCACTTTCCAGTACTCCCTCGAGTGTACCCAAAAAGGGTGGGTATTCTGAACTGCTGTTTGGTGCGTAAGCACAAACAACAGTCAGGACCCGTCCCCCCACCCGAAGGCGAAGGGAAGCTACCCTCTCGTCCACTGGGTTGAACTCAAACGTACAGGCTTTGAGCCGGGGTGCAACCAGAATTGCCACCCCAGCCCGTCGCCTCTCACTGCCGGCAACGCCAGAGTGGAAGAGGGTCCAGTCCCTCTCGAGAGAACTGGTTCCAGAGCCCTTGCTGTGCGTCGAGGTGAGTCCGACTATATCCAGCCGGAACTTCTCCACCTCGCGCACTAGCTCAGGCTCCTTCCCCCCCAGTGAGGTGACGTTCCACGTCCCAAGAGCTAGCTTCTGTAGCCGAGGATCGGACCGCCAAGTGCCCTGCCTTCGGCTGCCGCCCAGCTCACAATGCACCCGACCTCTATGGCCCCTCCTATGAGTGGTGAGCCCATTGGAGGGATGACCCACGTTGCCTCTTCGGGCTGTGCCCGGCCGGGCCCCATGGGAACAGGCCCGACCACCAGGCGCTCGCCATCGTGCCCCAACTCCGGGCCTGGCTCCAGAGCGGGGCCCCGGTGACCCACGTCCGGGCGAGGGAAATCTGGGTTCATTTCGTTGTAATTCCATAGAAGTCTTTGAGCTGCTCTTTGTCTGATCACTCACCTAGGACCTGTTTGTCTTGGGAGACCCTACCAGGGGGCATGAAAACCCCCAGACAACATAGCTCCTAGGATCATTGGGACACGCAAACTCCTCTACCACGGTAAGGTAGCAGCTCAGAGAGGATTCATCAACTTAATTCTAAACATTTCTTCACAAAAAAGAAATCTTTAGCATCAATATTAATGGAACATGTCCACAAAAAATCTAGCTGTCACCACTGAATATTGCATTGTTGCATTTCTTTTCACAGTTTTATGAATTTACATTCATATATTGTTGGAGTATTTTTCAATAAATATATTTATAAAGGATTTTGAATTGTTGCTATTTTTAGAATATTTAAAAAAATATCATGTACCCCTTGGGATACCTTCAAGTACCCCCATTTGAGAACCTCTGGTCCATAGGTCCGTAAAATATATAGATATCTAATGTATTCATACATTGTTTATGTAGGATATATGCATGTATATATAACCTAATCATATTGTTTCTTCAACTTCAAAATAGCTGACTGTTTTTTCCCCTTCTCTGGGATTATATTCCCAGTTTTGATCTCAGACGTCTGGTCACTTATAGCATATAAGAATTATTCTATTACTGTTAAGCAAATTATGAACACGCCAAGACATGTGTCCTTTATCATAGTTACACGAATGACAAAAAAGCGCATGAATATAAGTGGTATTCAGTGAGGTAATATGAATGAAATGCGCTGACAGTTCATTGCTCCTGACAAATGAATTGCACTGAGTGGAGCGGATCACCCTGCCCCAAGTGGAGGAGTTCAAGTACCTAGGAGTCTTGTTCACGAGTGGGGGAAGAGTGGATCGTGAGATCGACAGGCGGATCGGTGCGGCGTCTTCAGTAATGCGGACGTTGTACCGATATGTTGTGGTGAAGAAGGAGCTGAGCCGGAAGGCAAAGCTCTCAATTTACCGGTCGATCTACGTTCCCATCCTCACCTATGGTCATGAGCTTTGGGTCATGACCGAAAGGATAAGATCACGGGTACAAGCGGCCGAAATGAGTTTCCTCCGCCGGGTGGCGGGTCTCTCCCTTAGAGATAGGGTGAGAAGCTCTGCCATCCGGGAGGAGCTCAACGTAAATCCGCTGCTCCTCCACATCGAGAGGAGCCAGATGAGGTGGTTCGGGCATCTGGTCAGGATGCCACCCGAACGCCTCCCTAGGGAGGTGTTTAGGGCACGTCCAGCTGGTAGGAGGCCACGGGGAAGACCCAGGACACGTTGGAAAGACTATGTCTCCCGGCTGGCCTGGGAACGCCTCGGGATCCCCCGGGAAGAGCTAGACGAAGTGGCTGGGGAGAGGGAAGTCTGGGTTTCCCTGCTTAGGCTGTTGCCCCCGCGACCCGACCTCGGATAAGCGGAAGATGATGGATGGATGGATGGATGGATGGAGCGGATCACCACTCCAAGATGGCGGCCCCGCATCTCGTTTGCGGCAATAGGCAGTAGCGCTCGATGCTGCGTACCCTTATAAGATGTCTATGGTTCTAATGTAAGCAGTGAGTTTACAGCCTCACTGATTTAACTACACAACAAATAAAAGTCACGTTACTCAGCCAATAAACGTTAGCTTACATTCAAAACGTACCCTTCTTTGTGCAACTTCAAATGTCGAACGAAGTTGTAAATTGATGCGTCTCCGTCTGTAATCTTCCAACCGCATGTTTTGCACACGACAATTCCTGTTTTGTTGACCAAGTCGTAGTTTTAATACCCGAACGAAACACTTTATGGCATAATTTTCTTCACTTATTCTTCTGTTGTTTGAAAGCTCTTCTCCGTTGGTTTTCCTGCAATTTGATTGGGTGAATGCTGTGTGACGAAAACAACGTAGATGTAATTTGATTGGCTGTTGTACTGACAGGTAGCGCACAGGCTTTCATCGCACACACGCTGACACACTTCCGTACACAATGGAAGATACGGAGCGCTCCTGAATAACTTTTTAATCGTTGGGGTTTGGGGAAAGTAGCAAGTCATGTCAAGTCAAAAGGCTCAAGTCCAAGTCAAGTCACAAGTCATTGATGTTAAAGTCTAAGTCGAGTTGCAAGTCTTTTTACATTTTGTCAAGTCGAGTCTAAAGTCATCAAATTCATGACTCGAGTCTGACTCGAGTCCAAGTCATGTGACTCGAGTCCACACCTCTGGAATTAAGTCTTCCTTCATTCGCACCTTCTTTCTCTCGTATTACCACTCGCACGGCTCTGCTACCATCACAGTTAACGATACCCATGCTGTTACCTCTCTGCTCCGCGAGGGCGTATACGTATGTGACGTATGACGTGACATTATGTGACGTGTGTAAGCTTGTCTGTGAGAAGGAAACAAGGAGTGGGAAGAGCCTGTAGTGAAGGGGTCTCAAACATGCGGCCCGCGGGACGTTATTTTGCGGCCCGCACTTTGATACGACAATTTAATGTTGGTGCGGCCCGCGAGTTTAATATGAACGGCGCTTGACATCGTCATACTTGCCAACGTTCCCAATTTTCCCAGGAGACCCCCGAATTTCAGGAGATGCATTCTCTCGAACTTCCTGTTGATTTATATCCAAACAGCATTATCCAGGGAGTGCAATGATGGTACTGTCTTTAGCACCCTCTACATCCTGTTCAGACTGCGTGCAAGGCCAGTTATATGTTGCATCTGGCCGTGCACAAGTGTGCTGTTGCAAGACATATTTGATCAACAGCTACACAGGTCACACTGAGGGTGGCCGTAAAAAAAAACTTTAAAACTGTTACAAATATGTGCCAGACTGTGAACCCACACCAAACAAGAATGGCAAACACATTTCGGGAGAACATCAGCGCCGTAACACAACATAAACACAACCGAACAAATACCCAGAATCCCATTCAGCCCTAACTTTTCCGGGCTACAATATACACCCCCCCCTGCTACCACCAATTCCCCCCACCCTCCCTACTTGCGTCGGTTGAGGTGGTGTATATTTTACCCCGGGAGAGTTAGGGCTGCAAGGTGTTCTGGGTATTTGTTCTCTTGTGTTTAAGTTGTGTTAGGATGCGGATGTTCTCCCAAAATGTGTTTGTCATTCTTGTTTGGTGTGGGTTCCAAATGTGGCGCATATTTGTAACTGTGTTAAAGTTGTTTATACGGCCACCCTCAGTGTGACCTGTGTGGCTGTTGACCAAGTACGTCTTGCAGCCACTTAGGTTGTCCTGCACAAGTCTCATACAGCATGTTACAGAGCAGTCACGTTGGTTGTGTGATGTAAAAGTGAGCAGGATGACAAGTTGTAAAACAGTAGTTCTCTTTCTGGGGGGCACGCGTACCCCTTGGGGTACTTGAAGGCATGACAAGGGACAAGTGGGATTTACTAAAAATATTCTAAAAAGTAGCAGTGATTCATAAATCCTTCATAATACTTCAGCAAAATATGAATGTAAGTTCATAAACTATGAAAAAATAATACAACAATCCAACATTCAGTGTGGACAGCTAGATTTTTTATGGACATTTTCCATAAATATTGATTGTTAAAGATTTATTTTTTGGTGATGAAATGTTTACAATTAAGTTCATGAATCCAGATGGATCTCTATTACAATCCCCAAAGAGGGCACTTTAAGTTGATGATTACTTCTATGTGGAGAAATCTTTATTTATAATTGAATCACTTCTTAATTTTTCAACAATTTTTTAAATGATCTGTATATCTTTTTTTCCAAATAGTTCAAGAAAGACCACTACAAATGAGCAATATTTTGCACTGTTCTACAATTTAACAAATCAGAAACTGATGACATAGTGCTGTATTTTACAAACCCCGTTTCCATATGAGTTGGGAAATTGTGTTAGATGTAAATATAAATAGAATACAATGATTTGCAAATCATTTTCAACCCATATTCAATTGAATGCACTACAAAGACAAGATATTTGATGTTCAAACTCATAAACTTTATTTTTTTTTGCAAATAATAATTAACTTTGAATATCATGGCTGCAACATGTGCCAAAGTAGTTGGGAAAGGGCATGTTCACCACTGTGTTACATCACCTTTTCTTTTATCAACGCTCAATAAAAGTTTGGGAACTGAGGAAACTAATTGTTGAAGCTTTGAAAGTGGAATTATTTCCCATTCTTGTTTTATGTAGAGCTTTAGTCGTTCTATAGTCCGGGGTCTCCACTGTCGTATTTTACGCTTCATAATGCGCCACACATTTTCGATGGGAGACAGGTCTGGACTGCAGGCGGGCCAGGAAAGTACCCGCACTCTTTTACTACGAAACCATGCTGTTTTAACACGTGGCTTGGCATTGTCTTGCTGAAATAAGCAGGGGCGTCCATGATAACGTTGCTTAGTTGACAACATATGTTGCTCCAAAACCTGTATGTACCATTCAGCATTAATGTTGCCTTAACAGATGTGTAAGTTTACCCATGCCTTGGGCACTAATACACCCCCATACCATCACAGATGCTGGCTTTTGAACTTTGCATCTATAACAATCCGGGTGGTTATTTTCCTCTTTGTTCCGGAGGACACCACACCCAGAGTTTCCGAATATAATTTGAAATGTGGACTCGTCAGACCACAGAACACTTTTCCACTTTGCATCAGTCCATCTTAGATGAGCTCGGGCCCAGAGAAGCCAGCGGCGTTCCTTGGTGTTGTTGATAAATGGGTTTTGCTTTGCATAGTAGAGTTTTAACTTGCACTTACAGATGTAGCAACCAACTGTAGTTACTGACAGTGGTTTTATGAAGTGTTCCTGAGCCCATGTGGTGATATTCTTTACACACTGATGTCGGTTTTTGATGCAGTACTGCCTGAGGGTTCAAAGGTCCGTAATATCATCGCTGACGTGCAGTGATTTCCCCAGATTCTCTGAACCTTTTGATGATTTTATGAACCGTGGATGGTAAAATCCCTAAATTCCTTGCAATAGCTCGTTGAGAAACTTTGTTCTAAAACTGTTCGACAATTTGCTTACAAATTGAAGACCCTCGCCCCATCCGTGTTTGTGAATTATTTAGCATTTCATGGAAGCTGCTTTTATACCCAATCATGGCACCCACCTGTTCCCAATTAGCCTGCACAGCTGTGGGATGTTCCAAATAAGTGTTTGATGAGCATTCCTCAGCTTTATCAGTATTTATTGCCACCTTTCCAAACTTATTTGTCATGTGTTGCTAGCATCAAATTCTAAAGTTAATGATTATTTGCAAAAAAAAATGTTTATCAGTTTGAACATAAAATATGTTGTCTTTGTAGCATATTCAACTGAATATGGGTTGAAAAGGATTTGCAAATCATTGTATTCTGTTTATGTTTACATCTAACACAATTTCCCAACTCATATGGAAACGGGGTTTGTGCATTATATCCAAAATAAGATCTAAATATGTACAACCACCATTTCACAGCCATCATTATTGATTATAATTACCCAGGAAGCAGTCCTTAGCGGTGAATGAAGCCGTTTCATTGGTCAGAGGGTTGCTGACATCACAACGATAAACTTGATCATCATCTTCATTCCTGACAGTTATTGTTAAATTTGGTCCAGTCTGCTCCTTTCCTGGTGAGCTCCACTTCAACTTTAATAAATGAGGATGTTTGGACTCTGTTGAGCACACAAGTGTCGCCTGCTTTGTGTCGCTCATCTCACAGGATATGTTGGGTTTGGATACTTTGTCTGTAAGAAAACAGAAGGATGGTCAACATGAGCTCAGATGTTCATTTGTTTTGTTTTTGGGGTGGAGATTCATGTCGTGTTGAGTCGTGTTCACATTTGAGCTCAAATGTAACACAATCAACACTATTGTTAATGAACCTAGATTAGACAAGTTAATATTTATAGTGCTCAATATTTGTGTTAAAATGTTTATGAATGGAAATGTAAACTTACCTATAACTTCAATTCTATACAGGAAAGTATCCTGCTCGCTGTTTATGTTCATTAGTAGGAGATAGTCTCCACTGTCTTCATATGTGGCGTTTTTGATGGTGAGTTCTGCAGAGACCCGGTCCAGAGTGATTCTGTTCTTGTATGAAGAAGGCACATCCTCCTCCGTGCCAGTAAACCATACCACATCATTTTCATTATGTAGCCAAATAAATCTAATAGGTTGTTCAGAGATGGATGGCATGAAGTGTATGTCCTGACCCTTCAGGAAATATTTCACATCCTGTGCAGAAACTGTGAAAAGGACATAAACAGATTTAATGTGTATAAACACAGCATTATCTACTTTGCACGATTGTAATGAGAGTAATTTCCATAACAGTTTGTGGAAATGATTACGTTTGAAAACGCCCTGTATGTTAATGTTGATGATATGTTGAACTTTTATACATCAAGTTAGGGCTGGTCGATATGGCCTTTTTAAATATCTCGATATTTTGTAGGCCATATCGCGATACACGATATCTATCTCAATATTTTGCCTTGGACTTGAATGAACACTTGATACATATGTTGCCCTCTATGTTTTAACATTTTAATTTCTATTTACTGTTTTAATTTGATTCACCCTTAAAATAGTTTTAATCATATATATTTTATATTGGTTTAATATATTTTTATTTTTTGTTTTTATTCAGTCATTAGTGGAGCTCAGGATAGTATTTGAATGTTGTTTTTAATATTGTTGTGCAGCACTTTGGAAACATTTTGTTGTTTAAATGTGCTATATAAATAAAGTGGATTGGATTGGATATAATCACAGCAGTATGATGATTCTGTGTGTCTACATTAAAACATTCTTGTTAATACTGCGTTAATAAATGCTCATTTTAAACTTTCATGCAGAGAAGGAAATCATAACTAAGTCAATTGACCAAAACTATATTTATTAAACAGTTATTAAGCAGTGGCACAAACGTTCATGTCATTTCCAAAACAGAAAGTGCAGGATTGTCAGAAACATTTTAAGTGTCAAATAAAAATGAGCTGCATAATAAGAAATCATAGTAATCGTCCTTTGCTATGTGGTAGGTTACTACGGACGTTATTAAATTCTATTTTTTTATACGGTGTTGATGTAGAAATGTTTGCCTCAGCATTTTACTGCAGTCAAGCCAGCTGCACTTGAATCTGAAATGCGCCTATACTTTGCACATTACGGTAATTGAGCTAATAAATTCATATAAAATGAGTAAAGCATTGAAATTGAAATATAAAAGGTGTATCTCCAATAACTTTTGTAGTACTATTATCTTGCAATATTTGGGGTCAATAAGTCACATGACCTGGAAGCTATTGAGCTAAAAAGCTCATATTTACAATAATAAATTCATATAAAATATTAAAGCATTGAAATAGAAATATAAGAGGTGTATCCCAACCAACCCATATAGGACTATCATCCTGCACTGTTTGGGGTCAATGGGTCACATGACCTGGAAGCTATTGAGCTAAAAAGCTCATATTTACAGGAATAAATTCATATAAAATATGTAAAGCATTGAAATAGAAATACAAGAGGTGCATCTCCAATAGCCCTTATAGGACTGTCATCCTGCAATATTTGGGGTCAATAGGTCACATGACCTGGAACCAATTGGAGATACACCTCTTGTATTTCTATTTCAATGCTTCCATATTTTATTTGAATTTATTCCTGTAAATATTAGCGTTTTTGCCCAATAGCTTCCAGGTCATGTGACCTATTGACCCCAAATATTGCAAGATGATAGTCCTGTATGGGCTGGTGGAGATACACCTCTTACATTTCAATTTCCATGCTTTACGTATTTTACATGAATTTATTCCTGTAAATATTAGCGTTTTTGCTCAATAGCTTCCAGGTCATGTGACCTATTGACCCCAAATATTGCAGGATAATAGTCCTATATGGGCTAGTGGAGATACACCTCTTATATTTCAATTTCCATGCTTTACACATTTTATATTAATTTATTACTTTTTGTAATACTTTTTAGCTCAATAGCTTCAAGGTCATGTGACCTATTGATCCCAAACAGTACAGGATGATAGTCCTATATGGGTTGGTTGAGATACACCTCTTATATTTCAATTTCAATGCTTTACACATTTTATATGAATTTATTAGCTGAATTACCGTAATGTCTAAAGTATAGGCGCATTTCAGATTCAAGTGCGGCTGGCTTGACTGCAGTGGCATTTTGATGGTGTGGGCGTGTGGCACCGAACGGAGATGTTGACATGCGAAGTAAGCACTCTTCATTCTCTAGCAGGTGACTTTTCAAATGATGCTACATATTAGCAGTAATGCTACTTTTTGTAGCAACGCTTGTGCCGCATTCTTGACTTATTATGGTTGTCTGTTCGACATCTTCCCACTTGAAGCCAAACCACCGCCAGACGCTGTACCCCCTGCTGTTTTTCTTGGGAATTAAGTCTTCCTTCATTTGCACCTTCTTTCTCTCGTATTACCACTCGCACGGCTCTGCTAGCTAACATCATGGGTAACATTATAATGTTACCGATATGCTAGATATAGCTATAGCTAGCATATGGCGTCACATTAGTGCCAAAAATCCAAGCGCATAAAAACTGTTATCGCGCGCTGATTCTCCACTTCCTGCGCGCGAGCTGCGCCTTTTTGCGTGCGCGCGGCGCCTATGTGCGCGCTTGCCGTCTTCGTTTTGTCACTTTGTGGGCGGTTATTCTTACACGGCCCCTCCTTTCTGATTGGTCAGGTGAAAATAGCTGAGGGCCAATCAGAAGTATAGCAGGGCGGGTCATCGTCAATATGTATCAAGATAATACAGCTCTTGTCGACAAACACATTCTAAAAAGTCAAAATTTAGTGGAGTTGTGGAAAATGCCGAATGAATTTTATCTAAAAGTCTGTGAAGAAGGTAATGTCTCATCTGTTGAGAGAACATCACATACTTAATGAAGTTTAAGATCAATATCTCTCTTTTCATACACATACAACCAGTCCACAGATGTCAGTCAATGATGGAAATTATATTTTCAAATATGTTTTCTTTCTTCACTTGTCTGTTTTAAAAAATATATGTATTTATTTAATATGTGTATATGTAAATGTTGAATGTAGGCCACAATGTTGGACTATTAATTTTCTTTCCTCTATCTACTTTAAGTTTACACCAGAGTCTACCCGAACCCACTTATCTATGCGTACTTCATATCAGGACCACATGATTAGCATATGGGCCTAATTAAATAAATGATAAATGGGTTGTACTTGTATAGCGCTTTTCTACCTTCAAGGTACTCAAAGCGCTTTGACACTACTTCCACATTTACCCATTCACACACACATTCACACACTGATGGAGGGAGCTGCCATGCAAGGCGCCAACCAGCACCCATCAGGAGCAAGGGTGAAGTGTCTTGCTCAGGACACAACGGATGTGACGAGGTTGGTACTAGGTGGGATTTGAACCAGGGACCCTCGGGATGCGCAGGGCCACTCTGCCACTGTGCCACGCCGTCCCCACGCCGTTGTTGATGTTATGATTGCAATGACTATTTTAGTAGAATAATGAATGACAGGTTATCACGACAATAAATGATTATGGTTTTAATATTACTATAAAAAGTATTTAGGTTTCTGCAAACAACTCAAACTATGGAAAATGAGATATCAGCCCAGATCAGTACAGATGGCAGAGTTAAAAATATGTATTTAAAAAAAACAACAAAAAAAGCTAGCTCCATACATTAGGCAAATTAAATCTGAGAGATAATAGTGTAAGACTTACTTGTTCAGCCATGATAGCCCCATGAAAACATGATTTCTTTTCTTTTTAATCCCAGGGAACTGCCATGGACCTTTCATCATAGATATGAATAAACACTCCATGTTTCTCCAGCGTAGCGGCCATCTTACCTCAGACAGCTGGTCCCCATCGTTTTATTGATGTCAATGGTACATGTACTATTTAAATAAACATATACATACAATTTATAACAAGTCGAAAGGAGGAAAGAAAATTAATAGTCCCACTTTGTGGCGTGCATTCTGTATTTACATATTCAAATATTAAATACATACAAATATTTTTTTAAAACAGACAAGTGAGGAAAGAAAACATATTTGAAAGTATAATTTCCATCACTGACTTACATCTGTGGACTGGTTGTATGTGTATGAAAAGAGAGATATTGAACTTGACCCTTTATTTAGTATCTGATGTTTTTACAGGGTGATTGTATTAACATACTGCGCCACCCTGCGGCGGCCACAGTGCCTGCACCTATAACATATCGTTGTGTCACGTGTGTTTACTGCACTTGTACTTCCTACATGCAGCCTGAATACACGTACTGAGCCACAGCAAGACTCTTGTCGTCTTTATAATGCACCACACATTATAACAGATGTTCTCTCAACAGATGAGACATTACCTTCTTCAAATACTTTTAGATAAAATTCAATTGGCATTTTCCACAACTCCACTAAATTTGGACTTTTTAGAATGTGTTTGTCGACAAGAGCTGTATTATCTTGATACATATTGACGATGACCCGCCCTGCTATACTTCTGATTGGCCCTCAGCTATTTTCGCCTGACCAATCAGAAAAGGAGGGCCCATGTAAGAATAACCGCCCACAAAGTGCCACAACTTGACAAGGAAGCGCACGCACACAAGTGAAGCCATAAAATGTCCCACGCCGTTCAGGAGTAAAAACCTGGTGACTAATGCCTATCACGATATCACGATATAGTCATATTCTATATCGCACAGAGACAAAGCCGCGATATATCATGTGTATCGATGTATCGCCCAGCCCTACATCAAGTGTTGTCAATGTTTTGGATACCATTGCTCCTGTCAAAGTTAGAATGGAGAAATGAAGATTTGGTCTGGGCACAGAAAAGGGATGCTGCAGAACTGAACGGAACTGGTGCAAGTCAAAGCTCCACAAGTCCATTATGAGAACAAGACTTTGTGTAGAACAATATTTAGTTTGGTAGCAAAACACACAACAGGTGCAACACAACACAACGTTAGATCTTCTTTCTATTTGTACAAAGTCTACATTTATAAAGAATTATAGGAAAAGTAACATCAGAACTTACCTGCAGTGAAAGTCCACATGAAATAGTCCAGAACATGTTGGTAGTCCATTATAGACGATTCACTTTCACCAATTTTTACCAAACTAGTTTGCTGTCTTTTGATAACTTTTCACTGAACACAGCAAATGTAAAAGTGAAAGCCAGATAACCTGCAATACCTGAGAGTCTTAAATATTGATTTTCAAAATACGAGCATAGCCAGAGCAGTCATGGTATATGTAGCTGTACACTTAATATTGTGTACCTGCTTCTTACATGCATAACCTGAGAGCCCTGAAAAATGTGTTCACCAATCACGCCCAGATATTTGTTATTAGACTCGGCCAATCAATGACTTGCTGGCTGGCGTACCAGCGAATGAGAGGAGAGGAAGGTGGGAAATACCAAAATGTTGATTAACATCTGAACAGGCTTCAATTACTTCTTGTGTTTCAGACAACAAACCGGTTTTGGGTGACGTGATAATGAGCACAGGATGTTCTTGGTGGGCGTGTTGTGTGTTCCACGGATTGTGAAGGTTTCTATTTAGGCACGTAATCAGGTAGTATGGTATATGCTGGATCTTTTTAGCGAACATTGATGCTTCAACGATAGTCAAAATTGTCATCTCACATACCTGCAAAAGAAAGCAATGTGTTATCACTCAACAGCCCCACAGGTCACACCTATGGTGGCCGCATAAACAACACCAAAACTGTCACAAACATGCACCCCACTGTGAATCACACCAAACAAGAACAACAAATGCATTTCGGGAGAACATCAGCACCGCAAAGCAACAGAAACACAACAACACAAATACCCAGAAGCCCTTGCAACACCGACTCTGCCGGGACGCTACAGTATGGACATGGATAGGACTAGAGGAGAGAGAGGAAGGAAGGGCAGAGGAGGGATTGAAGGAAAGTCCAAGTCTAAAAGAGTGCACAAAGACGATGAAGAGGTAGATAAGAGGAAGAAAGTTATGGTAGATAATTACAAGATCATTTATACATTTAAAACAAGTCAAGATATGAATGACATCAGCTTGATGACACTGGTTAAGAGGTTAAAGAAGGACATTGGAGAGGTGGATCGAGATACATGGTGTCCGGTGGAACTGATCGAAGTTGACTGGAAATATTGTAAACATAATTTGTTCCAATGATTAATTGTCAGCATCCGAAAATTGTTACAGGTTTGACATCACACAATGTTTCTTATACTATAACTTGTACATGCAGGTTTGTTTGTAAGAACAAGTCTTCCAAGCAACACCCGCAATACACAACGCTATATAAATATAATTCACACTTCACAATTCACTCGATCCGGCTACACAAACACCTGACCTATTTCTTTACTTTTGGTGTGGTAGGTAAGTTCTGCTGTTCATTTGGTAACGTCTTGTTTATGTGGAGATGAAAACTACCAAGTGGAATGATTATTTTATATAAATGTCATGTTATATATTTAATAGAGATATTCTTGGGCTAATTGTCATTTTCACATCTTTAGTAGAGATGCCACCCTCCTCCAAGTCAATAAGTGCCAGTAGGAGAGATACAGACATCCTCAGGCCATGACAGAAATGTCTGTCAACTAGTTGTAAGTCCATGTATCGTCCCGAAAGTTATGAACACATTTTATGAAGGTTGTAAAGTTACTTAATGCTGCTTTAAATAAACACTGAAATGTATGTTCAAAATTCTTGTGTTCAGACAAATAGTTTTACAAATTGTTTTTTATGTGGTCTGCACTTTGTCTGGTTTATTATTATTATTATTATTATTGGCTTTTATCTAGTTTGCAAGCAGCACGGTGGTACAGGGGTTAGTGCATGTGCCTCACAATACGAAGGTCCTGAGTTGTCCTGGGTTCAATCCCGGGCTTGGAATCTTTCCATGTGGAGTTTGCATGTTCTCCCCGTGACTGCGTGGGTTCCCTCCGGGTACTCCGGCTTCCTCCCACCTCCAAAGACATGCACCTGGGGATAGGTTGATTGGCAACACTAAAATGGTCCCTAGTGTGTGAATGTGAGTGTGAATGTTGTCTGTCTATCTGTGTTGGCCGAATTGTCCAGGGTGTACGCCGCCTTCCGCCCAAATGCAGCTGAGATAGGCTCCAGCGACCCCAAACGGGACATGCGGTACAAAATGGATGGATGGATACCTAGTTTGCACTTTGTCTCTAGTAATACTATTATCATTATTATCGACTCCTCTTTGCCTTATTCTTTTTATTTTCCTATTTTTAATGATGTTAGATCTGTGTTGTTGTTGTTGTTGTTGTTGTTGTTGTTGTTGTTGTTGTTGTTGTTGTTGGGGACAAGTGTTGTAAATTAACGTTGGCTACAAACACTTTGATGCATACATTGGATAAGTGTTTCAGATATCTAGGTTTCCGTATCCGTCCCTATTTCAAATAAACCTTTATACATATATAGTTTTGTGTAAGAAACCTTTATTACATTAAAAGATTTTTCTGAACATAAGAATTCCGAACATAGTTTTTCAAGAAGACAAAATGAACACAATGGAATTACCAAAATACATATTTTTTTATTGGAATGGAGAGTTTTCAGCACAGGATAAATGACTGTTCCAACAGAAAGTACAATGACAAGTGCAAAAAAACCACAGATGTTAACAAACTCCATCTTTACATGAAGAGAAATCAATAAAAGTGAACATATTTTTGTGGCAGGACTGGAATTCTATATGTACATTTTATACAAGTTTTAACTAAGCAGCATTGACACTTTCCCATCGCCTCCCTCCTCCCTGATTGGTTCGCTGACACAGCTGTGCACTGTCAGGTCAGCCAGAACAAAACAGCACGCTCGTAAAATATTGGAAATATTGTACAGTTAATAAAAGTATCAGTAAATGGCCTATTGATTCACCCAGAAGAAGAAGAAGAAAACAAAGACACAAATATAACGCTGTAAATAGGCGGCACTGTCAAATCCAGTATGAACCAGAGTGGAACTAAAAAAACATACAGATATACATACATAAATGACTGCATACTAGTAAATAAACAAAAGATGTGAAAATGACAATTAGCCTAAGAATATCTCTATTAAACATATAACATGACATTTATAAAAAATAATAATTCCACTTGGTAGTTTTCATCTCCACATAAACAAGACGTTACCAAATGAACAGCAGAACTTACCTACCACACCAAAAGTAAAGAAATAGTTCAGGTGTTTGTGTAGCCGGATCGAGTCTGCGTTGTGTATTGCGGGTGTTGCTTGGCAGTGGCGTCGCCAGACGGATTTCCCTGGGGCACGTGCCCTAGTGTTGATTTGCAGTGCCCCAGTTAAAATTTCACCAATAAAAAAAAAGCTTCAGAGTTTTAAGTCTACATAACAGACAACAGCGCACATACTACTTAGTATGGTAATTGATTGCAACTGTATTCACTTCACGTAACAATGAGCACATGGCTAATTAATATGGTAATTTATTCACGTGTGGATCGAGACTTCAGTTGAGAGACAGAGAGAGAGGATGAGAATCACTGCTGAGGTAGGTAACGTTAGCCAACAACAATTTGTTAGTTATATTACTTTGATTTTGATTTGACTCAAACTGTAACTCCTAGATGGATTTAAGAAAGTTATTCGCCCGCAGCAGAGAAGAAGCAGCAGGAATGAGAGATGTAAGTGAAGTCCTAGCTAGCTAGGCAACATCATTGTCTTAAGTTGATGCTAAGTTAGCTAACGTTATTCCTTGTATCAAGACAAACATATTCATTTGCTGTACGAGCTGTCGGGGGAATTTCCAATGAACATGAAACATAATGTTGGTTATTGTCTGCTGGTTCTGCATCAATGATGATTTGGAGTAAGCATGTGTGAGTTGAGTGCTTCTCAAATGGTTTATCTTCAGGAAGAAAAACATGTTTCCATATCATCAAGTCGTGAGCCAAATTTTTAAATCATTCAAGTTTATTTCACAGAAAAATAGCACAGTAGACTTGTCTTGTTAATCGGTGTGACTTTGACTAAAATAATCTTGTTTTGTCACCAGAAAAATGGCTACAGCTAAAGCATCTGGTTTTGTTTCCAGAAAAAATAGTAACATTTCTGTATTTGTTTTCAGAAAGATGGCTGAAAATATTGGGTTTTGTTGCCCCATTTAGATTTTTAAAAATATATTTCCATATCTGTCCTGAGTCCTCCTCCAACTTGTTAGTCGGTTTGCCTTTTGCTAAAATACTCACTAATAGTCACTAGAAAAATGGCTAAAAATATCTGGTTTTGTTGCCAAAATTTGATTTTTTTCTCCCTAAACTTATTTTTTCCATGCACACATCTGACTGCGACTCACTGAAAATGACACACAATCCACTTTTATGTCACGACCCAGCAGTTGGGAACCACTGGTCAACTGTATAACAGTTACTGTAATATTTCCATGTCTGTCCAGAGTGATTGACCACTTTGCAAAAATGAAAACGAGACGTTACAATTTACTTCTCAGAAAATGATTCCCGGAACAGACACACCACAGTTGTTCATTTATTCTACTACTGTGGCTTTATTGTTTTGTGTATATTTTATAGTTTTGTGTATCTGAAATAGGATTAGCCACATTGCCACAAATGGAAATTAAATAATATAAAAGAACCCAGAGATGTAGGGGTGCTTTATTTTTTGTTTTACTTTTGTAGATGTTAAATTTGCAGATGATTACTGCAATATATATTTCAAAAAGATTCATTGCTCTTCCTTTTTGCTTTTATCAGTAGCAGTTTAGAAGTCTGGAGTAAAAAAGTGCACAAGTAGGTCAAATGCATTAGTTAATTTCAGGTGGTTAATCAAAGATCCATACAACATAATCTGATATGATATCATAGTTTAAAGCACTATTTATGTATTTTTTAATGATAAATAAGTGCTAAAAATGTTTTTGCTTGCGCGCTTTGCACGCTCACATGAATTATTTGTGCCCCAGGTGTGCCCCAGTACAGTATTAGGTCTAGTGACGCCCCTGGTAAGAACTAGAGTTTCTTAAGTAAAATTAAACATTTTATTAACGTAACACATGAATTATGGGGGAAGAGTAAGTTTTAATTATGTTTCCTCATACTATTTAAATGTTTAATAGTTGTACTGCATAAACCTAAAAATATTACATCAACTTTACTCTGAAAATGTAGTGTTTTGAAACGCATGCTAGACGACGCATGCGCACAGCACAACAGGCTCTGTCCGACTGACTCTGCTCCGGCCGTTAGGATCACTTCACAGAGTACTGCACGGTGGCATTATGGGTAATTCTTATCTTGCGTTTATAATGTGTTACAGAGTCGATGTTTATCAGAAATGTATTTGGTGTATGTTCACAGAGTGTGGCACATATTAGTAAGAATTTTAAAGTGGTTTATATCAAAACTGTCAGTGTAAAAGGTATTTATGTTGAACAATAATGCATTGCAATCACCCATCAGCCACTGAGACGGGAGCGCACCCTTTGTGAGATAGGCACGCGCCTGCTCTATGTCGGCCTGGGCCGCCGGGCAAGCCACCGGGCACGTCCTCCGGGCCGCCTGACACGCCCTCCGGGCCGCCTGACACGCCCCCCGGCGTCCCGGGCACGCCCCCCGGCGGCCCGGGCACGCCCCGTTCCCGCACAGGCCCACCGAATCCACCGAATGTTTTCATGAGGTTGATACCCCAGATTGTTCGTGGAAGTGAACGTCAATCGTCTACAATGGACTACCAACATGTTCTGGATTATTTCATGTGGACTTTCACTGCAGGCAAGTTCTGATGTTACCATTCCTATAATTCTTTATAAATGTAGAATGTGTTCAAATAGAAAGAAGATCTAACGTTGTGTTGTGTTGCACCTGTTGTGTGTTTTGCTACCAAACTAAATATTGTTCTACACAAAGTCTTGTTCTCATAATGGACTTGTGGACCTTTGACTTGCACCAGTTCCGTTCAGTTCTGCAGCATCCCTTTTCTGTGCCCAGACCAAATCTTCATTTCTCCATTCTAACTTTGACAGGAGCAATGGTATCCAAAACATTTGTTGGGTTTCTTCTTTCTTCACTCATCTTCAATGAATACTCCAGTTGAATATAAAAGAAAGATGATGGTTTATTTTAAGGATGGTTCAGTACAATGCCTCACAGCACCGGGAAACAAAACATCGGTAACTGTGGAAAATACAACACAACTTCATCGCGTTTCTTTCTGTGAGTCTCTCGTATTCTCTCGCGCGAAGTGAACCGGAAGAGATCACGTGATGATAACACAGGCGAGCCTGCACTACCTTATATAACCTGTTGGAGGCGCAAAACAACAACAGCAAGCCTCTCTCTCTTGATACACAGAAACAGCATTAATAACAATGAGATCACATTTACTCAACACCCCCCCTTGATCTCATGACCATGAAACAGTGAAACACATTAGTTTCCAAAAAAGAATAATTTGAATTTGTCAATCTTGGCTCTTGTAGTAGGTTTTGTTAAGATGTCTGCAACCATGTCTTCTGTAGGACAGTAGACCAATGAAATTTTCCCTTCAGTGAGTGCCTCACGAATGAAATGATATTTGACATCAATATGTTGGACCTCTGTCTATTAACTGGATTTTTGTTCAGTTCTACTTTCTGTTCAGGAGTGCTTCTAGGTTTGCATTCTGACATGCCAAACCTTTCAAGCATCTTTTGTAAGTACATCTTTTGATCCATCTTGATTTCATTCTGTTTCCGTTCAAAATGAATACCCAGGAAATAAGATATCTTACCGAGGTCTTTCATGTTGAATTTGGCTTTCATTATGTTTTTGAATTGCTCAAGTGCTTCTTTGCTACTTGCAGCAATGATCAGGTCGTCCACCCAGATGATGACAATGACTGTTTCATTTTCTGTTTGTTTTCGGTAGACACAATGAGCAAATAGGTTTCTTTTGAAATTGTTTTGCTCTAAATGGTCATTTAGAAGTTTGTACCAATTTCTTCCTGATTGTTTTAGGCCATATATTGATTTCTTCAACCTAAATACTAGTTTTTCACCTGTGTCCGATGTTTTCTGAAAACCTTCTGGTTGATCTAGGTATATCTCTTCATCAATGGGGGCATGTAAATATGCCGTTTTCACATCCATCTGGTGGACGGTGAGGTCATTTTGAACAGCTATTTGCATCAATGCACGCACAGAAGTAATGACTGCGGTTGGTGCAAATGTTTCTTGATAATCTATACCTTCAGTTTGACTGTATCCTTTGGCAACATATCTAGCTTTGAAAAGCTGTCCTTTCTCTGTGTTTTCTTTGAGGGCATAAACCCACTTTCCGCCTACTGCATTTTTCCCTTTTGGTAATGTTGTTAGTTCAAATGTGTCATTTTCTTTGAGAGATGCTAACTCGTCTTTCATGGCTTTTTCCCAACTGGCTGCCTCTGATGACATCAGGGTGTCTTTATACGTCTGTGGGACTCCACACACTGCCCTGCAACAGTGATCAATAATGTCATGGCTTTCATTGATATCATCAATATTTGTTACATATTCCTCTAAGTATTTTGGAGGAACAATTCTCTCTCTCTTTGGGTAACGACCTCTTTGTTCTATCCTAGTCTCTATGTTAGTTGTGGCATCATCTAACACCAGAGTTTGTGTTTGGTTGTCAACATCATTTTGTGGTACAGTTTGACTTTCGATGCTCACTGATTTTTCTGACACAGTGTCAGGTAGTTTGGTTTCATTGCTTTCGCAATCTGGGATGTCCAAGTCATATGCATTTGTTTGTGTGCCTTTTTCTGCAGTGTTCTTTTTGGTGAATTTTACCAGTCTGTGTTTTGACACTTTTCTTGACTGTGGATCATAGACCAAGTATACTGGACCACAAATACTCCTTTCTCACACCTTGGTTCAGGTTTCTTGTGAGTGTGAGTGTATGCGTAACACTCCGAGCCAAACACCCACATTTTTGAAATGTTGGGCTTCTTTCCAGTTAGCATGAAATATGGTGTGTTCTTTGTTCTGTCATTGTAACATTTGTTCCGAATACGGGCGGCACTTTGAACAGCATAAGGCCATAATGTTTTTGGTAACTCTTTTTCTAATAGCATACACCTTGCCATTTCAAACAGTGTTCGCCACTGTCTTTCAGCTGTACCGTTTTGATGAGGAGAATAAGGTGACGAAGTTTCATGTCTGATACTTTTCTCTCTCAAAAGTGTTTGAAAATCGTTTCCATTATCTGAGCGTATACATTTTACGTTGCCATATGGGGAAACGTCTGCAATGAACTTCTGTCGCAAGGGTAGTTTCACTCTTATTCTTCAAGAAGTAAACAAATACTGCTCCTGAATAATCATCAGTATATGAGACTGAATATTTATGCCCATCTAATCCAATTGGGTCAATGGGGCCGGCCAAGTCAGTGTGCACCAGCTCTAGGGGTGCACTAGCTTTGACATCAGGTAATTTGTTCCTAGTGTTAGTGAATTTCCCTTGTGTACAAAAGTCACATTCTATCTTTGTATCTCCTGTAACTGTCATGCCTGTCACAACATTTTGAAGCTTCAACACATCATTCACATTGCAGTGCCCCAAGATCTCGTGCCATGTTTTCACATCACAACATAGATTCACTTTGTCTTTTGACATCATGTCATGCACAGAGTCATCGTATGGTTTTTGATGGTTTACCGTTTTGAGGTAGTACAGTCTCTCGTGTACTTCTAACTTGAAGGTGTTTCCTTCTTTCGTGATGAGCCGGTTTTGTCCTTCTTCGAAGATCACTTGAGCTCCATCAGTCATGGCTGCTTTCACCGACATGAAGTCTTGTGGGTAGATTGGGATGAACAAGGCGTTCTTCAGTGTGACGGGGACACTTTTCCCTTCCGTGTTGCGTAGAAGAACCATTGTATCGCCTCTCTTCAGAGCCACGTTGTTCTTCCTTGTTCCATCAGCCAACTCCATGTAGTGTTTGTTTGGGTTAAAAGTCTCATCAAATCGTGTAAATTTGCTCTTCTCAGTGATTATGTGTGACGTCGCCCCACAGTCCACCATCAGTCCATTTTGTTTGATGCCGTCTGGAAGCACCAAATGACTGGCTTGGAACACAAAGGAGGTGCCACTTTCCTTTGAATCTTCTTCTTTCTCCATAGTTTGTTTAGCAGAGTCAGGCTTGGTTTTTCTTCTGCACGTCTCGTCTGTATGTGTTGTGCTTCTGTGATAGTTGCACCACTTTGGTGTTGTTTTGTGGGGACAATTTCTCGCAAAATGTCCACGATTCCCACATCCATAACAGGTTGCTGACGCTATGTCCACTTTCATTACGTTGTCTGAATTTGGTTTGTGTTCAAATTTCTCTGTCTCTTCGTAGCTTCGTAGTTTGCTCTTAAACTCCACAAAAGTCACTTCATCGTTGCTCTGTCATGTGAATGACGAATGGTTTGTATGGTTCCGGTAGGCCCCGCAGAACCATAGCAATGCTCAACTCATCGCTTATTACTTGCTTTGTATTTCTTAAAGCAGTCACTATCTTTTCGGCTCTAATGATGTAGTCTGTAATAGTTTCTTCTGAGTTTTTCTTCAGGGAACACAATTCGTTGTACAGGGAAATAATTATTGGCTTACCATCACTGGCATAATGGCGCCGTAAAATTTGTAGTGCTTTGCGACCATCGTCGGCATCACCAACGACTGACTTTTGTCGTCGAGGAACTGGATTAGCTCTGCAAAACATTCTGCATTCTTCTCTTGGTCTACTTCACCAGAGGAAAGTATTGTGTCCTTTAAACCTTCAAGTCTCATGCGACCGAGAAATTTTACTTCCCAAAGTTCGTAGTTGTCCTCGTCTCCATCGAAGACCAGGCGCTGCCATCTTCCTCACGTTGCATGTCTGGGCCCATAACCTGTTGGGTTTCTTCTTTCTTCACTCATCTTCAATGAATACTCCAGTTGAATATAAAAGAAAGATGATGGTTTATTTTAAGGATGGTTCAGTACAATGCCTCACAGCACCGGGAAACAAAACATCGGTAACTGTGGAAAATAGAACACAACTTCATCGCGCTTCTTTCTGTGAGTCTCTCGTATTATCTCGCGCGAAGTGCACCGGAAGAGATCACGTGATGATAACACAGGCGAGCCTGCACTACCTTATATAACCTGTTGGAGGCGCAAAACAACAACAGCAAGCCTCTCTCTTGATACACAGAAACAGCATTAATAACAATGAGATCACATTTACTCAACAACATTGACAACACTTGATGTAGGGCTGGGCGATACATCGATACACATGATATATCGCGGGTTTGTCTCTGTGCGATATAGAAAATGACTATATCGTGATATTCGAGTAGACGTTCTCACGCAGTTGCTGTTATGACAGGCATTAGTCACCAGGTTTTGTCTTTTTCAACCAAGTTCACGTCACCTCAAATGTCACATACGTATTGTGGCATACATTCAATATTTACATATACAAATATTAAATAAATTAAAATATTTTTTAAAACAGACAAGTGAGGAAATAAAACACATTTGCGAGTATAATTTCCGTCATTTACTGACGTCTGTGGAGTGGTTGTATGTGTATGAAAAGAGAGATATTGATCTTGAAACTTCATTAAGTATGTGATGTTGTTACAGAGTAATTGTATTGACATACTGCGCCACCTTGTGGCAGCCACGGTGCCCGCACCTACAATTTATCACTGCGTCACGTGTGTTTACGTCACTTGTACTTCCTACATGCAGCCTGAATACACGTACTGAGCCACAGCAGGACTCTTGTCGTCTATAATGCACCACACATTATAACAGATGTTCTCTCAACAGATGAGACATTACCTTCTTCAAAGACTTTTAGATAAAATTCAATTGGCATTTTCCACAACTCCACTAAATTTGGACTTTTTAGAATGTGTTTGTCGACAAGAGCTGTATTATCTTGATACATATTGACGATGACCCGCCCTGCTATACTTCTGATTGGCCCTAAGCTATTTTCACCTGACCAATCAGAAAGGAGGGGCCGTGTAAGAATAACCGCCCACAAAGTGACAAAACGAAGACGGCACGCGCGCACATAGGCACTGCGCGCACGCAAAAAGGCGCGGCGCGCGCGCAAAAGGGTGTCCCGCGCGCGCACGAAGTGGAGAATCAGGGCGCGATAACAGTTTTTATGCGCTTGGATTTTTGACACTAATGTGATGCCATATGCTAGCTATATCTGCAATAGCTTCCAGGTAATGTGACCTATTGACCCCAAATATTGCAGGATAATAGTCCTATATGGGTTGGTTGAGATACACCTCTTATATTTCAATTTCAATGCTTTACACATTTTATATGAATTTATTAGCTCAATTACCGTAATGTGCAACGTATAGGCGCATTTCAGATTCAAGTGCAGCTGGCTTGACTGCAGTAAAATGCTGAGGCAAACATTTCTACATCAACACCGTATAAAAAAATAGAATTTAATAACGTCCGTAGTAACCTACCACATAGCGAAGGACGAATATTATGATTTCCTATTATGCAGCTCATTTTTATTTGACACTTAAAATGTTTCTGACAATCCTGCACTTTCTGTTTTGGAAATGACATGAACGTTTGTGCCACTGCTTAATAAATGTTTAATAAATATAGTTTTGGTCAATTGCCTTAGTTGTGATTTCCTTCTCTGCATGAAAGTTTAAAAGTAGCATTTATCAACGCAGTATTAACAAGAATGTTTCAATGTAGACACATAGGATCATCATACTGCTGTAATTATATCCAATCCAATCCACTTTATTTATATAGCACATTTAAACAACAAAATGTTTCCAAAGTGCTGCACAACAATATTAAAAACAACATTCAAATATTATCCTGAGCTCCACTAATGACTGAATAAAAACAAAAAATAAAAATATATAAAACCAATATAAAATATATATGATTAAAAACTATTTTAAGGGTGAATCCAATTAAAATAGTAAATAGAAATCAAAATGTTAAAACATAGAAGGCAACATATGTATCAAGTGTTCATTCAAGTCGAAGGCAAAATATTGAGATATATATCGTGTATCGTGATATGGCCTACAAAATATCGAGATATTTAAAAAAGGCCATATCGACCAGCCCTAACTTGATGTATAAAAGTTCAACATATCATCAACATTAACATACAGGGCGTTTTCAAACTTAATCATTTCCACAAACTGGTATGGAAATTACTCTCATTACAATCCTGCAAAGTAGATAATGCTGTGTTTATACACATTAAAGTCTCTTGTGTTTTGTTTATAAAAAAGGGTCTTAATGGTGCACCACTACAGCTGAAGACTATTTATCTGTTTATGTCCCTTTCACAGTTTCTGCACAGGATGTGAAATATTTCCTGACGGGTCAGGACATACACTTCATGCCATCCATCTCTGAACAACCCATTGCATCTATCTGGCTACATAATGACAATGAGGTGGTATGGTTTACTGGCACGGTGGAGGATGTGCCTTCTTCATACAAGAACAGAATCACTCTGGACCGGGTCTCTGCAGAACTCACCATCAAAAACGCCACATATGAAGACAGTGGAGACTATCACCTTGGAATGAACATAAACAACAAGCTGAATACTTTCCAGCGTAGAATTGAAGTTATAGGTAAGTTTACATTTCCATTCATAAACATTTTAACACAAATATTGAGCACTATAAATATTAACTTGTCTAATCTAGGTTCATTAACAATAGTGTTGATTGTGTTACATTTGAGCTCAAATGTGAACACGACTCAACACGACATGAATCTCCACCCCAAACACAAACAAAAAAAAAACATCTGACCTCACGTTGACCATCCTTCTGTTTTCTTACAGACAAAGTATCCAAACCCAACATATCCTGTGAGATGAGCGACACAAAGCAGGCGACACTTGTGTGCTCAACAGAGTCCAAACATCCTCATTTATTAAAGTTGAAGTGGAGCTCACCAGGAAAGGAGCAGACTGGACCAAATTTAACAATAACTGTCAGGAATGAAGATGATGATCAAGTTTATCGTTGTGATGTCAGCAACCCTCTGACCAATGAAACGGCTTCATTCACCGCTAAGGACTGCTTCCCGGGTAATTATAATCAATAATGATGGCTGTGAAATGGTGGTCGTCCATATTCAGATCTTATTTTGAATGTAATGCACTTTGAAAAGTTGATTTGAGTTTGACTTTTGTTTTTCTGTGCAGGTAAAAGATCAGATGTTCATCTGATTATCATATTAGTCTGTATCTTCATTCTGGTCATCTTGTGTTGTGTTTTATACATAACACCTCAATATCTAAAAGGTACAGAAACTCGACATGACAAAAGACAATCAATCAAAGTCACATTAGTTATTTATTTAAATGTAATTAATACCTTGTTGGGATGTTAGTTTCCTTACCTCACTAAGGTGATTGGAATGTAATTATCTTTTTGTTGTTGTTTCAGTGTCCAAAGAGCGTGATGAAAAGACATCCTTCTTAGACCAAGTACTCACTCTTCCCTCCAACTCAGGTAAACTAAGTCATTACACTTATTGTGTTCTGCTTCATGATATTATTTTTTCATCCCGTTTCAGAATGTTGTGCATTTTTACCTTTTTTGGTGTGTTTTAGGACTGAATGTGTTGACTGAGGATGAGAAGATGGATTCAGAAGGAGCCATGCTACTCACTGCTTCTGTTCCTGCACTTCATTCCTCTTCAACACACTTAAACACTATCACTGAACTTTCAGATACCAGCAATGATCAGCAAGATCATCAGAAAAATTCAGAGGAAAATGTGAAAACAGATGACTTCTCAGTGATTGGGGGATGAATTAGTAGGCAAAGCAACAGTTGGTCAGGAATCAGTCCTACATATGACAGAAATGTACATCTCAAAAAGAAGGAAGATTTCAGAGAGAAAACGAAGACAATTTCTTTGACCAAAATAACTAATTGCTTGAGAAAGGAGTTAAGGAAGCCATGTATTTTAAAAGGCCATTTCGAAACAAAAAAGGAGGTTGTAGCAACATGAGCTGACAAATTCACCAACAACTGGATCATTTCTTTTTCCCCCCAAGATGTCGCCGCTGTAGTGGCTGCTGGTGGCAGGAGCTCTGTGCTCTTGTGTCATCCTTCTGTGTTCCTGGTGTTTCCTTCTTGTTTTCATGTCGGTTTTGTTTTTCCTTTTGGTTCGGGACCCTTTGGGACTGTCTGACAAGGGGTGCCACTTTTGAGACTTCTGTGGGGCTTTTTGTGGACTTCTGGATCTGCCTCCCGGGAGCCTTTTGGCCATGGAGACCAGCTGCTGGGTCTCTGCCACACCAGAGTCCGTTTGGAGAGACTGGAGGAGACGCGGATGAAGAGACAGAGCTGCGGAGCTGGTGCTGAGCGCCGGGACGGACGGGCTTCACAGTGTCTTGGCTGAATGAGCAGGTATCGGACACCTCGGTCTCCTTGGACGCATCCTCACTCATCCATGCAGACTAGACACTGGCCGAGAGTTAGTGAGCGGCCGAGTGGCTCTCTTGGTTGCTTTGTTGGGTCTGCTCCTATCTCTGGCCATGCTCCCCCACACCCCAGCAGAAGATGGCGTGGAATACTGCAGAGGCCACCACAGTGTATACATTTTTTTTAATTTTATATATATTTTTATGTAGCTGTATATAGAAATGGCTGGTGACATCAGCAATGCTCTTTTAATGTCCTTTGTGTTCTTTGATGTTTCCCTCTTACACACATGCTTATGTGTGCTGTGGCTATGAGTTTTTCTTCCGTTGGCCTTAGTCTGGACCTCCTCTCCAGGGGCCCAGGCTTAGACTGAATAGTCTACCTGGACGTTGGAGTCTGCAATAACGCTTGATTGATAATGTTTTCAAATGAATAGATATGAAACTGTACATATGTAATAGTGAGATGTTGTTGCGCTATATTATGAACGAGACAGGGCGTTATTATTTTATTTTGAAGTATTGGTTTTATTTTGAAGAACCGGATGTCCGGTGCAGGAAGTGACTTTGCTCTGGATTTTTACTTCCTCTTCTATCGGACTTGATGATGAGGTAATAATAGTTCTTCTTTGCTCCGTGTTTCTTGTGTAAATATTATTTCTAAACTTTTATATTACTTTAAAAGTTAAAACAATAATGTTGTAGGTATAAGTGATGTGTTTTAAGTATTTTTTAATGCATAATTTTGTTAAGTAAGGATTAGAGCGTCGAATGTTTGAAATGTTTGGTCATAATTACACATGGTATTTACGCAGGTATCACTCCGCCAGAAAAGTAGAGACCTCTTAATGTGTTTCGTGTTTCCAAAACAGGTATGTGGATTTGTGTATTATTGTTTTTTTTTTTGTGATAAAACGTTTTTGTTAATGTAATTTAAATTATTATTTCAGTATGAATGAATGTTGTTTATTTCCTCTTCTATCGGACTTTTGCTGATGAGGTATCACTCCGCCAGAAAAGTAGAGACCTGTTTATGTGTTTCGTGTTTCCAAAACAGGTGGCCAATAAATGATGAAACGACGGAATGGTGGAGTGTCTCTTACTTAAACTACACAACGCAGAATAAGACTCACTACACATATATGATGTAAATACTGTACATAGATTGTGTAAATATTGCATACATGTTATATTTTATGTCACTATATTTAGTTTATTTATACATGCATTGTCCTTTCCATCCTTACACTTTCCATCATTGTAACTGAGCTACTGTGTGGAACAATTTCCCTTGTGGATCATTAAAGTTTGTCTAAGTCTATCATCAAAAAAGTATGAAGGTTCTTAGAGGTTCTTTTTTTTAAAGATGGAGAACCACTGTTTAAGACGATACATATTTCAGTAATTGTATAGAATAGACGGACCTGGCCTTGAGGAGGAGATGGTTTTATTTTCAAACAGTTGGAAAAAAAAATCTCCTAAGGCAGTGAGGAGCATTTAAGGAGCGAGTGAAGGCGGTGAAAATAGAAATATTTAGTGTGTGCATTCAGGTAGAAGTAGTGAGGCACTGTGCTGCTAGTGTTTCAGTGAGACAAAGGCACCAGAGTGAGCTACAGTACAAAGTGTGTGTAGAAGAAGAGTGTAAAGGCGGCACCATGGCAAAGGTCTCGGGTGTGATGTCATACTGCCCTTCAAAGGTGCAAAAAGGTAAAATATATATTTATATATATCACTAGTGTGATGGGCTTCCAAGAGCGTAGCAGTGCATCCCACCTGAGAACATTTAGTGTGGACCACTCCAGCTCCGACAAAGTTTGCAGGGTTAGGATCAACGCCCTCCAGCAAACCCACACCAAAACCTATAATCTAGCAAACATAAGTCATGTCAAGTATTAGCAAGCATTAACTCTTTGTCATACAAGCATTAAAATATGTTTTGTCATGAGGTTTGGACATCAGGTCCTGATTGTTCTCTGTTTTAAAACACTGAAAATCCAAAATGTACAAAAGCTTCACTTCATGTGTGGTGATGTCCAAAACCTTGTAATGTGCATTGCTGCCACCTACAGGACATGAGGAAACATTACAGTCTATATGACACATCATTTTATCACATATTCAGTAAATGATGTGAACCATACAGTCTTTTATTATATTCATGCGACCCCGAAAGGGACAAGCGGTAGGAAAATGGATGTGTACTGTACTGCTATTTATTATTGTTTTAGAAATGATTTCTAAAAAGTGGTAGGAATAAATAAGCTGTGCTTCTTCCTAATCCTTTTCGGAATGTAAAACTGTAACTGTATACATGTTTGAAACACATCACTATATTGTTTTTATTTTTTTGATTTATTAAATCATGTCCGAAATAAATAAATACTTACAATACAATGACTCATATCCGTGGTCTATGTAGCTGCAGCATACATAATAGGTGGCACACCGTGATGACAAAACTAAACATTGTTATTTAAAATATTGTAATAAATGGATTTATTTAGAAAAACTAAACATAAAATTTATTGTTGGACTTAATTTACAAAAAGTTATATCAAACACAATGACATAATAATAATTGTCATACATTTTGAACAATTACTGGCACTGTAAAATATTGATACACAATTTAAAAAATCCTAAATACAAATATTTTTGTTTACATAATGTCTATTTTTTCAATAAGAAAATATTTGTATAGAACAGATTGAAAAAATATAGAAAAATATTGCTATATTGTTTTATAAAATGTTATTAAATAAATTTTAAATAAAATAATTCATTAATTTATATTAAATTTATTAAACTTAATTTACAAAATTACATTACATACAACAAATATATATATATATATTATGGATTAAAAGTTAATTAATAATTATTTTTTAAATAAGAAAATAGTTGTATTGAACAAATTTTAAAAAAGTAGCGAGAAGAAGACGAAGCTGGAATAAATGTCTTTGGGAGAAAAACTAACAACCTGAGGCTTGATTAAGACCTCAGAGGGAGTAACATTAACTAAACGGTAAAAATAGTTAAATATAAGGTCAAATAAAGTAAAAAAAAAAAAAGTAGAATAACTTAGAAGGTAAAATAATGGTAAATAAAAAGGTAAAACAAAGTATAGAAGGTAAAAATATGTTAAATAGTAAGTAAGATAAAGGGAAAATTTGTTAAATAGAAGGTCAAATAAGTAAAACAAGGAGTACATAAAATAGGTTAAATAGAAATCAAATCAAGTAAATAAAAGTAAAATAAGTTAAATACAAGGTAAAATACAAAGGTAAACAAGGAGTATGGCAGGTAAAAAAAGTAGAAGGTAAAAAGTAAGGAATTAAAGCTTAAATAAGTTAAATAAGAATGTCAAATAAAGTAATTAAAGGGTAAATAAAAAGGTAAAACAAGGAGTAAAGAAGGTAGTGAAGGCGAAGTACAAAATATTTTGTTTATTTCAACAATTTATCTCTACAATACGCATTGAGGCTATAAAGTGTGTTTTATCTGATTCATTAATTAATGGAACAAACTAATCGATCCTCAATCACTAAAATAATGGATAGCTGCAACCCTAGTTGGAATTCACAAAAAGGAGAGAAGAATAAGTGGGTTAATCCTGGGTTTGGGATTAGAATGTCCTAGTGTGAGTACGTCCTAATACTTCTACCTTTGGTCAAACATCTTCTTGCTCAACTTCCTGTGATGAAAGAAAACAAGACTTGTTGACATAAAGATGAAACATTGCTAGTTTATTTCCAAAACAGGCATGGTGTGCGTCCTCTTCTTCACACTGTCCTAAATTCCACATCCCTCAATCAGTCTCTTCACAAGTTCTCTTTGGTGGACCTCTGGCCGCGTCCTGAAAAGTCCCTACATGATCCAGGATCTTGCGGTTGATCTCTGCCAACGCCACGGAGAAGACGAAGGCCTTCTTGTCTGCCTCGATGGTGTATCATATGTGACCGTGTTAAAGGCAATCCCAGGTAGGGGAAAATAACCAACACTAATCCATAGGAACTAACAGTTGTTAGCTCCCTGTGGTAACTGTCATTGTGTACATGTGATCATGAATAGTGATTCATCATGCATTTGGACGCTCTCCTAGGAGAAACACTAACATCCATCGTTTTTAAAGACAAATTCTTGGACTCCACCCAAGATGGCTACTACACGCCAAAACTACCAACTGTAATACCCTTGTCAGCCTGTAAGAGTCATGAATCATTAAGGACTACAACCAAGATGGTGGACAGATTAAAAAAAAACTACAACACAGATAGACAGACAACATTCACACTCACATTCACACACTAGGGACCATTTAGTGTTGCCAATCAACCTATCCCCAGGTGCATGTCTTTGGAGGTGGGAGGAAGCCGGAGTACCCGGAGGGAACCCACGCAGTCACGGGGAGAACATGCAAACTCCACACAGAAAGACCCCGAGGCCGGAAATCGAACCCAGGACATTCGTATTGTGAGGCACACGCACTAAACCCTTGAATCCTGAAGGGTATATTTTGGAGAAAAACAACAACTGTAAGACTAGTATTTCGCCAGTAGGAGGCAGTGTTTATACATTCAAATACTGCATGGAGGTTCCTCTAGAAACGTCAAAACACAAAAAGTTGACATCAAGTAGATCAGGGGTCACCAACCTTTTTGAAACCAAGAGCAACTTCTTGGGTACTGATTAATGCGAAGGGCTACCAGTTTGATACACACTTAAATACATTGCCAGAAATAGCCAATTTGCTCAATTTACCTTTAATAAATAAATGTATATATATTTAAAAAAATGGGTATTTCTGTCTGTCATTTCATCGTACATTTTTTTTCCTCTACGGAAGGTTTTTGGTAGAGAATAAATGATGAAAAAAAACCACTTAATTGAATGGTTTAAAAGAGGAGAAAACACGAAAAAAATGAAAATTTAATTTTGAAACATAGTTTATCTACAATTTCGACTCTTTAAAATTCAAACTTCCACCGAAAAAAATTAAGAGAAAAATGAGCTAATTCGAATCTTTTGGAAAAAATTTAAAAAAGAATTTATGGAACATCATTAGTAATTTTTCTTGTTTAAGATTCAATTTAGAATTTTGATGACATGTTTTAAATAGGTTAAAATCCAATCTGCACTTTCTTAGAATATATAACAAATTGGACCAAGCTATATTTCTAACAAAGACAAATCATTATTTCTTCTAGATTTTCCAGAACAACAATTTAAAATTTTTTTCAAAAGACTTGGAAATACGATTAAAAATTGATTCTACAGATTTTCTAGATTTGCCAGAATATTTTTTTTTTTAATTTTAATCATAATAAGTTTGAAGAAATATTTTACAAATATTCTTTGTCGAAAAAACAGACGCTAAAATGAAGAATTCAATTAAAATGTATTTATTGTTCTTTACCATAAAAAAAAATACTTGAACACTGATTTAAATTGTCAGCAAAGAAGAGGAAGGAATTTAAAAGGTAAAAAGGTGTATGTGTTTAAAAATCCTAAAATCATTTTTAAGGTTGTATTTTTTCTCTAAAATTGTCTTTCTGAAAGTTATAAGAAGCAAAGTAAAAAAATAAATGAATTTATTTAAACAAGTGAAGACCAAGTCTTTAAAATATTTTCTTGGATTTTCAAATTCTGTTTGAGTTTTGTCTCTCTTAGAATTAAAAATGTCGAGCAAAGTGAGACCAGCTTGCTAGTAAATACATTAAATTAAAAAAAAAATAGAGGCAGCTCACTGGTAAGTGCTGCTATTCGAGCTATTTTTAGAACAGGCCAGCGGGCGACTCATCTGGTCCTTACGGGCTACCTGGTGCCCGCGGGCACCGCGTTGGTGACCCCTGAAGTAGAGAAAAGTATTAATTTCCTACACATTTAATGATTTTTTTTTAACGTAGAAAATCTATGCAGACTTTCACTTGTCTGTTGACAGCTTTAAAGACTTGATCTGTGTTTGTCTTTCAAGAAAAAGATGTAGTTAGCATCAAGTAGTCTGAAGTAAATGTAAGATTGCTGTGAGATGGACAGTGACTCAGCATTATTGACTAATGGACTACAAACACCTGACCTATTTCTTTACTTTTGGTGTGGTAGCTAAGTTCTGGTGGTCATTTGGAGAAGTCTTGTTCATGTGGAGATGAAAACTACCAAGTAGAATTATTATTTTAAAGAAATGTCAAGTTACATGTTTAATAGAGATATTCTTAGAAGAATGTCATTTTCACATTTTTAGTAGAGATTGTAGTTGCCAACTGGATGAAAAATAAATAACAGACATCTTGTAGACCGACCTGATTGTCTTCACACATACCAGCGTGGTGAATTGTTTTTGGTCTTTTTTTTTTACATTTGTCTCAACATTTTAATACTATTTGATTCCAACATGAATACCAATATCTGTTGGTTTGAGTTAAACAGACAAGTCTAAGAAAACACAAAAACTATCAGATAAAGCAGCATGGACAACATTCCCAAGACTCTTGGCCAGGGGCGTCGCCGGACATATTTCACTGGGGCACGTGCCCCACTGTTGATCTGCAGTGCCCCAGTAAAAATTTCACCAATAAAAAAAAAACGCTTCAGAGTTTTAAGTCTACATAACATAGACAACAGCGCACATACTACTTAGTATGGTAATTGATTGCTACTGTATTCACTCCACTTAACAATGAACACATGGCTAATTAATATGGTAATTTATTCACGTGTAGATCAAGACTTCATTTGAGAGAGAGAGAGAGACAGAGAGAGAGAGAGGATGAGAATCACTGCTGAGGTAGGTAACGTTAGCCAACAACAATTTGTTAATTATATTATTTTGATTTGGATTTGACTCAAACTGTAACTCCTAGATGGATTTAAGAAAGTTATTCGCCCGCAGCAGAGAAGAAGCAGCAGGAATGAGAGATGTAAGTGAAGTCCTAGCTAGCTAGGCAACATCATTGTCTTAAGTTGATGCTAAGTTAGCTAATGTTATTCCTTGTATCAAGACAAACATATTCATTTGCTGTACGAGCTGTCGGGGGAATTTCCAATGAACATGAAACATAATGTTGGTTATTGTCTGCTGGTTCTGCATCAATGATGATTTGGAGTAAGCATGTGTGAGTTGAGTGCTTCTCAAATGGTTTATCTTCAGGAAGAAAAACGTTTTTCCATATAATCAAGTCGTGAGCCAAATTTTTAAATCATTCAAGTTTATTTCACAGAAAAATAGCACAGTAGACTTGTCTTGTTAATCGGTGTGACTTTGACTAAAATAATTGTGTTTTGTCATCAGAAAAATGGCAACAGCTAAAGCATCTGGTTTTGTTTCCAGAAAAAATGTCTGTCCAGAGTGATTGACCACTTTGCAAAAATGAAAACGAGACGTTACAGTTTACTTCTCAGAAAATGATTCCCTGAACAGACACACAACAGTTGTTCATTTATTCTACTACTGTGGCTTTATTGTTTTGTGTATATTTTATAGTTTTGTGTATCTGAAATAGGATTAGCCACATTGCCATAAATGCAAATTAAATAATATAAAAGAACCCAGAGATGTAGGAGTGCTTTATTTTTTGTTTTACTTTTGTAGATGTTAAATTTGCAGATGATTACTGCAATATATATTTCCAAAAGATTCATTGCTCTTCCTTTTTGCTTTTATCAGTAGCAGTTTAGAAGTCTGGAGTAAAAAAGTGCACAAGTAGGTCAAATGCATTAGTTAATTTCAGGTGGTTAATCAAAGATCCATACAACATAATCTGATATGATATCATAGTTTAAAGCACTATCTGTGTATTTTTTATGATAAATAAGTGCTAAAAATGTTTTTGCTTGCGCGCTTTGCACGCTCACATGAATTATTTGTGCCCCAGGTGTGCCCCAGTACAGTATTAGGTCTAGTGACGCCCCTGGTAAGAACTAGAGTTTCTTAAGTAAAATTAAACATTTTATTAACGTAACACATGAATTATGGGGGAAGAGTAAGTTTTAATTATGTTTCCTCATACTATTTAAATGTTTAATAGTTGTACTAGATAAACCTAAAAATATTACATCAACTTTACTCTGAAAATGTAGTGTTTTGAAACGCAGGCTAGACGACGCATGCGCACAGCACAACAGGCTCTGTCCGACTGACTCTGCTCCGGCCGTTAGGATCACTTCACAGAGTACTGCACGGTGGCATTATGGGTAATTCTTATCTTGCGTTTATAATGTGTTACAGAGTCGATGTTTATCAGAAATGTATTTGGTGTATGTTCACAGAGTGTGGCACATATTAGTAAGGATTTTAACGTTGTTTATATCACGTCAGTGTAAAAGGTATTTCTGTTGAACAAATATGCATTGCAATCACCCTTTGATGTCGGAAAAGGTTAAGTCCCTCCTACGCGCACAAACCGTGAGAAAAAATCTAACAAAACTCGCCGCACGAACGTTTCCACTCCAACTTTAAATTCAGAAATTCCGTTGTGACCTCATCCTGTTGAATCTGCGACTCCAACCTCACAGTTGCACAATCCAGTCACCACACCACAATATACCACCCAACCAAAAATGTATGTTTCACTCGTGAACTTCCTCTTGATACTACAAGGTTTGATTGTTCGATTAATTTGTTATTGTTATTTTATTTGCAAATTTATTATTAGCCTGTGGAAAAAGTTTATTTTGATATTTAATTTAAAAGGCTGCAATTAGAAAAGAGGCATTCAATTTTTATTTACATTTTACTTGATATGTCATTGATATTTTTTAATGTCGACTTGACATGTCACTATAACTTTATACAAGCCTTGCTTGTTCAATATTCAATACAAAACTTGTTTGGGTCCCTATTAAAAGGTTAATTTGTTCAACCTTGGCCCGTGGCTCTGTTCAGTTTTAAATTTTGGCCCACTCTGTATTTGAGTTTGACACCCCTGAGATAGAGGAAAGAAAATTAACAAATGAATCACATTAACTATCTGATGTTCTCTCAACAGATGAGACATTACCTTCTTCAAAGAATTTTAGATAAAATTCAATGACATTTTCCACAACTCCACTAAATTTGGACTTTTTAGAATGTTTTTGTCGACAAGAGCTGTATTATCTTGATACATATTGACGATGACCCGCCCTGCTATACTTCTGATTGGCCCTCAGCTATTTTCACCTGACCAATCAGAAAATAAGAGCGGTACCATGAATTTATTAACGTGGATCCCGACTTAAACAAGTTGAAAAACTTATTCGGGTGTTACCATTTAGTGGTCAATTGTACGGAATATGAACTGAACTGTGCAATCTACTAATAAAAGTATCAATCAATCAATCAAGCAAAAGTCTAAACATAACCGCCAGCAAAGTGCAATTTCGAAGACGATGCGCGCGCACACAGCACACGCACTAACCACATCCGCTCCTTGTTAACTTCCTCTTTCAGCCCCTTAACCTCTCCTCTCCTCTCATTGGCCAGTCCGCCAGCCAGCAAGTCACTGATTGGCCGAGTCTATTACCAAAGTCCTGGTTGCGATTGGATGGAAACATTTTGAGGGCTCTCAGGTTATTGAGGGATGCATATAAAAAACACGCGCACAATATTAAGTGTACAGCTACACATACCACGAATTCTCTTCGTATTTTGAAAATCAATATTTAAGACTCTCAGGTATTGCAGGTTATCTGGCTTTCACTTTTACATTTGCTGTGTTCAGTGAAAAGCTATCAAAAGACAGCAAACTAGTTTGGTAAAATTGGTGAATGTGAATCGTCTACAATGGACTACCAACATGTTCTGGTCTATTTCATGTGGACTTTCACTGCAGGTAAGTTCTGATGTTGCCCTTCCTATATTTTTTTTTATAAATGTAGACTTTGTACAAATAGGAAGAAGATCTAACGTTGTGTTGTGTTGCACCTGTTGTGTGTTCTGCTACCAAACTAAATATTGTTCTACACAAAGTCTTGTTCTCATAATGGACTTGTGGAGCTTTGACTTGCACCAGTTCCGTTCAGTTCTGCAGCATCCCTTTTCTGTGCCCAGACCAAATCTTCATTTCTCCATTCTAACTTTGACAGGAGCAATGGTATCCAAAACATTGACAACACTTGATGTAGGGCTGGGCGATACATCGATACACATGATATATCGCGGCTTTGTCTCTGTGCGATATAGAAAATGACTATATCGTGATATTCGAGTAGACGTTCTCACGCAGTTGCTGTTATGACAGGCATTAGTCACCAGGTTTTGTCTTTTTCAACCAAGTTCACGTCACCTCAAATGTCACATACGTATTGTGGCATACATTCAATATTTACATATACAAATATTAAATAAATAAAAATATTATATTAAAACAGACAAGTGAGGAAAGAAAACATATTTAAAAGTATAATTTCCATCATTGACTGACATCTGTGGACTGGTTGTATGTGAATGAAAAGAGAGATATTGATCTTGACACTTCATTAACTATCTGATGTTCTCTCAACAGATGAGACATTACCTTCTTCAAACACTTTTAGATAAAATTCAATTGACATTTTCCACAACTCCACTAAATTTGGACTTTTTAGAATGTGTTTGTCGACAAGAGCTGTATTATCTTGATACATATTGACGATGACCCGCCCTGCTATACTTCTGATTGGCCCTCAGCTATTTTCAACTGACCAATCACAAATGAGGGGCCGTGTAAGAATAACCGCCCACAAAGTGACAAAACGAAGACAGCACGCGCGCAAAAGTGTGTCCCGCGCGCGCACGAAGTGGAGAATCAGCGCGCGATAACAGTCTTTATGCGCTTGAATTTTTGGCACTAATGTGATGCCATATGCTAGCTATAGCTATACCCATATGCTATAGCTAGCATATGGGTAACGTTATAACGTTACCCATATGCTAGCTTATAATGTTACCCATGATGTTAGCTAGCAGAGCCGTGCGAGTGGTAATACGAGAGAAAGAAGGTGCGAATGAAGGAAGACTTACTTCCCAAGTTAAACAGCAGGGGGTACAGCGTCTGGCGGGGGTTTGACTTCAAGTGGGAAGATGTCGAACAGACAACCGTAATAAGTCAAGCATGCGGCACAAGCGTTGCTACAAAAAGTAGCATTACTGCTAATATTTAGCATCATTTGAAAAGTCACCTGCTAGAAAATGAAGAGTGCTTACTTCGCATGTCAACATCTTCGTTCGGTGCCACACGCCCACACCATCAAAATGCCGAGACAAAAATTTCTGCATCAACAGAAATTAAAATAGAATTTAATAACGTCCGTAGTAACCTACCACATAGCGAAGGACGAATATTATGATTTCCTATTATGCAGCTCATTTTTATTTGACACTTAAAATGTTTCTGACAATCCTGCACTTTCTGTTTTGGAAATGACATGAACGTTTGTGCCACTGCTTAATAACTGTTTAATAAATATAGTTTTGGTCAATTGCCTTAGTTGTGATTTCCTTCCCTGCATGAATGTTTAAAATGAGCATTTATTAACGTAGTATTAACAAGAATGTTTTAATGTAGACACATAAAATCATCATACTGCTGTGATTATATCCAATCCAATCCACCTTATTTATATAGCACATTTAAATTCAAATACTATCCTGAGCTCCACTAATGACTGAATAAAAACGAAAAATACAAATAAATACAAATAAAACCAATATAAAATAAATATGATCCAATTAAAACAGTAAATAGAAATCAAAATGTTAAAACACAGAGGGCAACATATGTATCAAGTGTTCATTCAAATCCAAGGCAAAATATTGAGATATATATCGTGTATCGTGATATGGCCTACAAAATATCGAGATATTTAAAAAAGGCCATATCGACCAGCCCTAACTTGATGTATAAAAGTTCAACATATCATCAACATTAACATACAGGGCGTTTTTAAACTTAATCATTTCCACAAACTGGTATGGAAATTATTCTCATTACAATCATGGAAAGTAGATAATGCTGTGTTTATACACATTAAATCTGTTTATGTCCTTTTCACAGTTTCTGCACAGGATGTGAAATATTTCCTGAAGGGTCAGGACATACACTTCATGCCATCCATCTCTGAACAACCCATTAGATTAATCTGGCTACATAATGAAAATTATGTGGTGTTTTTTTCTGGCATGGAGGACATTGTGAAGTCTTCATACAAGAACAGAATCACTCTGGACCGGGTCTCTGCAGAACTCACCATCAAAAACGCCACAAATGAAGACAGTGGAGACTATTTCCTAGAAATGAACATAAACAACAAGCCTTATACTTTCCAGCGTACAATTGAAGTTATAGGTAAGTTTACTTTTCCTTTCATAAATATTTTAACACAAATATTGAGCACTATAAATATTAACTTGTCTAATCTAGGTTCATTAACAATAGTGTTGATTGTGTTACATTTGAGCTCAAATGTGAACACGACTCAACACGACATGAATCTCCACCCCAAAAACAAACAAACATCTGAGCTCATGTTGACCATCCTTCTGTTTTCTTACAGACAAAGTATCCAAACCCAACATATCCTGTGAGATGAGCGACACAAAGCAGGCGACACTTGTGTGCTCAACAGAGTCCAAACATCCTCATTTATTAAAGTTGAAGTGGAGCTCACCAGGAAAGGAGCAGACTGGACCAAATTTAACAATAACTGTCAGGAATGAAGATGATGATCAAGTTTATCGTTGTGATGTCAGCAACCCTCTGACCAATGAAACGGCTTCATTCACCGCTAAGGACTGCTTCCCGGGTAATTATAATCAATAATGATGGCTGTGAAATGGTGGTTGTACATATTTAGATCTTATTTTGGATATGATGTACTTTGAAAAGTTGATTTGAGTTTGACTTTTGTTTTTCTGTGCAGGTAAAAGATCAGATGTTCATCTGATTATCATATTAGTCTGTATCTTCATTCTGGTCATCTTGTGTTGTGTTTTATACATAACACCTCAATATCTAAAAGGTACAGAAACTCGACATGACAAAAAGACAATCAATCAAAGTTACATTAGTTATTTATTTAAATGTAATTAATACCTTGTTGGGATGTTAGTTTCCTTACCTCACTAAGGTGATTGGAATGTAATTATCTTTGTGTTGTTGTTTCAGTGTCCAAAGAGCGTGATGAAAAGACATCCTTCTTAGACCAAGTACTCACTCTTACCTCCAACTCAGGTAAACTAAGTCATTACACTTATTGTGTTCTGCTTCAAGATATTTTTTTATCCCGTTTCAGAATGTTGTGCATTTTTACCTTTTTTGTTGTGTTTTAGGACTGAACGTGTTGACTGAGGATGAGAAGATGGATTCAGAAGGAGCCATGCTACTCACTGCTTCTGTTCCTGCACTTCATTCCTCTTCAACACACTTAAACACTATCACTGAACTTTCAGATACCAGCAATGATCAGCAAGTTCAACTTCTGAAAAATTCGGAGGAAATGCATGACTGCAGTGGAGTGACAGTCAGTCGTTGCAACACTTGGCCAGGAACCAGTTCTACAGATAAAAAATAAGGAATACTTCAGGGAGAAAACAAAGACATTTACTTAAACATAAAGAACTAACCTTTTGAAAAATAAGTGAAGGAAGCAATCTATGTTAAAAGGCCATTTTGAAACAAAAATGGAGGTTGTAGCAACATCCATTCATGCATTTTCTACCGCTTATTCCCTTTGGGGGCGCTGGTGCCTATCTGACAAATTCTCCAACAACTGGATAATTTTTTTTTTTCCCAAGATGTCGCCGCTGTAGTGGCTGCTGGTGGCAGGAGCTCTGTGCTCTTGTGTCATCCTTCTGTGTTCCTGGTGTTTCCTTCTTGTTTTCATGTCGGTTTTGTTTTTACTTTTGGTTCGGGACCCTTTAGGACTGTCTGACAAGGGGTGGCACTTTTGAGACTTCTGCGGGGCTTTTTTGTGGACTTCTGGATCTGCCTCCCGGGAGCCTTTTGGCCATGGAGACCAGCTGCTGGGTCTCTGCCACACCAGAGTCCGTTTGGAGAGACTGGAGGAGACGCGGATGAAGAGACAGAGCTGCGGAGCTGGTGCTGAGCGCCGGGACGGACGGGCTTCACAGTGTCTTGGCTGAATGAGCAGGTATCGGACACCTCGGTCTCCTTGGACGCATCCTCACTCATCCATGCAGACTGGACACTGGCCGAGAGTTAGTGAGCGGCCGAGTGGCTCTCTTGGTTGCTTTGTTGGGTCTGCTCCTGTCTCTGGCCATGCTCCCCCGACCCCAGCAGATGATGGCGTGGAATACTGCAGAGGCCACCACAGTGTATACATTTTTTTAAATTTTATATATATTTTTATGTAGCTGTATATAGAAATGGCTGGTTGCATCAGCTTTGCTCTTTTAATGTCCTTTGTGTTCTTTGATGTTTCCCTCTTACACACATGCTTATGTGTGCTGTGGCTATGAGTTTTTTCCGTTGGCCGTAGTCTGGACCCCCTCTCCAGGGGCCCAGGCTTAGACTGAATAGTCTACCTGGACGTTGGAGTCTGCAATAAAGCTTGATTGAAAACGTTTTCAAATAAATAGATATGAAACTGTACATATATGATGTAAATATTGTGTATATAATTTATATCACTATAGTCTATTTATACCTGCATTGTCCTTTCCATTCTTACACTTTCCATCATTGTAACTGAGCTACTGTGTGGAACAATTTCCCTTGTGGATCATTAAAGTTTGTCTAAGTCTACGATCAAAAAAGTATGAAGGTTCTTGGAAATCCAAATGTTGTTTTTAAAGATTGAAAACCACTGGTTAAGACGATACGTATTTCAGTAATTGTATAGAACAGACGGACCTGGCCTTGAGGAGGAGACGGTTTTATTTTCAAACAGTTGAAAAAAAATACCTCCTAAGGCAGTGAGGAGCATTTAATGAGCGAGTGAAGGCGGTGAAAATAGAAATATTTAGTGTGTGCATTCAGGTAGAAGTAGTGAGGCACTGTGCTGCTAGTGTTTCAGTGAGACAAAGGCACCAGAGTGAGCTACAGTACAAAGTGTGTGTAGAAGAAGAGTGTAAAGGCGGCACCATGGCAAAGGTCTCGGGTGTGATGTCATACTGCCCTTCAAAAGTGCAAAAAGGTTAAAAAAAAAAAAATATATATATATATATATATCACTAGTGTGCTGGGCTTCCAAGAGCGTAGCAGTGGAGGCAGTGAAGCTATGTGCCAAAAGTACATTTCATTTCCGTTGCATTAAAAAAACAAAAGACTTTACACTGTACAAAGAACAGAGAGGAACCACGGAGGCATCTAGAACTGATCTGAGAGCAGATCACAAAGTCTCTGAGACACGGAGTCCCTGCTGGTCCTCAGTGTGAGACGATACATCTGACGGGGACAGAAGCCATGTTGTTACACACTCCACTGGCGTGTGTGTGTGTGTGTGTGTGTGTGTTCTATCTACCTGCGCTTGTGCGTTGGGTTCCAGCCTGAGAAGACATCCCACCTGAGAACATTTAGTGTGGACCACTCCAGCTCCGACAAAGTTTGCAGGGTTAGGATCAACGCCCTCCAGCAAACCCACACCAAAACCTATAATCTAGCAAACATAAGTCATGTCAAGTATTAGCAAGCATTAACTCTTTGTCATACAAGCAATAAAACATGTTTTGTCATGAGGTTTGGACATCAGGTCCTGATTTTTCTCTGTTTTAAAACACTGAAAATCCAAAATGTACAAAAGCTTCACTTCATGTGTGGTGATGTCCAAAACCTTGTAATGTGCATTGCTGCCACCTACAGGACATGAGGAAACATTACAGTCTATATGACACATCATCTTATCACATATTCAGTAAATGATGTGAACCATACAGTCTTTTACTATATTCATGCGACCCCGAAAGGGACAAGCGGTAGAAAAATGGATGGATGGATGTGAACCGTATTGCTATTTATTATTGTTTAAGAAATTATTTCTAAAAAGTGGTAGGAATAAATAAGCTGTGCTTCTTCCTAATCCTTTTCGGACAAGTTAGAGAATGCAAAACTTTAACTGTATACAGTGGGGCAAAAAAGTATTTAGTCAGCCAGCGATTGTGCAAATTATCCCACTTAAAATGATGACAGAGGTCTGTAATTTTCATCATAGGTACACTTCAACTGTGAGACAAGAATGTGAAAAAAAATCCAGGAATTCACATTGTAGGAATTTAAAATAATTTATTTGTAAATTATGGTGGAAAAAAATTATTTGGACGATTCAAATATGGAAGATCTGTGGCACTCACAGACCTTTAACTTTTTCTTTAAGAAGCTCTTCTGTCCTCCACTCGTTACCTGTATTAATGGAACCTGTTTGAACTTATCTGTATAAAAGACACCTGTCCACAGCCTCAAACAGTCAGAATCCAAACTCCACTATGGCCTAACCAAAGAGCTGTCAAAGGACACAAGGAAAAGAATTGTAGACCTGCACCAGACTGGGAAGAGTGAATCTACAATAGGCAAGCAGCTTAGTGTGAAAAAACCAACTGTGGGGGCAATTATCAGAAAATGGAAGACATACAAGACCACTGATAATCTCCCTCGATCTGGGGCTCCACGCAAGATCTCATCCCGTGGGGTCAAAATGATCAGGAGAACGGTGAGCAAAAATCCCAGAACCACACGGGGGGACCTGGTGAATGACCTGCAGAGAGCTGGGACCAAAGTAACAAAGGTTACCATCAGTAACACACTACACCGACAGGGAATCAAATCCTGCAGTGCCAGACGTGTCCCCCTGCTTAAGCCAGTGCATGTCCAGGCCCGTCTGAAGTTTGCCAGAGAGTATGTGGATGATACAGCAGAAGATTGGGAGAATGTCATGTGGTCAGATGAAACCAAAATAGAACTTTTTGGTATAAACTCAACTTGTCGTGTTTGGAGGAAGAAGAATACTGAGTTGCATCCCAAGAACACCACACCTACTGTGAAGCATGGGGGTGGAAACATCATACTTTGGGGCTGTTTTTCTGCTAAGGGGACAGGACAACAGATCCGTGTTAAGGAAAGAATAAATGTATCGTGAGATTTTGAGCCAAAACCTCCTTCCAGCAGTGAGAGCTTTGAAGATGAAACGTGGCTGGGTCTTCCAGCATGACAATGATCCCAAACACACCGCCCGGGCAACGAAAGAATGGCTCCGTAAGAAGCATTCGAAAGTGAGTGGCCTAGCCAGTCTCCAGACCTCAATCCCATAGAAAATCTGTGGAGGGAGTTGAAAGTCCGTGTTGCTCGGCGACAGCCCCAAAACATCACTGCTCTCGAGAAGATCTGCATAGAGGAAATGGCCAAAATACCAGCTACTGTGTGTGCAAACCTGGTAAAGACCCATAGTAATCATTTGACCTTTGCCAACAAAGGTTATATTACAAAGTATTGAGTTGAATTTTTGTTATCGACCAAATACTTATTTTCCACCATAATTTACAAATAAATATTTTAAAATTCCTACAATGTGGATTCCCGGATTTTTTTCCCACATTCTGTCTCTCACAGTTGAAGTGTACCTATGATGAAAATTACAGACCTCTGTCATCTTTTTAAGTGGGAGAACTTGCACAATCGGTGGCTGGAAAAATACTTTTTTGGCCCACTATACATGTTTGAAACACATCACTCTATTGTTATTATTTTTTAAATTTATTAAATCATGTACAAAATAAATAAATACTTACAATACGAGTATATCTGTGGTCTATGTAGCTGCAGCATACATAATAGGTGGCACACCGTGAAGACAAAACTAAACATTATTTAAAATATTGTATTAAATGGAATTATTTTTGAAAAATTAAACGTAAAATGTATTGTTGGACTCAATATACAAAACATTATATCAAGCACAATGACATAAGAATTATAGTGATACATTTTGACCATTTACTGGCACCGTAAAAATATTGATACACAATTTAAAAAATCCTAATTAGAAAATTGTATTGAACAGATTAAAATATATGGTAGAAAAATATTGTTGTGTTGCGTAGAGGCAGGGATTTTACATTCAGATGGTTTGTGGTTCTTTTGCGGTCAACAGAAGTAACGGCACCCAAGTTCACACTCTCTCCAAACAAGCCAAAACAATTCCCCCAAACAAGTGCAGGTGATATTTATTCAGCAATCATTCATCCCCACAAACATGCCTCCCACACACATGTAGCCACACCCACTATCCTACTTGTCACCTGGGATAGTGGGTGTGGCTACATGTGTGTGGGCGGCGTGTTTGTGGGGATGAATGATTGCTGAATGAATATCACCTGCACTTGTTTGGGGGAACTTTTTGGCTTGTTTGGAGAGAGTGTGAACCTGGGTGCCGTTACTTCTGTTGACCGCAAAGGGAACGCAAAAGAACAGCAAAATGACTGCAAAGGAACCACAAACCATCTGAATGTAATGTATTGTATTTTTACTCAAAGGGACAATAAATCACCCTCAAAACTGCAATAAGGTCTTCATGTTGCATCCTTGGACCTAGCGTGTCAGACAGAGCCCTGCTTTCCACTCTCAGTGACTAATTACTTGTTAATTGTCACACAACACATTGTTTAATAAAATGTTATTAAATACATTTTAAATTAAAATAATTATTTATTCATTTATAAAAAAAATCTCAGAAAATTGATTATACTAATGTACAAAATTACATTAAAGGCCTACTGAAATGAGATTTTCTTTTTTAAACAGGAATAGCAGGTCCATTCCATGTGTCATACTTGATCATTTCGCGATGTTGCCATATTTTTGCTAAAAGGATTTAGTAGAGAACATGGACGATAAAGTTCGCAACTTTTGGTCGCTAATAGAAAAGCCTTGCCTTTACCGGAGGTATGTGCGCGTGACGTCAGGAGTTGCAGGGCTCCACACATATTCACATTGTTTATAATGGGAGCCACCAGCAGTAAGAGCAATTCGGACCGAGAAAGCGACAATTTCCCCATTGATTTGAGTGAGGATGAAAGATTCGTGAATTAGGATATTGGTAGTGAAGGACTAGAAAGAAAAAAAAGAAAAGAAAAAAAAAGCGATGGCTCCGGGCGGCGTCAGTGTGAGCGTTTCAGATGTAATTAGACACATTTACTAGGATAATTCTGGAAGATCACTTATCTGCTTATTGTTTTAATAGTGTTTTAGTGAGATTTTAAAGATTGTAAAGACATACCTCGAGGTCGGGTGGCTGCGATGAACAAGCAGTGTCTCAGAGAGAAGCTGAGGAGCCAAGCTCACATCTGCCTTTTTTGACAGCTGCTACAGGACGACGAATAATCCACTGATGTCTCTGGTTAGATATATATCACAATTTCCCCATCCAAAAACATGCTAGTTGACGTAGAGAAAACATGTTCGCTGCTTCACAACAAATGTGTCTCGGTGCTAGAGACAGCTGCAATCCACTTGCAAAAGATTCAGCAACACAGATGTCCAAAATACTGTGTAATTACGCCATTAACAGAGACAACTTTTAGCCGTGTTTGGTGCTGCGCTGATACGTCCCCTCCAACACGTGACGTCAAGCGTACGCGTCATCATCCCACGACGTTTTCAACAAGAAACTCGCGGGAAATTTAAAATTGCAATTTAGTAAACTAAAAAGGCCGTATTGGCATGTGTTGCAATGTTAATATTTCATCATTGATGTATAAACTATCAGACTGCGTGGTCGGTAGTAGTGGGTTTCAGCAGGCCTTTAAATACAACTAAAATATATATATTTTACAGATTAAAAATAATTAAAGAATAATGGTAAAATATTGTTACAATGTTTTCTAAAATTCTATTTAATACAACATTTTTCTCAATTAAATATTTGTCTTACAATGATACACTTAAAAAAAAATGAATGGTAAAAATTATTTATACACTTACTTTAGAACATTTTTCTCATGAACCCGCATGTATGATTGTCTTAGACATAGATGAGTGTCAGTGTATAGTCCAGAGTGTAAGTAATAGTAATTTATCAATACTATTATTAAGTCTCTTAAGTGGCGTGCTTTGATATCTTGGATTATCGCCTGCCTGTCAAACAACCTTTTGTTTAAAATGTTTAATATTTAAATGTTTTTTGTTTTGCAAGATTCAGAAGAACTTGTGCAATACAACCACTTTTTCCTTAGTGACATCCTGTAAAACTTCAGCTTAAATGTATAAGTGTTGAACTTTTGAGTGTCTTTTTGCAAACACCCTGATGATGTTTTCTCAT
>NC_084612.1:87695772-87718272 GCF_033978795.1 Nerophis ophidion | reverse complement strand
GTTTTAGCAATCAAGAACATTTCAGTTTTTTTTATCCTTCCTTGTGGGGACATTGTTGATTGTCATGTCATGTTCGGATGTACTTTGTGTACACTATCTTTGCTCCACAGTAAGTCTTTGCTGTCGTCCAGCATTCTGTTTTTGTTTACTTTGTAGCCAATTCAGTTTTAGTTTTGTTCTGCGTAGTCTTCCTTAAGCTTCAATGCCTTTTCTTAGGGGCACTCACTTTTAGTTTATGTTTGGTTTAAGCATTAGACACCTTATTACCTGCACACTGCCTCCCGCTGTTCCCGACATCTACAGAGCAATTAGCTACCGGCTGCCACCTACTGATATGGAAGAGTATTACACGGTTACTCTGCCGAGCTCTAGACAGCACCGACACTCAACAACACCACATAATTTGCAGAATATAATTACTGATTTGCAAAAAATATTTTTAATCCCAATCGGTGAAATTAGATAATCTCCCACAGCACACCAGACTGTATCTCACGGCACACTAGTGTGCCGCGGCACAGTGGTTGAAAAACACTGATCTATGGTGTGCAGAAAATGAGTTCAAAAGTAAGTCAAAGAGTGTAGAAAAACCCCTGGATGAGTCTAGTCGCGACTCTTCGCGTTCCACACACAACAGATGTGTTCAATGTGCAAGGTAAAGTTCAAATAGTGTGATCTAACTGTCAAGTGCACTAGTTGCCTCTGCTGGTAGACTGGAGAATGACTAATAAATGTTGGCACGCATTATTTTTAGCGTGACAACTTCTCCTTAGAACCTCAGTAGTTAAAATTAAACTTAAAGTACTGATGATTGTCACACACACACTCGGTGTGGCGAAATCATTCCCTGATTAGGACTTACTCAGTTACTGCAACATTTGGCACACTAGAATAACCTAATGAGGAGCAAAACAGCCTGATAACTCGGGTTGGGCATCGAGCACAGATCGAACCTGGGACTTACATTCTGTTTCTCCTGAAACGTTTTGATGCTCAGTCCATAGATAGAACTATACACGATTACCATATTTTATAAAGGAACACTTAAAATCCTTTCCTTTTCTCAAAAATCAACACTGCGCCTTAAGACCCGGTGCACGTAATGTACATATTATTCTGGTAGTGCTTATCAACCACAAAACAATTTTGTCTGGTACATGATGTAATAATAAGTGTGACCAGTAGATGATACTGTGGAGTAAAGTGAAGTGAATTATATTTGTATAGCGCTTACTCTAGTGACTCAAAGCGCTTTTACAGAGGTGTAATATCTAAGTTACATTTAAAGCAGTGTGGGTGGCACTGGGGACAGGTGGGTAAAGTGTCTTGCCCAAGGACACAACAGCAGTGACTAGGATGGCGGAGGCGGGGATCGAACCTGGAACCTTCAAGTTGCTGGCACGGCCACTCTACCAACCGAACTATACCGTGGACTCTGTTGGCTGTTCAATACATGACGCGAGCAAGCAACACCAAAACGTTTATGTTTCATTGAGAATATAGTACATTTCGGCACACAAAATGTCAAAATTAGAGATGTCCCATAATATCGGGCTGCCGATGTTATCGGCCGATAAATGCTTTAAAATGTAGTATCGGAAATTATCGCTATCGGTTTCAAAAAGTAAAATTTATGACTTTTTAAAACGTTGCTGTACGGCGCGGTACACGGACGTAGGGAGAAGTACAGAGCGCCGATAAACCGTAAAGGCACTGCCTTTGCGTGCCGGCCCAATCATGTAATATCTACGTCTTTTCACACAGACACAAGTGAATGCAATCATGCTTGGTCAACAGCCATACAGGTCACACTGAGGGTGGCCGTAAAAACAACTTTAACACTGTTACTAAAATGCGGCACACTGTGAACCCACACCAAACAACAATGACAAACACAATTCGGGAGAACATCCGCGCCGTAACACAGCATAAACACAACAGAACAAATACCCTGAAACCCCTTGCAGCACTGACTCTTCCGGGACGCTACAATACACACACCCCGGTCCCCCCAACCCTGCCCAACTCAACCTCCTCATACTCTCTCAGGGAGAGCATGTCACAAATTAAAAGCTGCTGTTTTGAGGCTCGGGATCTTTCTGTGTGGAGTTTGCATGTTCTCCCCGTGAATGCGTGGGTTCCCTCCGGGTACTCCGGCTTCCTCCCACTTCCAAAGACATGCACCTGGGGATAGGTTGATTGGCAACATTAAATTGGCCTTAGTATGTGAATGTGAGTGTGAATGTTGTCTGTCTATCTGTGTTGGCCCTGCGATGAGGTGGCGACTTGTCCAGGGTGTACCCCGCCTTCCGCCCGATTGTAGCTCAGATAGGCGCCAGCGACCCCGAAAGGGAATAAGCGGTAGAAAATGGATGGATGGATGGATGTTTTGAGGCATGTTAAAAACAATTATGCACTTTGTGACTTCAATAATAAATAGGGCAGTGCCACGTTGGCATTTTTTTTCCATAACTTGAGTTGATTTATTTTGGAAAACCTTGTTACATTGTTTAATGCATCCAGCGGGGCATCACAACAAAATTAGGCATAATAATGTGTTAATTCCACAACTGTATACAGTATATGGGTATGGGTTGATATCGGAATCGGTAATTAAGAGTTGGACAATATTGGAATATTGGCAAAAAAGCCATTATCTGATGTCTCTAAACAGAAGAGTAGTACGTCATTTTCTGCTCACTCTCTACACTCCCTCTCACTTGATTTAATGCCACGCTCAAGTTGCTTGACCGTTGTGTGACTTAAGCTGCAAAGAAGAAAAAACAGACGTGACGTCACATGCAAGCAATCCAGCTATGAAGCAAATATCCCATGTGATTTGTCGATGTCATAATGTTATAATGTGGGCCGTGTTTGATTTTGTTTGTAGAATAGGCCACGGGGCACACTTAGGACACCCCTTGTGTACCTAATAAAGTGGCTTATAGCATGCAGTATGCATATACCATCGTGCCAGCAGAGAGCATGATGGGACAAGAGGGAGCAGGGCGGGGTCGGTTGGCGAGAAGCACCGTCATCATCGGAGGGGAAGACTGAAGGGGGAGGAAAGGAGGAATGGAGCAAAGAGGAAGTGAAGGTCAGAAAGTAGACGGGAGGAAAGTGACTCATGGGAGAGTGACTGATGTGTTCACACCAAACTAACTCGTGCAAAAACACAGAGTCACACTGAGGAAATGACACGGTGGCCTTTCTTAAAAAAATATTGCCATTGCATCAGGTAATTCAGGTTTAACAGTTTGATACTGGAATGATGAATTCCTATGAGAGAAATGGTTTCAACATACTAGGGATGTAACGGTAGACAAAAAATTTGGTTCGCTATGTACCTTGGTTTAGAGGTCACGGTTCGGTTCATTTTTGGTACAGTAAGAAAACAACAAAATATACATTTTTGGGTTATTTACCAAATTTGTAAACAATGGCTTTATCCTTTTAACATTGGGAACACTTTAATAATTCTGCCCACGTTAATCAACATTAAACTGCCTCAACTTGTTGCTCGGATTAAATAAAAGGACAAAACTTCTTCTACATATAAAAAGTGCAACATTAAACAGTTTCAAGTCAACTCATCATGCTTCATTTATCACAGCATTTGTGAAGCCTGTAGTTGATTTTTATTATGTAAATGTTGTATTTTTATCAACATGTGACAGCAGGGACCCTGCCATTCAAAGCTTTTCTGTCCGTAAAACACACACTCACACGCAGTCACACACACACTGCAAAATGAGCTAACGTTACGCTAAAAGCTAATTAGCCTTCACCTCAAGCCAGAACTGTGAGCGAGCTGAGCTGCAGCTTACGTTTCCAGAAGGTCAACGGGCTCATAGTGATGTTAGTAGTAGTTGACTGGGAGGTGTTTATTATCATTTGGGGAGAGTACGCTGCCTTATGCTCACCTGCTAAACACCTATCTGCTCGACGCTGAAGCGTTTACTACATGCGCTCTGAATACGCACTGCTGATTGGCTATTACCGCTATATATGTAACTAGCTTAGAAACTCGTTTGGTACACCTCCGTACCAAACCGAAAACCCCGTACCGAAACGGTTCAATACAAATACACATACCGTTACACCCCTACAACATACTGAGAAATGTGCTGGTAAGTGTTTGGTGGGAACACAGCATTGGTGGGTTTTTTTTAAAGACAGGAGTGGTCACATGACCATGCGATTGTGGCGTTACCGTGTTGGCGGTGCTGGTTGTATCAGCGCTGACGCTGTGCTCTGTGCCGCCGTTCATGTTGCGGCGTGTGTCGTCGGTGTCGGGCAGGTTGCCGGGTCCCTTCTTCTTCTTCAGCTTGGCCAGGATAGACGACTCTCTCTCCGGGAAGGGCGGCATCTCCTCCAAGATGGTGGCCTGAAGAGGGAGAGTCACAGTTGAAGCGGGGAAGCGAGCGCGCCTGTGGCCGCGCCGCCGCCCCGCCCGTGACGGACCAGGATGTCGGTGGTGGCGATGCTGCTGAGCCTCAGGTACTCCACAGCTCTCTGCTGGAGCTCCACGTCGGCGTTGCGGAGCTGGCTGTCTGAGCGCAGCACGTCCTGGATGGTGGTCTTCACCTCTGGGAACAGGTTGATGAACTTGATGTAGGCGGACAGCAGCAGAGCTCGCGTGGGCACCGAGCACAGGTGGAACTTGGAGTGGAGGAGGTTGAACTGGACCAGGGGGCTGAAGAAGACCACATGACACAAACTTGTTATTGGAATTCATATGCATAGGAACTAGAGATGTGCGATAATGGCTTTTTTTACCGATATTCCGATATTGTCCAACTCTTAATTACCGATATCAACCGATACCGATATATACAGTCGTGGAATTAACACATTATTACGCCTAATTTTGTTGTGATGCCCCGCTGGATGCATTAAACAATCTAACAAGGGTTTCCAAAATAAATCAACTCAAGTTATGGAAAAATGCCAACATGGCACTGCCATATTTATTATTGAAGTTACAAAGGGCATTATTTTTTTTAATCTGCCACAAAACAGCAGCTTGGAATTGGAACATGCTCTCCCTGAGAGAGACTATGAGGAGGTTGAGATGTGTGTGTGTGTGGGGGGGGGGGGGGGGGGGGGGGGGTGTAGCAGGGTGTGTATATCGTAGCGTCCCAGAAGAGTTAGTGCTGCAAGGGGGTCTGGGTATTTGTTCTGTTGCTGTTATGCTGTGTTACGGTGCGGATGTTCTCCCGAAATGTGTTTGTCGTTCTTGTTTGGTGTGGGTTCAAAGTGTGGCGCATATTTGTAACAGTGTTAAAGTTGTTTATACGGCCACCCTCAGCGTGACCTGTATGGCTGTTGAACAAGTATGTATTGCATTCACTGTGTGAAAAGCCGTAGATATCATGTGACTGGGCCGGCACGCAATGGAAGTGCCTTTAAGATTTATTGGCGCTCTGTACCTCTCCCTATGTTCGTGTACACAGCGGCGTTTTAAAAAGTCATAAATTTTACTTTGTGAAACAGATACCGATAATTACGAAACTGATACCGATAATGTCCGATATTACATTTTAAAGTATTTATCGGCCAATAATATCAGCAGTCCGATTTTATCGGACATCCCTAATAGGAACCTGGATTTCTATTAAAGCATGGGTCCTATAATGTGGTCATGTATTGTATTAACACTATCACTTATCAGCGTGAAACGACAACAGCAACATAACTACGGTTTAGTTGCACGTCATTAAAACATGCAGACAGTGGCTTCCTGGTCAGTGCAAAGTAGGGATGCAAAGATTACCTACCAGTAATAAAGATAACCACAGTAAAACTCCCGACAGTTAGTATCACCGTTTTAAAAGTGTCATAATTAGATTTATTTTTTCTACATTTAAAACTCTTCCTTGTAGTCTACCTAAAATGTAATTGTGGTGCTTTGGTCAAAACTGTGAATAGATTATGTTTAACAGACATCTTCAAGTTCATTTCTGATTTGCATGCCTCAATTTCGACTGCATCTGTTGCCTTTCAGCCACGTTGTAGTTTTCAGAACATCCATTTGCAATCTATTGACATACAGTATATAAGTTCGAAATATACCTACTCGAGCTGGGCGATATAGTGAATTATATTTATATAGTGAATTATATTTATATAACGCTTTTCTCTAGTGACTCAAAGCGCTTTACATATTGAAACCCAATATCTAAGTTACATTTAAACCAGTGTGTGGCACTGGGAGCAGGTGGGTAAAGTGTCTTGCCCAAGGACACAACGGCAGTGACTACGATGGCGGAAGCGGGAATCGAACCTGCAACCCTCAAGTTGCTGGCACGGCCACTCTACCAACCGAGCTATATCGCGGGTTTGTCTCTGTGCGATATTGAAAATTACTACATTGTGATATTCGGGTATACGTTCTCACGCAGTTGCTTTTAGCTGCTGGCATTACACTGCAGGCTCTTTTCAATCTTTCTTGCCTCTGCTTCTCACAGACAGCAAGCGCACCTTCTTACATACGTCCAATACATGTACACCCTCACGGAGCAGAGAGTTAGCAGTGTGGGTAATGTTAGCCGTGATGCTAGCGGGGCCGTGCGAGTGGTAATACGAGAGAGAGAAGGTGCGAATTTGGTAACAAATGAAGGACGAATTAATTCCCAATAAAAACAGCAGGGGGTCCATCGTCTGGCGGTGGTTTAGCTTCAAGTGGGACTATGTCGAACAGACAAACGTAATTTGTCAAGTGTGGGGCAAAAAGTGTTGCTACAAAAAGTAGCATTACTCCAAATACGTAGCATCATTTGAAAAGTCCCCTGCTAGAGAATGCAGAGTGCTCCATTCGGTGCCATACCAACAAAATGCGGAGGCAACCATTTCCACATCAACACCATATGAAAATAATTGTGACCAACATAAGGAGATAACGTCCGCAGTAAGCTCCCACATAGCGATCTGATTTCCTATGATGCAGCCCATTTTTATTTGACAGTTATTGAAATATCTTGTGTGACATCATGCACAAAAGTGCACTAATAGCTTGTTTTAAAATGTCTCTGACAATCTTGCACTTTCTGTTTTGAAATGACATGAATGGTTGTGCCACTGCTTAATAACTGTTTAATAAATACAGTTTTGGTCAATTGACTTAGTTGGGATTTCCTTCTCTGCATGAAAGTTTAAAATGAGCATATATTCATGCAGTATGCACAAGAATGTTTTAATGTAGACACATATAATCCTCATACTGCTGTGATTATATGCATCAAATGTTCATTCCAGGCTAAGGCAAAAAAATCGAGACGGCGCAGTGGGAGAGTGGCCGTGCGCAACCCGAGGGTCCCTGGTTCAAATCCCACCTAGTACCAACCTCGTCACGTTCGTTGTGTCCTGAGCAAGACACTTCACCCTTGCTCCTGATGGGTGCTGGTCGGCGCCTTGCATGGCAGCTCCCTCTATCAGTGTGTGAATGTGTGTGTGAATGGGTAAATGTGGAAGTAGTGTCAAAGCGCTTTGAGTACCTTGAAGGTAGAAAAGCGCTATACAAGTACAACCCATTTATTTATTTATCATTTATATTGTGTATCGTGATATGGCCTAAAAATATCGAGATACTATAAATGGCCATATCGCCCAGCCTTGATATCTACTTTGTATTAGAAATCAAGGCTCCATATCTACTTTGTATTAGAAATGGAAACACCGGAGGATACCCCACAACAAAAGGTATGGACAAAAATAAGGCACTTATTGACTACAAAGACAGAGTACAATGTTGGACTCACACAAAGTTCTTGGGGTAAATCTCTACCGGATATGGAGATATTCGCTGACGTCACCAATTGGAAAAACAAGACGAATTTGGCAACTTCCAAATGGCTTGTTTGACGGAAGCATGCAGGAAGGCAAAATTGTGTTATATTTCTCTGAAATACCTCCATAGTTTGATTTCCCATTTTTGGGACTTACCATATTTTTTCGGACCTTAGGACGCACCGGATTATAAGGCACACTGCCGATGAGAGAGTCTATTTTCATTCAAAAGACGCACCGTTTTAAAAGGTGAATTAAGAGGGTTCATATTGTGATTTGTTTTATAAATGTAAAAGACTTCCTTGTGGTCTACATAACGTGTAATGGTGGTTCTGTGGTCAAAATGTTGCATAGATTGTTTTACAAACTATCTTTAAGCCGTTTCCGAATCACCGTCTTGTCGGCGCTCTTATTTACAAGCCTCCACTTACACAGTATCTTCCTCCTCGTCATCTTTGTTGTACCGGTACTTTTTAGCACTTCCATATAGTCTACTGACAGATATAAGACAGAAATGTACACTACTTTATATTAGAAATGGCAACAGCGGCGGATGAATAGCCCACAAAAAGAGGACAGAGAAAAAGAAAGAGCTTATTGACGACAGCGTGGACGACAACGGCGGACACGCGCACATTTTCGGGACCTATGCCAGATCCCAAATATACATCAGCAGGAACCAGCAGGTAAGTTGGTTTTGCATAACAGGTTGAAAACAACACACCAGATAACGTCTCCAATAGGTGCCATTCGGGGTCCTTATATACACACACCATAAGAATATCCATAGGCACACTACTTCTGACTAAAGTAGCCGTAATGCGGCTACAATCCATCAAGCGGTGCGGCTCCGTAGCTTACCAAAGTCGTACTAAAAAATGTTGACAGATTTTTGAGCGCCGTGTGAAACGTTCTATATTCTCAATTAAACATCCAAGTTTAACCTGTACTTGAAGGCATCATTTATTGAACAGGCATCAGCTTGCAGTTCATACTGACAATCATTGGTACTTTAAATTTAAAGTATGTCTTATGTGTGACTGCCATCTACTGGACAAACTTATCATTACAACATGAAACAAATAAAATTGCTTTGAGATTGATAAATACATTCAGAATTAATCAGTCCATTAGGCGCACCGGTTATAAGGCGCACTGTCGATTTTAGAGACAATGAAAGGATTTTAAGTGCGCCTTATCAGTCCAAAAATACAGTATGCAGATCTCAAATAAACAAACAGGTACCAAAAGATAGGAAAAGTTGGTTTTGCTTAATAGGTCCCCATTAAATTCAAATTACCAAAAAAACGTGACTGATTAACTGATAGACGTACCAGCTCAATAGCTGAAATGCTAACATGAAAACAGGAGACGTACACGTCTTTCCCCGTTAAGAAAGGATATACCCAATATAAACATATACAAACACATTTCTGTCTGAGTAACTAAACTCATCATTTGTGCACATTGAACTTAGAAGCTGTGCTCTCTTAGAACTGAGTGGTCATTCTTTACCAGACAAAGGTGTTTTTACGATGACTCCAGGGACCACTGAACAGAGTAAGACGCCACTAAGCCCGCCAGAAGTAATAAATGATAATATTCATTTAATTTGTTACAGACTCTTTATTTAAATACATCTTTAAGCGCTAGAGTACAAATTTAAACAATACCAACTTAGCCATCAAAACAGACACAATATTGACAAAAGTAGTGGGTCTACTTATTTTATTTTAATTTTTTATTAACTTGGTCAAAATATGTCTGTTTGTAGAAGCACTTTTTGAGAGCATTCAACGAGCAATAATATTGATATCCATGATAATTTTGGTCACCTATATGAAATTTTCAGATCGTTACAATCCTCGTGCAAAAAAAGCTTCAAAATAGAATCATGGTAGTACAAACCTGAATTTTACCAGAGTAACTAACAAAATGATGTCCACAAGCTTCTGCAGGTTTGCGGTTGCCAGCAATTCTCCTTAAAGGGGAACTGCACTTTTTTTGGAATATTGCCTATCGTTCACAATCGTTATGAAATACATGACGATGGATGCTTTTTTTAAATGCATTATAAATATTAAATGAATGTATCAAAAGTTTGCTTACAATGGAGCCTGTGGGAGCCGCTCAATTCTGCCTATAAATCCATTAAAAAGATCCAAACACCTCCATTGAGGTTTGACATACATTATGTAAGTATATATGTAATGTAGCAACGGACACATTCATAACATTTAAGCATAAACAAAGCATTAATTTAAAAAACGCATCACAACGCTTGCTTTTTCTTTCTTCTTTTGATCACTGATTATTACTCGCTTCATGAGAGCCAACAAACATAAAAAATATTACTTACTGTACAAGGTCATATATTCCCGTTTAGATTAAGAATGACTCATAATCCTTGCAAAGAAAAGGGGTTGGGGCGGGTGGGGGGGCAAGCGTCTAGCGGTATAGCTCAGTTGGTAGAGTGGCCGTGCCAGCAACTTGAGAGTTGCAGGTTCGATTCCCGCATCCGCCATCCTAGTCACTGCCGTTGTGTCCTTGGGCAAGACACTTTACTCACCTGCTCCCAGTGCCACCCACACTGGTTTAAATGTAACTTAGATATTGGGTTTCACTATGTAAAGCGCTTTGAGTCACTAGAGAAAAGCGCTATATAAATATAATTCACTTCACTTCACTTTTGGTGTTGTCCTTGCCAGCTTCGGGTCCTAAATGGCTGTCAAAGTGTACCAACTTTTCGGAATACCTATTCAGACTTCTTCTGTCCAGGTGGGAAGCATGATTTATTATCTAGAGTAAATTTACAGGAGAAAGAAAGCGAGAAAGCAGCAGACCACTCGATGATGTAAACATGTGCACAGACAGTAGCTATAATAGTTTGTCTGCATTAATGCTTGTAATAATAATAATATCACAAATAATTGGTTAATATTCAAATCACAAAATGTAAAAGGAGTATTGTTGGCATTTTTTGAATGGCTATTTATTTAAATTTTATGGGCGAAATAGAGGCGCTCCCTTTAGTTCTGCTGTAAGCGGACTGCATTAAAAAAGTCCATCCGTCGTCGTGCCTTTCATGATTGTGAACCATAAGCAAAATTCCCAAAAAATTGCAGTTCCCCTTTAAGTCTCTGGCCAAAGTTACAAATAATTGATATAACAATGGCTAGTTTCAGTTTCCATTATGTCGACAACCGCTTATGTTGACGTCTGTTTTTTTCTCTTTAAGTTAGAGGCACAGAGGTCCGCGCTATACTGAGACATTGTAGAAAAGTACATTTATATTCAAAGCAATAATAAATAAGTGTTTGCACCTGGATCGCGGGTCACCAGCAATCAGGTTCCCAAACTCTCCCAGGATGTAACCTCCCACTTTGACCAGGTTCTCATGGCAGGCAGGTCTTTGAAGAGCCTAAGAGAGTTCCAGAAGCATTAGACAAAAGTTCAGGACATCATTTCAGATCTGGCTGACTCCAAGCTCACTTCAAACACAGTCTTGGCAGCATAGCCTTGGACGTCGTCATGGTTTATGACAATCTGGATGACGCGGTACCACACCTCCTCGCTGACGTGGTCTCCTGCCATGCGGATGAGGTTGAGGATGGTGTCTACGTACCAAGTGTAGTCCACGGCGTACTTCTCTGCCAGGATGGCCACCTTCAGCACCTGAAGGGGAAATAGCTAGGAAACTGAGTAAATGGGAGGGACCGGGCGCTGAACGGCGGCTGTATGAATGACGCACTATTTCCTCTCTGATGGAGTAGTCGGCGGTCTCCAAGTAGCTCAGCATCTCGGCCACAATCTGCTTAGCGTTGCTGCGGTCGCACATGGCGTAGAGAAGGTCCACCGCCCGCTGGCGAACGCTCACGTCCCGCTCCGTCTAGCAAAAACCCACGTGAGGAAGATTGTCCTGCCAGTATGTCCCAGGTGCACTAAGCCATGCACATTAAAGGAGATGCGTCAGTCACCTTTAAAGCATTAATCACAGTTTCCATGTGCGTCTTCACGGCCTCGTGGGAAAACTCCGAGCTGGCCAGCGTGCACATGCTCTCCAAGGCCAGATATCGCAAGTTGGTCTCCCTGTGCTGCAGGAACTGACCCAGCTGGTTGCACGCTCGTACCAACAGGGTGGGCTCACTGGGGTGACGCACAGGACACAAGTGTTTGCAGGGGGAGCACCAAATAGGACTTGCCATACCCTCAACTGGGAGCGCTACCCACCTGTCGTGGTGGATGATGAGTGAAATAGCTTCAAACAGGACAGCGTTCTTTGCATTGGAGTGTTGGACCTTTTTGGACTTGGGGGGCTCCTGGGCTTTGTTCAATATGGTCTCCAGGCATTCTGTCAGACGGCTTCGCAACGCAGCGTCCTCTGTGTCGGACAAAAGCAACCTAGTTACTTACTGCCTTTTGACAGTCAAACGGTCCTGGGGTCTCAGTTGTATGACATCACATCTAAGTAGGGATGGGTACCATTAACATTTTCACCTAATACGGTAACAACTCCCGGGATCTGGGAATAAATATTGGTACTTAAAAGTACCAATTTTTGACAATTCTGTGCTTAAGATAATAAAATCTATTATTTTATTGCAACATTTAATAAAAGAGGGCAGCATGTTGGGTACAGGGGTTAGTGTATGTGCCTCACAATACGAAGGTCCTGAGTAGTCCGGAGTTCAATCCTGGGCTCGGGATCTTTCTGTATGGAGTTTGCATGTTCTCCCCGTGACTGCGTGGGTTCCCTCCGGCCTCCTCCCACCACCAAAAACATGCACCTGGGGATAGGTTGATTGGCAACACTAAATTTGCCCTAGTGTGTGAATGTGAGTGTGAATGTTGTCTGTCCATCTGTGTTGGCCCTGTGATACGGTAGAAACTTGTCCAGGGTGTACACCGCCTTCTGCCCGAATGCAGCATTTTGTACCCGAAAGCGGTACAAAATGGATGGATGGATGGCATTTAAAAAAAGAGTTGAGAACTGAGAGATTATGAGAACTGCTGTCCAATTGTTACATCGTGTTTCATTGTGACATTTCTGAGTCTCATTTGCAGACACTAAGTTACAGTTGCACGTCCAAGACGTTAGATAGCAGGAGAGCACGCATGGTTTCCCCTTAATGTATTTGATTGGGGCAGTGAGGCACAAATACATATTAGCCACCACACCTAATAAAATAAAATAAATATAAAAGTATGGTAGCGTCCAGAAGAAAACAAATACTAACACCGTTTTTTAATGTTTTATTTGATCTTTTATTGCCAATTTTATGCCAACATCGGTGCGGCGTCTTCAGTAATGTGGACGCTGTATCGATCTGTTGTGGTGAAGAAGGAGCCGAGCTGCAAGGCAAAGCTCTCAATTTACCGGCCGATCTACGTTCCCATCCTCACCTATGATGAGTGAAATGGCTTCAAACAGGACAGCGTTCTTTGCATTGGAGTGTTGGACCTTTTTGGACTTGGGGGGCTCCTGGGCTTTGTTCAATATGGTCTCCAGGCATTCTGTCAGACGGCTTCGCAACGCAGCGTCCTCTGTGTGTCATGAGCTTTGGGTTATGACCGAAAGGACAAGATCACGGGTACAAGCGGCCGAAATGACTTTCCTCTGCTGGGTGGCGGGGCTCTCCCTTAGAGATAGGGTGAGAAGTTCTGTCATCTGGGAGGAGCTCAAAGTAAAGCCGCTGCTCCTCCACACCTAGAAGAGCCAGATGAGGTGGTTTGGGCATCTGGTCAGGATGCCACCCGAACGCCTCCCTAGGGAGGTGTTTAGGGCACGTCCAACCGGTAGGAGGCCACGGGGAAGACCCAGGACACGTTGGGAAGACTATGTCTCCCGGCGGGCCTGGGAACTCCTCAGCATCCCCCGGGAAGAGCTGGACGAAGTGGCTAGGGAGACGAAAGTCTGGGCTTCCTTGCATAGGCTGCTGCCCCCGCGATCCGACCACGGATAAGCGGAAGAAGATGGATGGATGCTAACAACAGGCCCAATTCCAACAAGTATTTCCTGCGTGCACAAACGTGTGCCTCTGTGCTGCACTCCTAGACACAAAACACTTCTTTATTTTTCGCCGACACGTTTTCCACAGACCATAGGAAAATGACCATCATAACACACAAACATACACATTACCACTAGGAGGTAGTTACAGTATGAATGGCTATACAGTCTATCATCAATCAATCAATGTTTGCTTATATAGCCCTAAATCACTAGTGTCTCAAAGGGCTGCACAAACCACCACGACATCCTCGGTAGGCCCACATAAGGGCAAGGAAAACTCACACCCAGTGGGACGTCGGTGACAATGATGACTATGAGAACCTTAGAGAGGAGGAAAGCAATGGATGTCGAGCGGATCTAACATGATACTGTGAAAGTTCAATCCACAATGGATCCAACACAGTCGCGAGAGTCCAGTCCAAAGAGGATCCAAGACACAGCAGCGAGAGTCCCGTCTACAGCTCTTTGCGCACTATTGACTACTGATGCACTAAAAATTTGGCCAAAAAGAGACGTACTTTAATCAGCAAAACAGTGCTCTCGAAACCGAAAGGTGTGATGACGTACGCTATACGCGCTGGGTTGTCTGGAGTCGAGCCGGCGTGTGCACGCTGTGGACGTACTTCAATATATCCGAGATACACCCGTGGACAGCGAGCGTATAAAAATAATAATACATTTTACTTATAAGGCGCCTTTCTGGGCACTCAAAACAATAAAATCAATTGGACAAAAACAACAACCACAAGAAATTGTTTGATAAGATTTACAGTGAATAAGCAGTGATGAATAGGTGTGTGTTGAGTCTGGATTTGAAGAGGGATATTGAGTCTAAGTTACGAAGGTCTGATGATAATGAGTTTCAAAGATGAGGGGCAGAGCGGCTGAAAGCTCGGGCACACGATGGACAGTTTAAATAAGGGGTCAGTGAGATGGATGGATGAAGAAGATCTTAGGGAACGTGAGGGCGTGGTGGGTGATATACAGGAAGACCGCTGTTTACGTGACATACCCGTGGACAGCGATCTTCACAAATTCAGATGACATTGGCGGCTTTTAATGAGAAAACTGGCAGATTTTAATGAGAGAACTGGCGGTGTTTAATGAGAAACGCAGCGTGAAGCAAGTGTGACGTCAGGCTCTCTGCAGCTCAAGTCACTTTTTGCATCGAGCGACAAAAGTAAAGGGTTTCTAAGTACAGTCTCCGAAAAAAAACAAATATAAATGCTAAATTTATTGCAAGTCGTTATTACAGAAAGTGACAAAAAGGATTGGAAATATCGCCCAAAAAAAAAATTCTAAACAAAGTACAATGAGCAGCAACAATTTCAAAATAGAACAAAAACGATATTATGTAAAAAAAATATTTCTATGTTACTATTATATTTAACATATTTTTTGCCTTTTTTGAAGGATATATGCATCACAGCAAATCATGTGATGACATCATACAAACCACGCTCATAATCCACACCCCAACGACGCAGATATTTTGGCAATTTAGGGGAAACCCTGGTCGGGATGTCAAACTTTCTTTCATTGAGGGCCACATCGCAGTTTTGGCTGGATTCAGAGGGCCACATGTAACAGTGAATAATATATGAATATAAACGAATAAAGATTTTCCTCATGATATTGTTACATAATTGTCTATGCATTACTTTTTTTTTTACATACACTTAAAATACCTCGCAGCTCAGTTGCTTGATTATTACTATAAAATGTACACTGTTTTTACAGCTACTAGCGTAAGTAGAGAAACAGTACAAATGTTTTTAACGGTAAAATTCTGGCAACGGAGCTGCCAGTTTTTTACCATAAAACATAAAGTTGGTTTTACAGTATACAGTGTGGAGTGAAAAAACAATACCGCGTTTTTTGTTTTTTTTCCTGGCGATTCATCTGCCGTTTTTTTTTTTACCGTAAAGTCTATTTTTATTTTTACAGTGTACAATTTGGTGGATAATTTGCTTTGAAATCATAATACAGACATTTAAGTATTTAATGTCATTTGAATTATTAGATAATATTAAAGTTTAAATGATATTACTGTAAACTGCTTTTTTTCTTGGTGTGAAAAACTTTTGCTCAGTGTATAAAATGGGTATTAAGATTTTTTTATTTATATATACAGACTGAAATCATTTAGTGCATAATATGTATAATTTATTATTTTCATTATTTCAGTTTTACTTTTCTTATTGTATGCAAAAATCTGCACTGCAACCACTTAATTTCCCTGTTATTGGATGCAAGGAGGTGGCGACTTGTCCAGGGTGTATTCTGCCTTCTGTCTGATTGTAGCTGAGATAGGCTCCAGCACCCCCTCGACCTCAAAAGGGACCAGCAGTAGAAAATGGATGGTTGGATGGATGGATGAATAAAAGTCTGTCCTATTCTATGTATATTTTTCTGTCAAAATGGAAAACACAACAAATACATTTTGTAACAAAATATAAAGTATTTTATTGACGTGTATTATTTCCAAGCTTTTGCGGGTCATATAAAATGACGAGGCAGGCCACATCTGGTGGGCTTTGAGTTTGACACTTGCGCAGTAGTGTATAGTTTATGGTGTTCTTTTTTGTTGCGCCCTAAAAAGTGTTAGTACTGTAAGTAAGCACCAGCTTTTTGATTGTAACCTGTATCTTAGTTGTAGTTTTCATTCACAAATTTGGAGTGTTGAAATCGGCATTAAAAAATGTGCTTATGCATGTCAATGGCAATGCCAATGTATATTAGCATGAAGATAACACATTTTTGGAAAGGTGGAGCCTTGGTTTACTTACGTTGGAGCGTTTTGTGAGGAAAATTACTTTGTTGGTATTGAAAATTGCAACATTAACAAGAGGTAGTTTGAGCCCTAAGTACCCAAGTGTTGCATCACGTGCAAGCCAGGTACTGAAATAGGGCACCGTTGGATTTTACGCAAAACGGTGGAAGCCAAAATAGTACCGGATTGCGTACCCATCCCTTCACTGTGCATGTTGAACTGTAGCATAAACGTTATATAGGAAGACTGATTTACCAGGCGGAGGGTAGCACTGCAGTAGTCGCAGTAGTTTAACAGAGAGCCAAGGTGCTGCAACAAAGTAGTACGTGTAGTCTTGGAGGTCGATGGACGCTGACGTCACAATCTGCGTAGGAAAAGATGAGATGTTAAAACCACATTTGGGGTCGATGAAAAGTGTTTAACCGCTTAGTGAACCCCACCCTGCTCAGTCGGGCCACCGCCAGTGCCACGGAGGTTTTGAAGTCATCCGGACTCTTGTGAGCCAGCGTGGTGATGAGGCTGGTGGCTGCCGTGACGACGCCCTTAAAACAGACACACGTCGTTGTCACGTTGCACAGAGAGTATGATGATGATGATGATGATGTAGGGGTTAAGAGTCGTACCAGGTGCTGGTCGTTCAGCAGATGGACCACTCGCGCCGTCCACTCGCCCATAGGCACCAGGTCAGGTGACGTCTTGTTTAGACGGAGGAGACAGAGCGCCGCGCTCTGCTTCACGCTGTCCATGGTGTCCCTGCTCCAGACCAAAATATATTTGTTAAAACATGTACGTAGTGTGTACAAGTATGATGCAGTTGTGTTTGTGTACACACACACACACACACACACACACACACACACACACACACACCCCGCCACTAGGATGCGGGGGATTTCGGAAGCAAAGGCCTCTGCCATTTCTCGGCTGCCCACGTTGGCGATGCAGTGCAATGCGAGGTTCATGAAGGTCGGGTTGCGGCTGCCCAGGTCGTTCTTGATGGCGTTGTTGATGAGACGGATGAGGTCGCTGTTTGAGTTCACCAGCACTGAGATGAACAAGTAACCCTGAAACAAACACAGTAAAACGTTCTATGAAAAAAATAGTACTGTTTATTTTTGTCAATGCACTACAATTTATGGATGGGCGATCCAAAAATATCAAGATCTACAGCAGGGGTCACAAACGCGGTGCCCGCGGGCACCAGGTCGCCTGTAAGGACCAGATGAGTCGCCCGCTGGCCTGTTCTAAAAATAGCTCAAATAGCAGCACTTACCAATGAGCTGCCTCAATTTTTTTTATTTTATTTATTTACTTGCAAGCTAGTCTCGCTTTGCTCGACATTTTTAATTCTAAGAGAGACAAAACTCAAATAGAATTTGAAAATCCAAGAAAATATTTTAAAGACTTGGTCATCACTTGTTTGAATAAATTCATTATTTTTTTTACTTTGCTTCTTATAACTTTCAGAAAGACAATTTTACAGAAAAAATACAACCTTAAAAATAATTTTTGGATTTTAAAACACATACTTTTTTACCTTTTAAATTCCTTCCTTTTCTTTCCTGACAATTTAAATCAATGTTCAAGTAAATTTATTTTTTTATTGTAAAGAATAAATACATTTTAATTTAATTCTTAATTTTAGCTTCTGTTTTTTTTACGAAGAATATTTGTGAAATATTTCTTCAAACTTATTATGATTAAAATTCAAAAAAATCTAGAAAATCTTTACAATCAAATTTAAATCTTATTTCAAAGTCTTTTGAATTTCTTTTAAAAAAATTTTTGGGGAAAATCTAGAAGAAATAATGATTTGTCTTTGTTAGAAATATAGCTTGGTGCAATTTGTTATATATTCTAACAAAGTGCAGATTGGATTTTAACCTATTTAAAACATGTCATCAAAATTCTAAAATTAATCGTAATCAGGAAAAATTACTAATGATGTTCCATAAATTCTTTTTTTTTTTTTCAAAAAGATTCGAATTAGCTCGTTTTTCTCTTCTTTTTTTCGGTTGAATTTGGAATTTTAAAGAGTCGAAATTTAAGATAAACTATGTTTCAAAATTTAATTTAAATTTTTTTTTGTGTTTTCTCCTCTTTTAAACCGTTCAATTAAGTGTTTTTTTCATCATTTACAAAAAACCTTCCGTAAAAGGAAAAAAAATGTATGACGGAATGACAGACAGAAATACCCATTTTTTTAATATATATATATATAGATTTATTTATTAAAGGTAAATTGAGCAAATTGGCTATTTCTGGCAATTTACTTAAGTGTGTATCAAACTGGTAGCCCTTCGCATTAATCAGTACCCAAGAAGTAGCTCTTGGTTTCAAAAAGGTTGGTGACTCCTGATCTACAGTATATAATCAATATCAACATAAAACGCGTTCAATAAAAAGTTTGATTTTTTTTTTCCGCCGAAAGAAAGAGGAACTTTTTTTGATTGAATTGATTGAAACTTGTATTAGTAGATTGCACAGTACAGTACATATTCCGTACAATTGACCACTAAATGGCAACACCCGAATAAGTTTTTCAACTTGTTTAAGTCGGGTCCACGTTAATCATTTTAGATGCGTAGCAAGGTTGGTTGGTTGAACAAAAGGCACTCGCTTTCTGGTAACCGAGCAACACAGGAAGTGTACACTGATCGGTGCGAGTGACACGCTAACAGCCAAACAGGTAACAGCAACAACTATTACGTTTGGTTGCGCCATCTCGTCGCCTCGCGGTTGATTGTGAAAGTCAAAAGGAATGCTGCTGAGAACAAAAAAAATGTGGATAAAACAGGTAGTCACCTCGATAGTATAGCGTTTTTTTTTTAAATTTATTTTGAAATGGAACGCGGTCAGATCAATGAGGTCTGTAAATGATGCAAGGCGCTCATCCCCACCAAAACCGGTAATACCACACCACCTGAGCTGCACTCACCCTTTAGAGCACAGTCGTAACCTTTTAGCACTAAAACTGCAAAACATAGTTCTCGGGTTTACATTTTCACACTATTTTCTTACACTTTATTAAACATTTCCTACATATTTCTGACTTTTGCACATTGATTTTAAGAAGTTATTGTTAAATGTTTAAAGTGATTTAAAAAAATTTTTTCCATGCTTGTGTTGACATTTCTTATCCTTTCTGCCTTGATAGCTGAGGGGATTATAATCAGAGGAAGGTTACATTTTAAATACAAAAGTTTATATTTAATATATGTTTCCCATAAAAAATATAAATATTTATCACTATCAACCGATATAAAACACATGTATTGTGATACAGTTTTCAGCCGTATCGTCCAACCCTATCGTACTACGACCTATTGTTTGCTGCTCCTTCTAGACAAGCTTTATTGCAGACGGCATCTACCCATGTCTTTTTTTTATGTGTCGCAGCGGCACCTGAAGGGAATGGAACAATGTGCCATAATTACGACGGTCAGCTGGATAACAAAAAAATACCAATAGCTGTATCATTTGTCCAGAATCTTAACAATCCTCCTGAACCAACCAAATTAGGAACAGGTACCAACAATATGGGTACAGTACACGGTATACACTTGCCACTTTCAAAAAACAAACAAAATTGTGGCTAGTTGAGCAACAATCGTGTTCCCATGTTAGTTTTTACAAATTTTTACTCATTGTTTTTTATCTAGTCTGCACTTTATCTGTGTTATTATTGTTATTGGCTTCTATCTAGTTTGCACTTTGTCTGTATTATTTTTATTACCATTATTATTGACTCATATTTGCCTTATTTTATTTTCCTATTTTTAATGATGTTGGATCTGTATTGTTGTTGGGAACAAGTGTTGTAAATTAGCTTTGGCTACAAACACTATGATGCAAACATTGGATAACTGTTTCAGATGTCTATGTTTCTGTCCCTATTTCAAATAAACCTTTATATATATATATATATATATATATATATATATATACATACACACACACGCACACACACAAAATGAAGAAATTAAGTATTTGAACACCCTGCTATTTTGCAAGTTCTCCCACTTAGAAACCAGGGAGGGGTCTGAAATGTTCATGGTAGGTGCACGTCCACTGTATGAGGGATAACCTAAAAAGAAAAATCCAGAAATCACAATCTACGATTTTTTAAAATTGTATTTGTGTGATACAGCTGAAAATAAGTATTTGAACACCTATCAATCAGCTAGAATTCTGACCCTCAAAGACCTTTTAGTCCGCCTTTAAAAGTCCTCCTCCACTCCACTGTATTATCCAGAATCAGATGCACCTGTGTGAGGTCGTTAGCTGCATAAAGACACCTGTCCACCCCATACAATCAGTAAGACCCAAACATTCAGCATGGCTAAGAGCAAAGAGCTGTCCAAAGACACCAGAGACAAAATTGTACAACTCCACAAGGATGGAAAGGGCTACGGAGAAATTGCCGAGCAGCTTGGTGAAAAAAGGTCCACTGTTGGAGCAATCATTAGAAAATGGAAGAAGCCCAACATGACGGTCAAGCTCAATCGGAGTGGAGCCCCATGCAAGATATCACCTCGTGGGGTCTCAATGATGCTACGAAACTAAGACATCATGGTTTGAAATCATGCATGGCACGGATGATCCAGAGGAGTCATGGGAGAAAGTTTTGTGGACAGATGAGACTTTTTGGTCATAATTCCACTATGCGTGTTTGGAGGAAGAAGAATGATGCGTACCATCCCAAGAACACCATCCCCACTTTGAAGCATGGGGGTGGTAGCACCATGCTTTGGGGGTGTTTTTATGCTCATGGGACAGGACGACTGTACTGTATTAAGGAGAGGATAACTGCAGCCATGTATTGTGAGATTCTGGCCAAAAACCTCCTTCCCTCAGTCAGATCAGTAAAGATGAGTCGTGGCTGGATCTTCCAACATGACAATGACCCAAAGCACACAGCCAGGAAAACCAAGAAGTGTCTTCGTAAGAACCATATCAAGGTTCTGGAGTGGCCTAGCCAGTCTCCGGACCTAGATCCAATTGAAAATCTTTGGAGGGAGCTGAAAGTCTGTGTTACACAGCGACAGTCCAGAAACCTGACTGATCTAGAGAAGATCTGTGTGGAGGAGTGGGCGAAAATCCCTCCTGCAGTCTGTGCAAACCTGGTGAAGAACTACAGGAAACGTTTGACCTCTGTAATTGCAGACAAAGGCTACTCTAACAAATATTAATGTTGGTGTTCAAATACTTATTTTCAGCTGTATCACACGAATAAATTGTTAAAAAAATCATAGATTGTGATTTTATCGATTTTTTTCTTTTTAGGTTATCTCTCATACAGTGGACATGCACCTACCATGAAAATTTCAGACCCTTCCATTTGCAAAATAGCAGGGTGTTCAAATACTTATTTTCTTCACTGTATATATATATATATATATATATATATATATATATATATATATATATATTAGGGGTGGGCAAATTAATGTGTTAATTACGAGTTAACTCATCAATCTATTAACGCCGACAATTATTTGCGTATGTTGTTTACATGCTTTTATTTTGTTAACGCCTTTTCTTAACAAGATGGCGTCGCCCGGATGGGCTTCGGTGTCGAGGGGCTCTTGGTAAAGATGGAACATTTGGCAAAAATACCGGACAACTCTGCAAATTTCATGGCTGGCTTACAGCGTGGTCACTCCGGGATCACTTACGACCGCCAGACAATTCTGGATGTGGATAGATCGGGCCGTTTTGGACTGAATGACGCGTGCTTGCTAGACCGGCTAGCTAGCATGGGAATACTTTGCCGGCTACATCCAGCGACGTGTGAAGCAGCGGAGTATATGTGTTGTCTATTTATGAATAATGCAGACGAGGCGTGTTGGCTGAGTTCTTAACGTTTGCTTTCAGAGCGTGCATATCACAACATACAAGATGCCATCATGGCGACACAACCTAT
>NC_084612.1:87590772-87693272 GCF_033978795.1 Nerophis ophidion | reverse complement strand
TTGGAAGAGGACTAGAAATGTTGTCTCTCTCAGTTTGTGGAGCATTTGCTTAAAGTACCAGTAGAGTAGAAAAACAAGTTGACTTTATATGTTTAATTAGGGCTTGGCGATATGGCCTTTTTTTAATATCTCGATATTTTTAGGCCATATCACGATGCACGATATATATCTCGATATTTTGCCTTAGCCTTGAATGAACATTTGATGCATATAATCACAGCAGTATGAGGATTCTATGTGTCTACATTAAAACATTCTTGTGCACACTGCATGAATATATGCTCATTTTAAACATTCATGCAGAGAGGGAAATTACAACTAAATCAATTGACTAAAACTGTATTTATTAAACAGTTATTAAGCAGTGGCACAAACACTCATGTAATTTCAAAACAGAAAGTGCAAGATTGTCAGAGACATTTTAAAACGAGCTATTAGTGCACTTTTGTGCATGATGTCACTAAGATGACGTATCAAAACAACACTAAATTAAAGTGCACTTTTTGTACATAATGCCACTACAATAGTTTAAAACAAATAAAGTGCACTTTTGTGCATGATGTCACACGATATTTCAATAACTGTCAAATAAAAATGAGGTGCATAATAGGAAATTAAATGGTGTATGTCCTTCGCTATGTGGTAGGTTACTGCGGACATTATCTCCTTTTGTTGTTGACTATTTTATTCATACGGTGTTGATCTGGAAATGTTTGCCTCGGCATTTTGATGGTGTGGGCGTGTGGCACCGAATGAGATGTTGACATGGGGAGTAAGCACTCTTCCTTCTCTAGCAGGTGACTTTTCAAATGATGCTACATATTAGCAGTAAAGCTACTTTTTGTAGCAATGCTTGTGCCCCACACTTGACAAATTATGGTTGTCTGTTCGACAATATTCCCACTTGAAGCAAAACCATCCGCCAGACGATGGACCCCCTGCTGTTTTTCTTGGGAATGAATTCTTCCTTCATTTTTTACCAGATTCGCACCTCCTTTCTCTCGTATTACCGCTCGCACCACAGCTAACGTTACCCATGCTGCTACCTCTCTGCTCCGCGAGGGCGTATACGTATGTGACGTATGTAAGAAGGTGCGCTTGCTGTCTGCGAGAAGGAGGGACAAGAAAGAGTGGGAAGAGCCTGTAGTGTAATGCCAGCAGCTAAAAGCAACTGTGTTAGAACGTATACTAGAATATCACGATATAGTCATTTTTTATATCGCACAGAGACAAACCCCCGATATATCGAGTATATTGATGTATCACCCAGCCCTATGTTTATTTATGTTTCATTGTATCCATTAAACCATATCCAATCATGTTTAAAATCCGCAAAATGTGTGAAAAGGGCTTACAAACACCACAAAATGCCACAATTTCAGACGGCCATTTTGAATATTCTGCTCCGAACGTCTTTGATAATTTCCATAAATTGGGGTCACAATGGGAACGCTTCAGCAGAAAAGTCTTACTGGGAATATGCAAAAAATTACAAAGCGATATGCTGTCTATCATTCACAATCCCTATATATAACATGAACACGTGTTTTTCTTTTTTATGCATTCTAAGTCATAAATAAAACATTTTTAAAAGTCCACTAACAATGGAATCAAGAGGGATCCCCTTTGTGCCCACAAAACCCTTTAAATAACCTTTCAAAATCCGCCAACAATTGTCTATATACATCTCGTGACCGAAATATTAACCAAAATTAGTGATGTTGTTATTATAAGTGCAAACGCGGACCATCTATTTTTAGCGGTGCATTGAAAACAGACAGCGAAGTAGGCATCAGCTGCTTTTAAGTGAGTCTGCCGGTGTTCTGCTGCTCCCGCATCATTGCGTCTCGGCTCATCAAAGTTATTTTAGATTATAAACCATGCCGCTCATCTGGATAATAGGAGGATTTAGCCATTGACGGAGATAGATATCTACATATATCCATATTTAAGAGTTATTTCTTTTCTATAGTCATATTTGAAATAGCTAGTGTTCCATCTTGTACTCTTTTTATCTTTTTTTTATCTCATGACCGATGGTACACTGTGGACTACCTTGAGTTTGGAATGCAGGAGTAGCAATACTTCTTCTTCATATGTCTTCCTGACTCCAGCTGAGGAAAACAATAGATGTGTATTCGCTCTGAAGGGTGGGGGCTATTGGCATATTGAAAAATACAACACTTCCGTAGTGTTTTCAGATCAACGAGGCAACGCAAATTGAATGTGTTGTTTTTTAGGTTGGTCTCTCCAAAGCTTTGGAATAAATTACAAAATACCCATTCTGTTCTGGGTTATCATTTAAATCGGATTATGTGTCATCAAAAGAATTTGGGATTGACCAGCAACTTAAATTCCCTCGGAAGAACATCTGGTCCAAACGCAACACCATGTATCTAGAAGTTGTTCATCTGTGACATTCAATTCATACCTGGTGAGGAGACAAAGACACACAAACGAAGACAGTGTCTGCAGGGAGAGACATTTTTTTTAACCCTTCGTGTGAATTATGATTAGTTCTTCATCAAAATGGGAATATATGGACGTCCTATCAGTCGTCATGGCAGCGAGAGCAGACATTGTGCAGTAAGCTATTGTTTAATTATGTTTGTATTTCTTGTATAGCACATAGCAATACTGCTACATGATGCTTAGTTTTTCACTAAAGCTGGATCTGTTTAACACACAGCTTCAAAAAACGTGTAGCTCACCCTCCTTATATCCCGGATCAAAAATATAAGTTTTCTGGAACATCGATCGTTGTTGGATCCCAAAGTCTGCACAATATGTATTGTTGTTTGGGGGGGAAGTATCTCTGAAGTATTTCTGCTCATTCGTCCACTTTTTATTTCCACGACCGTCGGTTTTTGCCAAATATTTATAATTATCACGTTTGTCGCTTTTCCTGACGTATGAGTCGGATGAATGCGATCCAATCTTCCGGACTGCGGTTGAACTGGATACACATCAGACTTACATCCACTTACGAAAGTGGTTAAAGTCGGATTTGACAACAAAATTCATTGTTCACATTGACATGGGAAAAAAAAAAATTCTACACAGGTTCCATATGGGCCTTTTATTTCGGAAGTGACATAAAAGTTCCATTCGCCCCTGAACAAAATATAATTCCCAATAAGGGAGAATGTGTGCGACTTGGTTATGACGGGGTGTTGTTGAAAAATAAATATAACTGTTGCTTGTCTACAGTGTGCTGTGAGGGAGGACAGGAAATGAAAGGAAAAAGATTGATGGGCACCACGGTCAGATGAGGCAACTTCATTCAGCAGCGGACTAATTTTAGACGGCGCAAGTGGCAGTGCAAACGTCAAGAAGACAGAGAAACATTCAGTGGCTAACTGTGACAGTCTTGACCCTGCTCAAAAGGGTGACTATATATAAAGTGAGCTCGGGTGGTCATCATAGAAGTACCTTTGAACTTGGACCGAATGTTGGCCAGTTCCTTGTTGATCCTCTTAATTTCTGCCTCTTTACTTTTGCCTGCAAAACAAAAAGTATGTGTTTCACTCAGCATATAAGAATTGGAGCAGACGACTGACAATAAAGGTGTCAGGTTCAAACACTGATGACATCTATTAAACAAGACAAGAAGCAAGGAAATAAACAGACAGAATTCAATTTAGCTCAATGAGGAGAAACACGTAGACACTGTACCCTTGTACAGTGGCTCAACACGCTCTGGCAAAAGATTGTACGCTTCCTCTTTTATTTGAACTTTCCCTGATTACATGGGAACAGCTGTTTCTAAGGGAGGGGGTCGTAAACAGCAATCGCCTTTGGTTATAGAACAGTTCAAAGAAAATGTCATAAAAGAGTTCAACAAAAAGGTCGTAAAACAGTTCAAACAAAAGCTGCCTGGAACTTGGGCAGATCCTGCTTTCTCTCCGCTTTGTAGTTCTCGGGTCAAAACTAAATCTTTCTGTGGATTACAATACATGAAAGAAACAGAACACCTTCATGTTGCTTCCCATCCTACACAGTGGAGTTTTACAAGCCTTCTTTTTGGTAGGTTCAAAGACAGCTTTTGTCTTCTCACCGGGAACTCGTGGCAACACAAAGTTTTGTGATAACTTAGATACAATTATACGGACAAAAGTTATCTTAAAAGTCATCAAACCAGTAAAATACATGTGTTTAAAGATGATATTCGCTACAAACATTTTTTTGGAGCTGTTTAGCCCAAATAAAATAGATCAAAATTAATTAAGCAACCAAATTCAAGGTTTTTTTTTTATTTTATTATTGTTTTTAATGGTAGGAAATGCAAATTCATTATGGAAATGGTAAAAGGGTAGGATTGAATAAGCTCTGGTTATTCCTCTTCTTTTTCAGATATGTTGGATTTTCAATTGTAGCCATGTGTCTTTATGTAACATGTTAAACGGTATGCGTTGTTAAGTGGGCTCATTTTAGCCATCACCATCTTGTTGTTTTTCCACAATTATGTTTTCATTCTTGGATGAGAGAACAGCGCTGAAGGGCAAGACATGTTGCCATAGTAACAGGCTGTCAATCGGCCATAAAACATCTTGCATAAACTCATCAAGAAAATGGTTAGCAACCTCATAAAAAGAAGAGGAACATTTCTGGCCTGACTGTAATGTGATAAACAAATACTATAATCCACAACATCACTTTTCTATATCAGTGGACCTTGAAAGCTGAGGGTATGAATTATATTTTCCAGAATACATAAAATTATATATGCTTTATTGTGGTTGTGTTTTAGCGTTGACACCACCTCACTCATTTTTAAATGTTAAAACGTGACTTGTGATAGGTTTATGAACCTTTTTTTTTCTAGTCCCTTACTGACCGTTTCTTCAGGATGAGCCGTTTTGTGGGCGGTCTTCCCTCCACCATCTTTGTTGTAGTTTTTAGCGCTTCCATAGCGAGTCTACTGACAGATATAAGTTCGAACTATACGCTGCTTTGTATTACAAACGGCAACTGTGGAGGATGCATGTGCGTGTACGAGCCAGTCTGCCCCACAACTAAAGGAAGGAGAAAAAGAAGAAACTTATTGACAGCGCGGAAACAATATTTTATTTGGTATAAACAATTTTATACCAAATATGGAGATATAGCTCGTTTTGAGGAAGTATGAAGGTAGGCAAGATTTTATTTTATTTATTTATTTTTAATATCTCTCTCATGCTTCAATGGTTTCATTTAAAATTTTCCCGACTTATGCAGATTCCAAATACACAGAAACAGATACCAGTAGGTAAGAAAGGTTAGTTTTGCATGCTGCAATAGGGTTCCTTTAAAGGCCTACTGAAATGACATTTTCTTATTCAAACGGGGATAGCAGGTCCATTCCATGTGTCATACTTGATCATTTCGCGATATTGCCATATTTTTGCTGAAAGGATTTAGTAGAGAACATCCACGATAAAGTTCGCAACTTTTGGTCGCTAAGAGAAAAGCCCTGCCTTTACCAGAAGTCTCAGACGATGACGTCATCCGTTGATGGCTCCTCACATCCTCACATCGTTTTTAATGGGAGCCTCCAACACAAACAGCTGTTCGGACCGAGAAAACGACAATTTCCCCATTAATTTGAGCGAGGATGAAAGATTCGTGTTTGAGGATATTGATAGCGACGGACTATAAAAAAAAAATAAAAAAATAAAAAAGTTACCACAAAAAAAACGCGATTGCATTGGGACGGATTCAGATGTTTTTAGACACATTTACTAGGATAATTCTGGGAAATCCCTTATCTTTCTATTGTGTTGCTAGTGTTTTAGTGAGTTTAACAGTACCTGATATTCGGAGGTCTGTCTCTGATTTGTAATGTTCTTTCTTGAACTATTTGGAAAAAAAGATATAAAGATAACTAAAAACTTGTTTATGTATAATTGAATAACTTGTTTATTTTTAAAGATTTCTACACAGAAGTAATCATCAACTTAAAGTGCCCTCTTTGGGGATTGTATTAGAGATCCATCTGGATTCATGAACTTAATTCTATACATTTCTTTACAAAAAAATTAATCAATATTTATGGAACATGTCCACAAAAAAAATCTAGCTGTCGACTCAACACTGAATATTGCATTGTTGCATTTGTTTTCACAGTTTATGAACTTACATTCATATTTTGTTGAAGTATTATTCAATAAATATATTTATGAAGGATTTTTGAATTGTTGCTATTTTTAGAATATTTATAAAAAAATCTCACGTACCCCTTGGCATACCTTCAAGTACCCCCAGGGGTACGCGTACCCCCATTTGAGAACCACTGCAGTAGGCCTTTAAAGGGGAACATTATCACCAAACCTATGCAAGCGTCAATATATACCTTGATGTTGCAGAAAAAAGACCATGTATTTTTATAACCGATTTCCGAACTTTAAATGGGTAAATTTTGGCAAATTAAACGCCTTTCTGTTTATCAGTCTTTTAGCGATGACGTCAGAACGTGACTTCACCGAGGTAACACACCCGCCATATTAATTTTCACATTACAAACACAGGGTCTCAGCTCTGTTATTTTCCGTTTTCTCGACTATTTTTTGGAACCTTGGAGACATCATGCCTCGCCGGTGTGTTGTTGGAGGGTGTAACAACACTAACAGGGAGGGATTCAAGTTGCACCACTGGCAAGAAATCTGCCGCCAGAACCCCATTGAATGTACCAAAGTGTCTTCACATTTGACCGGCGATGCTGAGACAGACATGGCACAGAGATGTATGGATAACCTGCAGATACATTTGCAACGATTAAGTGAAGTGAAGTATATTTATATAGCGCTTTTTCTCTAGTCACTCAAAGCGCTTTACATAGTGAAACCCAATATCTAAGTTACATTCAAAGTCAACGAAATCACAAAGGTGAGTTTTGTTGATGTTGTTGACTTATGTGCTAATCAGACATATTTGGTCACGGCATGACTGCCAGCTAATCGATGCTAACATGCTATGCTAGTCGATGCTAACATGCTATTTATTCTAGCTGTATGTACATTTGAAACTAGATACCCACATTTAATGCGAAACAAACACTTACCAATCAACGGATTTAAGATGCTCCAGTGTCACAAGATGCGAAAGTCCTGATCGTTTGGTCCGCACATTTTACCGGCGATGCTAATAAGGCAGCCATGCTATGGGCCACTTCATTAGGTACACCAACGCTATGGCCGAATAGCATCAATAGCTATTCGCTCAATAGCTTCAATTTATTCTTCAATTTCTTTTTCGCTATCTGCCTCCACACTCCGACCATATGTTTCAATACATGCGTAATCTGTTGAATCGCTTAAGCCGCTGAAATCTGAGTCTGAATCCGAGCTAATGTCGCTATATCTTGCTGTGGTAACCGCCATGTTGTTTGTATTGGCAGCCCTGTATGACGTCACAGTGAAATGGATAGTGGTTTCGAAGATAGCGAAAATAAGGCACGTTAAAGCTTTATTTAGGGATATTACGGGACCGGTAAAATTTTGAAAAAAACTTCAAAAAATACAACAAGCCACTGGGAACTGATTTTTATGGTTTTTAACCCTTTTGAAATTGTGATAATATTCCCCTTTAGATAAGAAAATCTAATTTCAGTAGGCCTTTAACATTGCAAAATTTTTTGTTACATTTTACCTGTTGCTCTTTTTTTTTGCATTTTTTGTTATGTTTTGTTTTCAATAGTATTTTAGAATGTGCCGCTGAGAGTTTTAAAAAAAAATAGCTAAAAGAGTCACTTTTGTGTCTAAGACGTGTCGTCGGGTCACGCCCTTTGTCGTGACGTCATCAACTTCAAGCTAGCTGCTAATTAGCTTGTGGTGGCTAATGCTAGCTGTCAAAGTCTGCTATTTAAGAAGGAATAAGTTGCAAGTCATGGCGACAGAAAGAGCGGGAAACAACCCGCGTGAATTGGCGATGTCCCAGAACCCCACGTCGCGGACGTAAAGAGGCCATGAAAGTGTAAGTTGTGTGTAAAAGGACTAAACTTATATCTTACAGTTCCTGATGTCGGAGATGAACACGGCCAGGCCGCGCATTCCGTCCCCTTTCGACACCGCGGGCATGTTGTCGTCTTCCCGCTGAAGTCACGCTCTGGCTGCCTGTCCACAAACGCCTCGGCTGGGCACCAGGCGCCTCTTTCAGCCTTGTTTGGCCGGCCAGCTAGCAAGGCTGAACGGGGTGTGAGTGGCCACAAGGACCGCGACAGGAAGGAACTAGACGGGCCGCGTTCCGTGTCGGAGGCAACACTGCACCCTACACTATGGCCGCGTTCCATTTCTCTTCCTTAAAAGCCGCCTTGACTCAGTTGAGTTGAGTTTGAGTTTACAATTTCCAGTTCCTCTATTCAACATGTTCGAAAAGGAGTAGGAAGAATCAGAGCTTATTTAATCCTAGCCCTTTTCCTCCTTTTTTTTTTTTTGATTGATTGATACTTTTATTAGTAGATTGCACAGTACAGTAAATATTCCGTACAATTGACCACTAAATGGTAACACCCCAATAAGTTTTTCAACTTGTTTAAGTCGGGGTCCACACGTTAATCAATTCATGGTACAAATATATACTATCAACATAATACAGTCATCACACAAGTTAATCATCATAGTATGTACATTGAATTATTTACATTATTTACAATCCGGGGGGTGGGATGAGGAGCTTTGGTTGATATCAGAACTTCAGTCATCAACAATTGCATCAACAGAGAAATGTGGACATTGAAACAGTGTAGGTCTTACAGTAGGATATGTACAGCCAGCAGAGAACATAGTGAGTTCAGATAGCATAAGAACACGTATATACATTAGAAGTACATTTGAGTTGTTTATAATCCGGAGAGATGAGATGTGAATGGAGGAGGGTATTAGTAAAGTGTTGACGTTGCCTGGAGGTGTTGTTTTAGAGCGGTTTTGAAGGAATATAGAGATGCACTTACTTTTATACCTGTTGGGAGTGCATTCCACATTGATGTGGCATAGAAAGAGAATGAGTTAAGACCTTTGTTAGATCGAAATCTGGGTTTAACGTGGTTTGTGGAGCTCCCCCTGGTGTTGTGGTTATGGCGGTCATTTACGTTAAGGAAGTAGTTTGACATGTACTTCGGTATCAAGGAGGTGTAGCGGATTTTATAGACTAGGCTCAGTGCAAGTTGTTTTACTCTGTCCTCCACCCTGAGCCAGCCCACTTTGGAGAAGTGGGTTGGATTGAGGTGTGATCTGGGGTGGAGGTCTAAAAGTAACCGGATTAGCTTATTCTGGGATGTTTGGAGTCTAGATTTGAGGGTTTTGGAGGTGCTGGGGTACCAGGAGGTGCAAGCGTTTTTAATGTTTATTTATAAATTTCAACAATTACAAACAGTAAATCAAACAACAATATGAAACATTAGGAAAACAGTAAAAAAAAAACAGCACCAGGGGTTTGTAAATTCAAAATAACAAAAATAGAATACAAACAAATATATATATATATATATATATATATATATATATATATATATATATATATATATATATATATATATATATATATATAATAAACAAAGTGCAAAGCCATAGGCTCATTCAGGTTCATTAAATAACCTAAATTTGGAACACAGCATCATCGTTTTCACAGCTTTTTTTGTTGTTAAGAGGTAGAGAGCGTTTTAATGTAAAGTTCAAAGTCTTTTTTTAAAAGGCACAAAAGATAGGACGGGTATTAAGAAACTTACATTTATGAATTTAAAACTTAGCCAATAGAATAATGAGGTTGCAAAGGTAGAATTCCTTTTCAAATTTTTGTTCATACGGTGTAAAACCAAAAATGACATCTTTAAAACAATCCAATCCAATCCAATCCACTTTATTTATACAGCACATTTAAACAACAATAACGTTTCCAAAGTGCTGCACAGCCATGTTAAAAACAATTATTAAAAAAAATAAATAAATAAATAAAATAAAATTTAAAAAAAGTATATATATATATATATATATATATATATATATATATATATATATATATATATATATATATATTATGCTCCACCAATGACTGAATAAAAACAGAAAATAAATAAATATAAAACCAATAAAAACAATATAAAAACAAATATGATTAAAAACTATTTTAAAGGGTAAAATCAATTAAAACAGTAAAATAGAAATCAAAGTGTATAAAAAACACAGAGGACAACAGAGGACAGAGGACCACACAACTCACGTAGTGTTAAAAGCCAAAGAATAAAAGTGGGTCTTAAGACGAGACTTAAAACACTCCACTGTGGAAGCAGTTTGAACATGGAGGGGCAGAGTGTTCCAGAGCTTAGGGCCGACCACAGAGAAGGTCCTGTCTCCCCTGGTCTTAAGTCTGGTCTTGGGCACCACGAGCTGAAACTGGCTCTCGGACCTCTGAGCGCGCGCAGGAATGTAAATTTGGATGAGGTCCGAGATATACTGAGGTGCCAGTCCATGTAAAGATTTAAAAACAAACAGCAATGTTTTAAAATCAATTCTAAAATGAACAGGGAGCCAGTGCAAACTCTGAAGAATTGGGGTTATATGCTGGCGTTTCCTGGCCCCTGTTAAAAGTCCTGCTGCCGCGTTCTGGACTAACTCGACTACTACTGTAACGTATTATTTTCGGGTCTCCCCATGTCTAGCATTAAAAGATTACAGTTGGTACAAAATGCGGCTGCTAGACTTTTGACAAGAACAAGAAAGTTTGATCACATTACACCTGTACTGGCTCACCTGCACTGGCTTCCTGTGCACTTAAGATGTGACTTTTAGGTTTTACTACTTACGTATAAAATACTACACGGTCTAGCTCCATCTTATCTTGCCGATTGTATTGTACCATATGTCCCGGCAAGAAATCTGCGTTCAAAGGACTCCGGCTTATTAGTGATTCCCAAAGCCCAAAAAAAGTCTGCGGGCTATAGAGCATTCTCCGTTCGGGCTCCAGTACTCTGGAATGCCCTCCCGGTAACAGTTCGCGATGCCACCTCAGTAGAAGCATTTAAGTCTCACCTTAAAACTCATTTGTATACTCTAGCCTTTAAATAGACTCCCTTTTTAGACCAGTTGATCTGCCGTTTCTTTTCTTTTTCTTCTATGTCCCACTCTCCCGTGTGGAGGGGGTCCGGTCCGATCCGGTGGCCATGTACTGCTCGCCTGTGTATCGGCTGGGGACATCTCTGCGCTGCTGGTCCGCCTCCGCTTGGGATGGTTTCCTGCTGGCTCCGCTGTGAACGGGACTCTCGCTGCTGTGTCTTGGATCCTCTTTGGACTGGACTCTCGCGACTGTGTTGTATCCATTGTGGATTGAACTTTCACAGTATCATGTTAGACCCGCTCGACATCCATTGCTTTCCTCCTCTCTAAGGTTCTCATAGTCATCATTGTCACCGACGTCCCACTGGGTGTGAGTTTTCCTTGCCCTTATGTGGGCCTACCGAGGATGTCGTGGTGGTCTGTGCAGCCCTTTGAGACACTAGTGATTTAGGGCTATATAAGTAAACATTGATTGATTGATTGATTGAACTGCAACCGGGAGAGAGCTTTTTGGCTAATGCCAGCATAAAGTGCATTGCAGTAGTCCAGGCGACTTGAAATAAAAGCATGCACGACTTGTTCAAAAAGGTTAAAAGATAAAAACGGTTTAACCTTTACTAAAAGACGAAGGTGATAAAAACACGATTTTAAAACGCCATTGACTTGTTTGTCTAGTTTAAAATCGCTGTCTATAGTGACGCCAAGGCTGGTGACTTTGGGACGCACATCATTTTGCAATGGTTCCAAGTCAGTGAGGGCCGGACAAAAAACTAAAATTTCCGTTTTCCCCTCATTCATTATTAAAAAATTCTGGGCTAACCAAGCCTTGACGTGGCATAGACAGTTAAGAAGGGGTGTCAGAGGGCCGTGGCTTTTTGAAATCGGCATATAAATTTGGCAGTCATCTGCATAAAAGTGATAAAACACTCCATGTTTCTTAAAAATATCTCCAAGAGGGAGGAGATAAAGGGCGAACAGGATGGGGCCTAAAATAGATCCCTGGGGGACACCACAGTAAAGCGGGGCAGAAGAGGAGGTGGCGTCCCCCAACCTGACAAAGAAGGACCTCTCAGAGAGGTAAGCTCTGAACCACCTGACACCCACACAGTCTCTCAGGCGGTCTAAAAGCACAAATTTGTCATGAATATTGTTCAGGATGAAGCGACAGATGCCCTGCCATAGTGATCGAGTGTTTTCACAAGTCCAAAACAAGTGGTTAACAGTCTCTGGATGCATGTTACAAAAGGTGCAGGTAACATCAATGTCCAATTGTATCCAACCATTACAGTCTTTGCAGGGTAATAACGATAAATGATTTTAAATGATATCTCTTATACTTTGTTGGTAAGTAAATACCTGTTAGGAAGGGACCACGTTTTGATCCAACAGATGTCATTTACAACATTATTCCAAAAGGCAATTATATAGGAGACGGACACACAATCATTTTGGAATAAGCTGCGGATTTTTCTGTTATTTTTCTGATCAAAGCAAAGTTTCCCCACAGGAGTGTGAAGTGGATCATTCACAATTTTTACAGCAGAAAGAGGAGGTGTGTAAGTCCTGTACAACATAATAACACCTGTTGGAATGGCATCAAATACAATGGCAAATTTTTTAGCCCTTTTCCTTTACATAGCAGTTGCTCAAACTTTTTGTTCACTTCCTGTTTTCAATTTATTCACAATATACTCCCTAAGTCAGGGGTGTCCAAACTTTTTCCACAGAGGGCAGCACACGGAAAAATTTAAGCATGCGGGGGGCATTTGGATATTCTTCATTTTCAAACCATAACAAAATATATGGATTTTTTTTTTATCCTTAGGGCTCCTGTGGAGCATAGAGGGTCTCAGTCACTAAAATGTCAAAAATAAGTCAAATTATTATTATTGTTTTTTATTTCATTCTTACGGGAAATTTCTATATCAACTTGAGGTTAATATAAAGTAAAATAAATAAGGTTTTATGCCTTTTCTGTCAAAGACAACTTTGTTTTTTTTATCGTAAAACTGAAATATGCAGTATTTAGATAGATAGATAGTACTTTATTGATTCCTTCAGGAGAGTTCCTTTATTTCAATCATTCAACCAATGTTCATTTATATAGCCCTAAATCACTAGTGTCTCAAAGGGCTGCACAAACCACAACACAAACCACTAAGACATCCTCGGTAGGCCCACATAAGGGCAAGGAAAACTCACACCCAGTGGGACGTCGGTGACAATGAGGACTATGAGAACCTTGGAAAGGACCACATATGTGGGTCCGGTCCGATCCGGTGGCCATGTACTGCTTGCCTGTGTATCGGCTGGGGACATCTCTGCGCTGCTGATCCGCCTCCGCTTGGGATGGTTTCCTGCTGGCTCCGCTGTGAACGGGACTCTCGCTGCAGTGTTGGATCCGCTTTGGACTGGACTCTCGCGACTGTGTTGGATCCATTATGGATTGAACTTTCACAGTATCATGTTAGACCCACTCGACATCCATTGCTTTCCTCCTCTCCAAATTGTTAGTGGTTATAAAATAATACATTTGTTGTATAAAATAAAGTGCAGCTTGTTTAGCGGTAGTGTAATGTTTTTTTTACTTGAAATAGAAAATGCTATTCTATAGAAAGCGACTTTTTTGTGTTGGAATCGCGTTAAAAGTCTTAAAATAAATGCGAAACCCCCCTCTCGCTAGCTTGAAATTTCAAAGGCAAGTTTGAACTGAATCATACTGGTGCTTTGTTTGATTTCTTTGGTTAATCTGTTCCATCTTTTAGATAGATAGATAGAGAGATAGTACTTTATTGATTCCTTCAGGAGAGTTCCTTTAGGAAAATTGAAATTCCAGCAGCAGTGTACAGAGTTGAGATCAATTTAAATAAAAGTAAAAAGTAAATAATGGGGGTTTAAATGGAAAAAAAATAGAGAAATATTACAATAAGAATAAAAACTAAAAAGCAACAATGGGAATAACAATATAACAGTAAAATAAGTATATAACAAGACAATGTAGGCAGTAGTGACCATGTTATGACCATGTTAGCTTTGTTTTGAAAACTGAAGCCGTTTTCTGGGCGGGCTTCACCAGTTTGTTATTCATTTTCAGACAAAAAAACTTTTTTAGAGAATTAATTAAAATTCAAAAAATAAGTGCAGAATGAAATGTAACTTTTTAAAATGTTATTTATTATACCAGCCATAAGCCTATCCAGTAGTATTCCTACAAAGGACCAGCTAAAGGTGCAGCTTGTAGAGATGTGACGTCTGCGAAGGAATCCATTCTTTTTAACAGCTTTTTCAAATGACCAATGAGAACCGATTTCTCATTGTCAGCCGTTTGTTTGGGAGATGTTTTTTATGCACATGCACCCGACTTGCAACTGGTCTAAACATGGGTCAGAATTAAAGGAAACTTAGCAGAATTAGAATTACCTTTTATATGTATATATGTATATGTATATGTATATGTATATGTATATGGATGTACCTTTTCTCCTCCACATATATTGCTGGGTATTGTGGCCAGACAGCTCAATTTTTGTTTCATCTGACATCAAATGGACAAAGAAAGACCTTCTGGAGGAATGTTCTGTGGTCAGATGAAACAAAAATTGAGCTGTTTGGCCACAATACCCAGCAATATGTTTGGAGGACAAAAGGTGAGGCCTTTAATCCCAGGCACATATTCCGGGGGCTTCCATGCCCCCTGGTAGGGTCTCCCAAAAACAAACAGGTCCTAGGTGAGAGATCAGACAAAGAGAAGCTCAAAGACTTCCATGGAATTACAAAACACGAGACTCCGATTTCCCTTGATCGGACGCTGGTCAATGGGGCCCACCACTGGAACCAGGCCCGGAGTTGGGTCGGGTCTGTCCCCATGGGGCCCGGCTGGGCACAGCCCGAAGAGGCAACGTAGGCCCCCACCTCCAATGGGCTCACAACTCCTGGGAGGGGGCCATAGAGGTTGGGTGCGTCGTGAGCTGGGCGGCAGCCGAAGGCAGGGCACTCCGCGGTCTGATCTTCGGCTACATAAACTAACTCTTGGGACATGGAACGTCATAAATATATATATATATACATATATATATATGTATATATATATACATCCATTTCCTACTGCTTATTCTCAGCTACAATTGGGTGGAAGGCGTGTACACCCTGGACAAGTCTCATATATATATATATATATATATATATATATATCCATCCATCCATTTTCTACCGCTTATTCCCTTATATATATATATTTCCTACCGCTTATTCTCAGCTACAATTGGGTGGAAGGCGTGTACACCCTGGACAAGTCTCATATATATATATATATATATATATATATATATATATATATATATATATATATATATATATTGTCACAGTCGGTCTGTCTGTTTTTCTCTGTGTGTCTTTGGGAGAGTGGGCGTGTTTTGGGCGTAGGCTTGGCTCCAGCTCTCAGCCTGACACAGCTGATCCCAGCACCCTAATCACTCACCTGCCTGCCATCAACTCATCACCTGCAGCCTACAAATGTTTGGACTCCACTTGGCGCGATTGCCATTTTCTACCGCTTATTCCCTTATATATATATATAATGCATTTTTAGACAATATCAATCAATCAATCAATGTTTACTTATATAGCCCTAAATCACTAGTGTCTCAAAGGGCTGCACAAACCACTACGACATCCTCGGTAGGCCCACATAAGGGCAAGGAAAACTCACACCCAGTGGGACGTCGGTGACAATGATGACTATGAGAACATGATACTGTGAAAGATCAATCCATAATGGATCCAACACAGTCGCGAGAGTCCAGTCCAGAGCGGATCCAACACAGCAGCGAGAGTCCCGTTCACAGCGGAGCCAGCAGGAAACCATCCCAAGAGGAGGCTGATCAGCAGCGCAGAGATGTCCCCAGCCGATACACAGGCGAGCAGTACATGGCCACCGGATCGGACCGGACTCCCTCCACAAAGGAGAGTGGGACATAGAAGAAAAAGAAAAGAAACGGCAGATCAACTGGTCTAAAAAGGGAGTCTATATGAATATGATTTGCCTGAGTGGCTAGGAGACCCCGAGAGTAACAAGTGGTAGAAAATGGATTAGAAAGGACAGGTTTAAAAAGATAATAAATAATCAATCAATCAATCAATGTTTACTTATATAGCCCTAAATCACTAGTGTCTCAAAGGGCTGCACAAACCACCACGAAATAAATAAATAAAACTTTTTTTATTTTTATTTTTTTTTTAAACTCGGATCTTGGACACTGGCAGGCCGTGTCTGTAGTTTGGGGACCCCTGTTGTATTGTATCATGCATCATCCAGCATGTTGCATAGTAGCATGTATCAGCCAGCATTTTTTCCTGTTTCATGCATTATCCAGCATGTTGCTTGCTACCATCATTACATAACTCAGTATGTTGTACTGCATCGTACATCATCCAGTAAGTTGCATGAAGCACTGAAAATACAATCAAGCATGGTCATATGCTGGCACTCGGACAATTACAGCAACCTAATGTAATCATATGAATGTTGAGCAGATGTTGAGCGTCTCAAGATTGCTCTCCATCAAGCTCCTCCTTTCGTTCCAATCCTGCACAGCATCACTGATGTGCTTCCAGTCTTAGTTTTGCACGCCAGATCAGGCCGTACCATACCTCATTAGAGAAGCGTGGAGACTCCCTGTCTCGTTAGAATCCTCGTAAATAAAAATGTTATGCTATTGTAGTTCTTTGCCTAAATGTTTTTACGGAATAGCAAGGATTTGAAACTGTTGGACGGTGACCTAAAATGGGGCACAAATAAACATTTGAACCAATACGGTACCAGTACCTGGGAATTTTCAGTCCTGCTTGTGTGTTATTAAATAATAATTGTTTTTGTTGATAGAACGTCATTTTTTATTGCGACCTATAAAAAATGAGCTGATTATGACAACTGCTGTCCAGTTATTTCTTGTTTTATTATCACATTCCTGAGTCTCATTTGCAAGTATGACATTGAGTTGTAATTACAGTTGCAAGTCCGAGACGTTCGATGGCACTAGTGTGGAGTTTATGGTGTGTTTTTGTTGCGCCCTAAAACATGTTGATACTGTAAGTGTTGTACTTATTACGCACCAGCTGTTTAATTGTAATGTGCATTTTAGTTATTGTTTTCATTAACACATTACGGTAAAGAATCTGGGTATTATCTTCGACCCAACTCTCTTCTTTGAGGCACACATTAAAAGCGTTACTAAAACGGCCTTCTTTCATCTCCGCAATATCGCTAAAATTCGCTCCATTCTGTCCACTAAAGACGCTGAGATCATTATCCATGCGTTTGTTACGTCTCGCCTCGATTACTGTAACGTATTATTTTCGGGTCTCCCCATGTCTAGCATTAAAAGATTACAGTTGGTACAAAATGCGGCTGCTAGACTTTTGACAAGAACAAGAAAGTTTGATCACATTACGCCTGTACTGGCTCACCTGCACTGGCTTCCTGTGTACTTAAGATGTGACTTTAAGGTTTTACTACTTACGTATAAAATACTACACGGTCTAGCTCCATCCTATCTTGCCGATTGTATTGTACCATATGTCCCGGCAAGAAATCTGCGTTCAAAGGACTCCGGCTTATTAGTGATCCCCAAAGCCCAAAAAAAGTCTGCGGGCTGTAGAGCTTTTTCATTTCGGGCTCCAGTACTCTGGAATGCCCTCCCGGTAACAGTTCGAGATGCTACCTCAGTAGAAGCATTTAAGTCTCACCTTAAAACTCATTTGTATGCTCTAGCCTTTAAATAGACTCCCTTTTCAGACCAGTTGATCTGCCGTTTCTTTTCTTTTTCTTCTATGTCCCACTCTCCTTTGTGGACGGAGTCCGGTCCGATCCGGTGGCCATGTACTGCTCGCCTGTGTATCGGCTGGGGACATCTCTGCGCTGCTGATCAGCCTCCTCTTGGGATGGTTTCCTGCTGGCTCCGCTGTGAACGGGACTCTCGCTGCTGTGTTGGATCCATTATGGATTGATCTTTCACAGTATCATGTTCTCATAGTCATCATTGTCACCGACGTCCCACTGGGTCATTATTGTCACCGATGTCCCACTGGGTGTGAGTTTTCCTTGCCCTTATGTGGGCCTACCGAGGATGTCGTAGTGGTTTGTGCAGCCCTTTGAGACACTAGTGATTTAGGGCTATATAAGTAAACATTGATTGATTGATTGATTTGGAGGTGTTGTAAATGCCATGTAAAATTGCTAGTGGTAGCATGTCAATGGCAAAGTTGATGTAGATTAGCATCAAGCTAGCATATTTTTTTGGAAAAGGAGCCTCACTTTACTTGCATTGGAGATTTTTTTTCCCATTGGTGGTATTGGAAATTGCAACGTTACCTAGAGGTGGTTTGGCTGAGTCCGCTCTCAGTGCTGCTGGAGTGATCGCCGGGCGTGACGTTGCAAGCAACCCATGTGACGTTAGATAGATTTTACGTGATATCGGTGCCCCGGGAGGACTGTCAGGATTCAACCAGTTCCAAAAAGTACTGGATTCTGTCACAAATGGGTTCGAGGTGGCTGCACCTAAACCAAAAAGTGACATATTTATATTGATGTAAGATGTAAGAATGGAAAATTGATCCATTATTTTGTTGGTAAAAAAATAGAAAACAATTCCTGCATTGTTACTGTTTAAAACCCTCCACAAAGTTCCATGGAAATTGGGAATGCCATTTTATCTTAAAGCACACTCCCCAGAACACAATTCAAAGAATATGAATGCATCATATATAGAACATGTTGAAAGGAGAAACAGGAAATTATGATGTATCATGTTGTAATATATATATATATATATATATATATATATATATATATATATATAGATTAGATTAGATAGTACTTTATTTATTCCATCAGGAGAGTTCCTTCAGGAAAATTACAATTTTCAGCACAATCCCATGGGAGAAAAGAATAGAAGACTAAAATAAAATTTAAAAAATCAGTCTTAGCCTGGGCCCTGGAGTGGGGGTGCAGACTGAGGCCAAGGGAAAAAAACAACAACTCATAGCCATAGTACACATCCCTCTTACATGTGTGTAAGAGGGAAACATCAAACATCAAAGAACACAGAGGACATTAAAGACATTAAAGCAGCAGATACAACCAGACACTTCTACATACAGCTATGAATAAAAAGTAAAATAAACATATACACTGTGGTGGCCTCTGTGGTGTTCCACACCATCGTCCGCTGGGGAGGAGGGAGCATGGCCAGAGACAGGAGCAGACCCAACAAAGCAACCCAGACAGCCGACTCCACTCTCGGCCAGTGTCCAGTCCGCATGGATGAGCGAGGATACGTCCAAGGTGACTAAGGTGTCCGACACCTGCTCACCCAGTCAAGACACCGCGAAGCCTCTCCGTCCCAGCGCTCAGTGCTAGCTCCGCAGCCCTGTCCCCCTCATCCGCATCTCCTCCAGACCCTCCAAACAGACTCTGGTGTAGCAGAGACCCAGCAGCTGGTCTCCATGACCAAAAGGCTCCCGGGAGGCAGATCCAGAAGTCCACAAAAAACGCACCACAGAGGTCACAAAAGTGCCACCCCTTGTCACACAGTCCCAAAGGGTCCTGGACCAAAATGCAAAAAAATATAATAACACATGAAAACAAGAGGGAAACACAAAAGGGTGACACAAGAGCACAGAGCTCCTGCCTACAGCAGCCACTACAGCAGCCCCATCTTGAAAAAAAAAATAAAATAAAAAAAATATATATATACATATAAACATACATACATATATATATATACATATATATGTATGTATGTGAGTGTGAATGTTGTCTGTCTATCTGTGTTGGCCTTGCGAGGAGGTGGCGACTTGTCCAGGGTGTACCCCGCCTTCCGCCCGATTGTAGCTGAGATAGGCGCCAGGGGCCCCCGCGACCCCGAAAGGGAATAAGCGGTAGAAAATGGAAAAAATGGAAAAAATATATATATACACATATATACATATAAACATACATACATATATATATATACATATATATGTGTGAATGTGAGTGTGAATGATGTCTGTCTATCTGTGTTGGCCCTGCGAGGAGGTGGCGACTTGTCCAGGGTGTACCCCGCCTTCCGCCCGATTGTAGCTGAGATAGGCGCCAGCGGCCCCCGCAACCCCAAAAAAGGGAATAAGCGGTGGAAAATGGATGTATGTATGTATGTATGTATATATGTATATATACATACATACATGTTGGGCGGCATAGCTCGGTTGGTAGAGTGGCCGTGCCAGCAACTTGAAGGTTGCAGGTTCGATTCCCGCTTCCGCCATCCTAGTCACTGCCGTTGTGTCCTTGGGCAAGACACTTTACCCACCTGCTCCCAGTGCCACCCACACTGGTTTAAATGTAACTTAGATATTGGGTTTCACTATGTAAAGCGCTTTGAGTCACTAGAGAAAAGCGCTATATAAATATAATTCACGTCACTTCATATGTATGTTTGTGTGTGTGTGCGTGTGTGTGTGTGTGTGTGTGTGTGTGTGTTTAAAGAGAAAGAGAGACAGCCTGTACATATAAATGTATGCGTTTTAATATAATAATGAAATTGATATATAATTAATAATTATTCTAATTGATTAAAGAGTTTGGGAATGTTCAACCACTACCTTGTTTACTTCCGTGACAAGCTCCTTAAAGTTTTTTAATCAATCAGGAATAATAAGCAACTAAAATGTGCCAAACATGGATAAGTAGTGTTTTGCATTCTTCCCATCATCTTTTGTAATGGATTTAAATAAGGTGTCATTTTGGGGTTTTGTTCAATGTTGATTTCATGTCTTGTTATAAGACCCACAAAGTTCAATGTGTAACCATGCTTGTTGAATTTTTTTGCGCCGGTCGCTCGGCGCATCGTACGATGCCGTGAAGAAACTGGCCACGGTGAGTAAAGACACACGTCAGACCTCAAATGTAGTGTCATCAAAGGTGAAACAACACCCGAGCCACAAATAAAGCTGCGGAGTCACGACAGTGTGACGTGTTGTGCTACAGCTGTCTCACGCACGTGTTTAAAATGCAGTTATATTTTTCTTTTTACTCTGTTCTTACTTGTTTTAGCATGTTTCTTATTTATTTTTTACCCTGTTCCTACTTGTTTTAGCATGTTTCTTATTCTACCTGTTTTTACTTGCTTTAAGCATGTTTCTTATTTATTTTTACCCTTTTTTTTTCCTTGTTTTTTGTACGCTTTGATTTATTTTTTACCATGTTCTTGTTTTTAGCACTTTTTTTACCCAGTTTTTACTAGATTTCTGCATGTTTCAAATTAACTTTTATCCGTTTTTTAACTTGTTTTTAGCATGTTTCTTATTCTATTTTTTTTTACCATATTTTACTTGTTTTAGCATGTTTCTTATTCTACCTGTTTTTACTTGCTTTAAGCATGTTTCTTATTTATTTTCACCCTTTTTTTTACTTGTTTTTTGTACGCTTTGATTGATTTTTTACCATGTTCTTGTTTTTAGCACTTTTTTTTACCCAGTTTTTACTAGATTTCTGCATGTTTCAAATTTACTTTTATCCGTTTTTTAACTTGTTTTTAGCATGTTTCTTATTCTATTTTTTTACCATGTTTTACTTGTTTTTAGCATGTTTCCTATTTATTTTGACCCTGTTATTACTTGTTTTATGTTGCACCACATATGTTTTATACTTCCAGTTGTATCACTGTTCTACACTCTTACTTCCTGTTTAGTCAGTCACCATGGTTCCTCATTGATCCCACCTGCTAATCACGGTTTCTGCACACCTGTCACTTTTTGATTACTCACCTATTTAAGCCCGTCCCTTTTCGTCATTCTTTCCGGGACTCTAAATTGCCTTTGAGCAACATTCACGACTGTCTTCTACCCGTATGTATTTTCTCGCTAGCTCTTATGCTAAGCCACTAGATATTACAGCTTTCATGCTGAATGTTTTTTTTTGTTTACTCTTTTGTGTGCTTCGTGCCAAGTATAGTTTTTGTATTTTCTATTCCTAGCTTTCATGCTAGCGCCCTTGGTTTATTTTTGTCCGTTAGCTCCAGTGTTTTTGTTCATAGTCTGTTTTTGGTAAGGTTAATAAATCATTTAAACTTACCGTTGCTGTGTTCATGCCGACGCATCCACGAAGGGACCAATTTGGCATCACTATGCCAACCAGTCGTAACATTTTAAGCATGTTTCTTATTTATTCTGACCCCGTTTTTTACTTGTTTTTAGTACATTTTCATTTCTTCTTTACCCTGATTCTCTTTTTCTGCTCTGTGACTAGGGAAGGTTGTTTGGATTGGGTCATATCAGTAATTACTGTGTTACATCTACTTAAAAAACACAGATATTGGCAGTTTGTTAATAAAATGGATACACTACATCAAATTGTTAAGCTCGTGTTTGAGCACCCCCTGTGATATACCATTGGACCAACTAGGATCTTTTTGTCCGTCTTGTGAATTCCAGAGTGCAGTTTTTTTTAACCAGGTTGACGTGAAGGTTGCACCACCCATTGAGGCACACCTCCCACTGATTAGTGTCTTGGGTGATGTTCTTATCCGAAATGTGATTTTACTCTTATGACCATGTCTCATTAGGTTTGAGTCATTTGGTGCCGGACACACACACACACACACACAGACACACGCACACCCACGCACACACACTTTCTCTATATATAAGATGCAACAGTAGATTGATAAGGCTTGGAAGTGTTTCCCGACAGGCGTGTCAAAGAGGTGCACCAGGTTGAACTTTGCAGAAGAACTTGTCGTGACTTCGGACCAGCAGAACCCCCAAGACTCAGTAAGTAGCACCCACATGCTTTGAGAAACTGCATTTTTTCTTTTTACAACTTCTCTCATTTTTATTTGTTATTTGTATTCATTTGTGTTGAAAGGGGGTTGAGGGTTAAACATTTCACCCTTTTTTTGACCAATTTCAATGATAGTAGGGGTTTTTATTTTGACTAATGAGTTAGTGTTCATTTTCAGGCGTTGGATTAATTTGTCGATTTTAAAAACGATATTCATACCAAATTACTGGTTCGTTGTTTGAGTTTACAAACATACTAAAATGGAATGATGCTGCCCCACCTACCCTTTCTCATTAAATATAGGACATAATGCTCAATCTTAAATTAGAGAAAATAATATTCATGCGTGGTGGTTCTGAACACAATTTTTTTTTAAATATTTGGAAGCCATTACCAGCAGGAACAATACATTAAAAAAACGTTGAGAACTTGTTGAATTAGGTCTTGGCGTTCAGCAACTCAAACCTAACGTTGAAACAACATGCTTTTTAACAACGTTTAATGAATGTTGGGTTGTGACGTTGATTTGACCATTGAATTTTGGTCATTTTCCAACCAATATTTTCCAACACAAACACAACGTTGAAACGACGTGCTCTTAGACAACGTTTAATCAATGTTGGGTTCTGACATTGATTTGACCATTGAATTTTGGTAATTTTCCAACCAATATTTTACAGCACAAATACAATGTTGAAACAACATGCTTTTTGACAACGTTTAATCAATGTTGGGTTCTGACATTGATTTGACCATTGAATTTTGGTCATTTTCCAACCAATATTTTACAAAACAAACACAACGTTGAAACAACATGCTCTTTGACAACATTAAATCAATGTTGGGTTCTATAATTGATTTGACCATTGAATTTTGGTCATTTTGGAACCAATATTTTCCAACACAAACACAACGTTGAAACGACATGCTCTTAGACAACGTTTGATTAATGTTGGGTTGTGACGTTGACTTGACCATTGAATTTTGGTCATTTCCCAACCAATATTTTACAGCACAAATACAACGTTGAAACAACATGCTTTTTGACAACGTTTAATCAATATTGGGTTCTGGCATTGATTTGACCATCGAATTTTGGTCATTTTCCAACCAATATTCTACAACACAAATACAAAGTTGAAACAACATGCTTTTTGACAACGTTTAATCAACGTTGGGTTGTGAGGTTGATTTGACCTTTGAATTTTGGTCATTTTCCAACCAATATTTTACAACACAAATACAACGTTGAAAAAGCATGCTTTTTGACAACTTTTAATCAATGTTGGGTTCTGATGTTGATTTGATCTTTGAAATTTGGTCATTTTGCAACCAGTATTTTCCAACACAAACACAACGTTGAAACAACATGCTTTTTGACAATGTTTAATCAATGTTGGCTTTTAACGTTGATTTGACCATTGAAAATTGGTCATTTCTCAACCAACAATGTGGATTCAACTTTAGACATCAACGGTCGCAACATGCTTTTATTTGACAATGTTTAATCAACGTTGGGTTGTGACGATGATTTGACCATTGAAATTTGGTCATTTTGCAACAAATATTTTACAAAACAAACAAAGATGAAACAACATGCTGTTTGACAACGTTTAATCAATGTTGGGTTCTGACGTTGATTTGACCATTGAATTTTGGTCATTTTCCAACCAATATTTTCCAACACAAACACAACGTTGAAACGACATGCTCTTAGACAACGTTTGATTAATGTTGGGTTGTGACGTTGACTTGACCATTGAATTTTGGTCATTTTCCAACCAATAATTTACAGCACAAATACAACGTTGAAACGACATGCTTTTAGACAACGTTTAATCAATGTTTTTTTGACCATTGAATTTGGGTCATTTTCAAACCAATATTTTCCAACACAAATAACACATTGAAACAACATGCTCTTTGAAAACGTTTAATTAAAGTTGGGTTCTGACATTGATTTGACCATTGAAATTTGGTCATTTTCCAACACAAACACAACATTGAAACGACATGCTCTTAGACAACGTTTAATCAATGCTGGGTTGTGACGTTGATTTGACCATTGAAATTTGGTCATTTCTCAACCAACAATGTGGATCTAACGTTAGACATCAACTGCTCTTCAGGGGATTTTTCCCTGAAGGGCAGGGAAACCTGCGAAACAGGCTTGTAGGGATGAAATAGCCTCTGTGTTTTTTCCTGACCGAACGTGTGTATATGTATATATATATATATATATATATATATATATACATATATATATATATATATGTATATATATATATATATATATATATTTATATATATATATATATATATGTATATATATATATATATATATATATATTTATATATATATATATATATGTATATATATATATATATGTAAATACATATATATATATATATGTATATATATATATATGTATATACATATATATATATATATATATATATATATATATATATATATATATATATATATATATATATATATATATATATATATATATATATATATACATATATATATATATTTCTTTTTTTTTATTATTTTATTTATTTAATTTTTATTTATTTTATTTTAAAGCTTAAATCTCTAGATCAACTTCGGACCCATCGATTTTAAGTTTTTATAATTTCTTTGGCAAAAACATGTATAAAGTAAAAAACTGCCTACATGGCAACTTTGCAATTCCAATTTTTATGTGTTTTTTTGTTATAGATATTATAAAATACGCAGCGGGCTGTTGAAAAAAAAAAAGAAGCTACCCCCTGGCCACACTTTGGACATGCCTGCTCTAAAAGCTTGTTGTTGCACTGTTTTAATTTCACATTTTTTACTTTAAGTGTCATGCAAGCGTAAAAAGAAGTAAGGCATGACATTCATTGAGTTGATGTTTACAGCGTTTATATGTTTTAATGTGTGTGTCTCTCCCATGTCAACATAGATGGACAAAGGAACACATACCAGTAAAAGTGAGCAGGGCAGCAATGGAAGCGCCTCTGAGCAAGGCAGGGCCACGATCGTCTTTTCTCTGAAAAACCAAATCGGTGGCCTGGCTAACGCTCTCAAGGTATTCCAGGTGAGTGCGTTTCCACTGAAGATGTTTTTAAAGCAACAACAAAATACAGTTTATGGGTCAATGCAAGAATCGATGCCATTCGCTTGTTGGACGCCAACTCTCTCAAAGTAAACTTCAATGTCTGTCTCTTTTCAACTCTAAACCTCATAATAAGTATATTGAACGACTCAAAATGCGTATATTGGCTCATCTCAGGCAACTTGATTTTCTTTTAGTACAAGGTTCTTAAAGGCCTACTGAAAGCCACTACTACCCACCACGCAGTCTGATAGTTTATATATCAATGATGAAATATTAACATTGCAACACATGCAAAAACGGCCGGGTTAGTTTACTAAATCGCAATTTTAAATATCGCGCCAAAATATCCTGCTGAAACGTCTCGGTATGATAAGGCTTGCGCATGACGTCACGGATTGTAGATGACATTTTGTTCCAGCATCGTTCCCAGTTATTAAGTCGTCTGTTTTCATCGCAAAATTCCACAGTATTATGGACATCTTTGTTGCTGAATCTTTTGCAATTTGTTCGATGAACAATGGAGACATCAAAGAAGAAAGCTGTAGGTGGGAAGTGGTGTATTGCGGCCAGTTTTATCAACACAAACACAGCCGGTGTTTCATTGTTTACATTCCCGAAATATGACTGTCAAGCTTTACTATGGAACAGAGCGGTCAAGCGAACACGGTTGGATTGGACCACACACACAAAGTACAGTGTATTATGCAGCGATCATTTCGAAAGATCGTGTTTCGAAGAGAGTCCCTTGCGAAGGGCAGAGATGGGTATCGCCACCACCCGTCGACTGGTGCTGAAGAAAGGTGCGGGGCCGACCTTCAGGTTGTACAGGTACGACCATATAATCTCACTAAAAAACTAGTAACACAATAAGCAGATAAGGAATTTTCCGGAATTATCCCAGTAAATGTGTCTAATAACATCTGAATCGCTCCCACTGTATGGCCTTTTTTTTTTTTTTTTTCTAGTCCTCCACTCTCACTTTCCTCATCCACGAATGTTTCATCCTCGCTTAAATTAATGGGGAAATTGTCGCTCTCTCGGTCCGAATCGCTCTCGCTGCTGGTGGCCATAATTGTAAACAATGTAAGGATGTGAGGAGCTCCACAACCCGTGACGTCACGCGCACATCGTCTGCTACTTCCTGTACAGGCAAGGCTTTTTTATTAGCGACCAAAAGTTGCAAACTTTATCATCGATGTTCTCTACTAAATCCTTTCACCGAAAATATGGCAATATCGCGAAAATGATCAAGTATGACACATAGAATGGACCTGCTATCCCCGTTTAAATAAGAAAATCTCATTTCAGTAGGCGTCTAAGCAGAGGATGCCTCACTTGAGTAACAGGAGTGAGTTTTTAAGCATAGAATAAGCAAATACATGAAATAGCGGCAAGCAAATAGCACATTGACACAAACATATTACAGTGATTAAACAAAGAATGCATGATAGAAATAAATAACATTAAAGTGTACACAAAACTACACCCTTGTGTAATTTTTCATATTGTTGTTGATCAACCAGAGTTTGTGGGTCTGATGGACCCGTTGCATTTTGTGGCTTTTAATGCCTCACAATCAAACAATTTTATGTTCAAATACTGAACAGATGTTTATTGGGATAAGGTAAACATACATTTTTTTGATTGTGAGGCATTAATAACCACAAAATGCACTGGGTCCATCAGACCCACAAACGCCGGCTGAGTAACAACAATATGAACGTTGCACAGAAAATTTCTCTGCCAGTTTCTGCATCCCACAGGGATTCTTCTTTTGTGTTTCTGCACCTGCGGTTCCCACACAAGGTTGCAACATTGTTTGTCAACACTGTCTGCTCTCATTTTCTCGCACATTTGACCCTCTGATATTCTGTGTACCTACACTCTGTCACCCTCCTGTCTAGGCGTTTTGTGTCATGGCATTTCGTGTCACAGCATTTCATGTAATGGTTTGTGTTATATTGTTTCGTGTTACTGCGTTTCGTGTTGCAGTGTTTCGTGTTACGACTTTTCGTGTTACAATTTTTTGGGTTACGGTGTTTCGTATCACAGCGTTTCATGTTATGGAGTTTTGTGTTATTGTGTTTCGTGGTACTGCGTTTCATATTACAATTTTTTGGGTTACGGCGTTTTGTGTTATGGTGTTTGGTGTTATCGCATATACTGCATTTCATGTTATTGCTTTTCGTGTTACAGCGTTTCGTGTTGCGGTGTTTCATGTTACGACTTTTTGTGTTACAATTTTTTGTGTTATAGCATTTCGTATGACGGTGCTTTGTATTACGGCGCTTTGTATCACGCCGTATCGTGTTATAGTGTTTTTTGTTATTGCGTTTTGTGTCACGGCCTTTCATGTTACTGCGTTTCTTGTTACAGCATTTCGTGCTGTGGTGTTATCGCATTTCGTGTTACTGCATTTCGTGTTACTGTGTTTCGTGTTACTGCGCTTCGTGTTGTGGTGTTTCTTGTTATGACTTTTCGTGCAACAATTTTTGGGGTTATGTCGTTTCGTATCAGAGCGTTTCGTATCACGGTGTTTTGTATCACAGTGTTTTGTATCACAGCGTTTCGTATCACGGCATTTCGTGTTACAGCGTTTCGTGTTGCGGTGTTTAGTGTTACGACTTTTCATGTTACAATTTTTTGGGTTACGGCGTTTTGTGTTATGGTGTTTGGTGTCATCGCATATACTGCATTTCGTGTTACTGCTTTTCGTGTTACAGCGTTTCGTGTTGCGGTGTTTCATGTTACGACTTTTTGTGTTACAATTTTTTGTGTTATGGCATTTCGTATCACGGTGCTTCGTATCACGGCGTTTCGTGTAATGGTGTTTTTTGTTATTGCGTTTTGTGTCACGGTCTTTCATGTTACTGCGTTTCATATTACAGCATTTCGTGCTATGGTGTTATCGCGTTTCGTGTTAGTGCGTTTCGTTTTACTGCGTTTCGTATTACTGCGCTTCGTGTTGTGGTGTTTCTTGTTATGACTTTTCCTGCTACAATTTTTTGGGTTATGTCGTTTCATATCAGAGCGTTTCGTATCACGGTGTTTTGTATCACGGTGTTTTGTATCACAGCGTTTCGTATCACGGCATTTCGTGTTACAGCGTTTCGTGTTGCGGTTGTTTCGTGTTACGACTTTTCATGTTACAATTTTTTGGGTTACGGCGTTTTGTGTTATGGTGTTTGGTGTTATCGCATATACTGCATTTCGTGTTACTGCGTTTCGTGTTACTGCTTTTCGTGTTACAGCGTTTCGTGTTGCGGTGTTTCATGTTACGACTTTTTGTGTTACAATTTTTTGTGTTATGGCATTTCGTATCACGGTGCTTCGTATCACGGCGTTTCGTGTAATGGTGTTTTTTGTTATTGCATTTTGTGTCACGGCCTTTCATGTTATTGTGTTTCATGTTACAGCATTTCGTGCTATGGTGTTATCGCGTTTCGTGTTACTGCGTTTCGCGTTACTGCGTTTCGTGTTACTGCGTTTCGTGTTACTGTGTTTCGTATTACTGCGCTTCGTGCTGTGATGTTTCGTGTTACGACTTTTCCTGCTACAATTTTTTGGGTTATGTCGTTTCATATCAGAGCGTTTCGTATCACGGTGTTTTGTATCATGGTGTTTTGTATCACAGCGTTTCGTATCACGGCATTTCGTGTTGCAGCGTTTCGTGTTGCGGTGTTTAGTGTTATGACTTTTCGGGTTACAATTTTCTGGGTTACGGTGTTTCGTGTTAATGCGTTTCGTGTTACTGTGTTTCATATTATTGCGTTTCGTGTTACTTAATTTTACGTTACAGGGTTTCATGTGACATTTTTCGTGTTGCAGCGTTTTGTGTTGTATAAAATGAATCGTTAATAATTATTTCAATTAACAGCGCTAATTGAGAGACGACTGTACTGTGTAACAACAGTAACTTTGTCCTGTGACAACTGCAGGAAAAACACGTCAACCTGGTTCACGTCGAGTCCCGGAAGTCCAGACAAAATCATTCTGAATTGGAGATCTTTGTGGATTGTGACGGCGACCGCCGGCAGCTCGAAATGCTGACTCAGCTGCTCCGGAAGCAAACGGACATCGTTGAAATAGCTGTTGACTCCGCCCCCCCTGGTGACGGTAGGCTGCACAGTACAATGTGACCTCCCTGGTTTTTTAATGAACGGAAGCAATGTGGCGCCCTCTTCTGGTGTTGGTCGTTCCAGATGTTCCGGGTGTTCCCTGGTTCCCGAAGAAGGTCTCCGATTTGGATTTCTGCAACCAGGTTCTGATGTATGGATCAGAGTTGGACGCCGATCACCCGGTTTGTTGCTCTTGAAAGCGGCACAATTGTCCTTTTTGGAGCGCGTTGAAACGTGTGCGCTGGTTCCTGCAGGGATTCCAGGACAGCGTTTACCGCCAGAGGAGGAAACACTTTGCAGATCTGGCTTCCAACTACAAGCAGTAAGTTCTGTTTGTTCCCCCCCGATTCCAAGGAAGCAGATTAAACGACACAAATCATTTCCATTCTGTTGTCCGCCAGCGGAGACCCGATCCCTCGCGTGGAGTTCACGGCGGTTGAGGTGCAGACCTGGACTCGGGTGTACCGGGAACTCAACAAGCTGTATCCCACCCACGCCTGTCGGGAATACTTGAAGAACATCCCCCTGCTGGTGGAGCAGTGTCACTACAGGGAGGACAACATCCCCCAGCTGGAGGATGTTTCATGCTTCCTCAAAGGTGCGCCATGCATCTTATTTCCTGTAACCCACACAATAGGTCAAAAACATGTTACACAGCGTCATCTATACTTTTTTTTTAAAGGCCTACTGAAATGAGATTTTTTTCTATAAACGGGGATAGCAGGTCCATTCTATGTGTCATACTTGATCATTTCGCGATATTGCCATATTTTTGCTGAAAGGATTTAGTAGAGAACATCGACGATAAAATTCACAACTTTTGGTCGCTGATAAAAAAGCCTTGCCTGTACCGGAAGTAGCAGAAGATGTGCGCGTGACGTCACGGGTTGTGGAGCTCCTCACATCTGAACATTGTTTACAATCATGGCCACCAGCAGCAAGAGCGATTCGGACCGAAAAAGCGACGATTTCCCTATTAATTTGAGTGAGGATGAAAGATTCGTGGATGAGGATAGTGAGAGTGAAGTACTAGAAAAAAAAGGGCGAGGGCAGTGGGAGTGATTCAGATGTTATTAGACACATTTACTAGGATAATTCTGGAAAATCCCTTATCTGCTTATTGTGTTACTAGTGTTTTAGTGAGATTATATGGCCGTACCTGAAAGTGGCCACGGGTGTGGTGACCGCCAGTGTCTCTGAGGGAAGCCACGTTTCTCGACGAAGCGAAGCGAAGGCAGCCGTTAGGGGCTGAGCTTTTTTTCCCCCTCCTCCACGGTGGAAGCATCCCACGTTCAGGGGCGGCCGGTCGGAGGAGGCAAGACAGTCCGCAGCTGACTCTTTGACAGGTGCACGAGGAACGACGCAAGCTCTCCGCTCATGTCTACAGTAAGAGCCGACTTATTACCACAATTTTCTCACCGAAACCTGCCGGTTGACATGTGGTCGGGAACCATGTTCGCTTGACCGCTCTGTTCCATAGTAAAGCTTCACCGTCATCTTTCGGGAATGTAAACAAGGAAACACCGGCTGTGTTTGTGTTGCTGAAGTCAGCCGCAATACATTGCTTCCCACCTACAGCTTTCTTCTTTGACGTCTCCATTATTAATTGAACAAATTGCAAAGGATTCAGCAACACAGATGTCCAGAATACTGTGTAATTATGCGATTAAAGCAGACGACTAATAGCTAGTATCGGGGCTGGAACAAAATGTCCGCCACAATCCGTGACGTCAGGCACACTCGTCATCATACCGCGACGTTTTCAACAGGATACTTTGCGCGAAATTTAAAATTGCAATTTAGTAAACAAAAAAGTCCGTATTGGCATGTGTTGCAATGTTAATATTTCATCATTGATATATAAACTATCAGACTGCATGGTCGGTTGTAGTGGGTTTCAGTAGGCCTTTAATAGCATATTACGGTAAATGGAAAAACTGTTCAACTTTACGGTAAAATTCAAACAACTGAGATGACAATTATTTACCCAAAAATCTATGGTCGTTGTTTTGACTGAAAAACAGTAACACTTTTATTCTTTTACCATAAAACCTATGGTCATGTTTTACAGCATATTACTATAAATGGAAAAACAGTACTACTGTTTATTTTACTGTATATTTCTGGCCACTGAGCTGACAGTTATTTACTGTAAAATATATGGTTGTTGTTTTTACAGTGCCTTACTGTATTTCCTGTTCACGGTTACCTAGGCGACAGGTCAAAAACATGTTACACAGCGTCACCTATGCTTTTTTAAATAGCATATTACTGTAAATGGGAAAAAATGTAAAACTGTTATTTTTACGTTAAAATTCTGGCGACTCAGTTGACAATTTTTTACTATAAAATCTACAGTCGTTGTTGTTTTGACAGTGCATTAATGTAAATTGAAAAATGGTAACACTTTTATTTTTTACTGTAAAATCTACAGTCATTGTTTTTACAACTGAGATGACAATTTTTTACCCAAAAATCTATGGTCGTTGTTTTGAATGAAAAACAGTAACACTTTTATTCTTTTACCATAAAACCTATGGTCATGTTTTACAGCATATTACTATAAATGGAAAAACAGTACTACTGTTTAGTTTACGGTAAATTTCTGGCGACTGAGCTGACAATTCTTTACTATAAAATCTAGGGTCGTTGTATTTACAGTGCCTTACTGTAAATGGAAAAACGGTATCACTGTCATTTTTCTGATCCAATTCTGGGGACTGAGTTGGCACATTTTTACCATAAAATCTACAGTCAATGTTTTGACAGTGAATTATTGCAAATTTAAAAACGGTAACACTTTTATTTTTTACTGTAAAACCTATGGTAATTTTTTACAGTATATTGCTGTAAATGAGAACACTGTAAAATGTTTTTTTACGGCATAATTCTGGCGACTGAGCTTAAAATTTTTACTATAGAATCTGCGGTCGTTGTTGTTTTGACAGTGCATTACTGTAAATTGAAAAATTGTACCTTTTTTTTTTTACTGTAAAATCTACAGTCATTGTTTTTACGGTGTATTACTGTAAATTGAAAAACAGTACTACTGTTTATTTTACGGTAAATTTCTGGCGACTGAGCTGACAATTCTTTACTATAAAATCTAGGGTCGTTGTATTTACAGTGCCTTACTGTAAATGGAAAAACGGTATCACTGTCATTTTTCTGATCCAATTCTGGGGACTGAGTTGGCACATTTTTACCATAAAATCTACAGTCAATGTTTTGACAGTGAATTATCGCAAATTTAAAAACGGTAACACTTTTATTTTTTACTGTAAAACCTATGGTCATTTTTTACAGTATATTACTGTAAATGAGAACACTGTAAAATGTTTTTTTTACGGCAAAATTCTGGCGACTGAGCTTAAAATTTTTACTATAGAATCTGCGGTCGTTGTTGTTTTGACAGTGCATTACTGTAAATTGAAAAATGGTAACACTTTCATTTATTTTTTTACCGTAAAATCTACATTCATTGTTTTTACAGTGTATTGCTGTAAATGGAAAAACAGTACTACTGTTTATTTTTTACGGTAAATTTCTGGCGACTGAGCTGACAATTCTTTACTATAAAATCTAGGGTCGTTGTATTTACAGTGCCTTACTGTAAATGGAAAAACGGTATCACTGTCATTTTTCTGATCCAATTCTGGGGACTGAGTTGGCACATTTTTACCATAAAATCTACAGTCAATGTTTTGACAGTGAATTATCGCAAATTTAAAAACGGTAACACTTTTATTTTTTACTGTAAAACCTATGGTCATTTTTTACAGTATATTACTGTAAATGAGAACACTGTAAAATGTTTTTTTTACGGCAAAATTCTGGCGACTGAGCTTAAAATTTTTACTATAGAATCTGCGGTCGTTGTTGTTTTGACAGTGTATTACTGTAAATTGAAAAATCGTACCACTTTTATTTTTTACTGTAAAATCTACAGTCATTGTTTTTACGGTGTATTACTGTAAATTGAAAAACAGTACTACTGCTTATTTTACGGTAAATTTTTGGTGACTGAGCTGACAGTTCGTTACTATAAAATCTAGGGTCGTTGTATTTACAGTGCCTTACTGTAAAAGGAAAAACGCTATCACTGTCATTTTTATGATCCAATTCTGGGGACCGAGTTGACACATTTTTACCATGAAATCTACTTTCGTTTTTACAGCTAATTGAAAAACTACCACTTTTATTTTTTACCTTAAAATCTATGGTCACTGTTTTTACTGTAAATGGAAAAACAATACCACGTGAATTTTGGTGAATGAGGTCACAGTTTTTTACCGTAACATCTATGGTCGTTGATTTCATTGTGCATTATTGTAAATTGAAAAACCACCACGATTATGATTTTCACTATAAAATTTTTGGTCGTTGTTTTTACTATGTATTACTGTAAATACAAAAACAGAACCACTGCTATTTTTACTATAGAATTGAGAACTGAGATGACAAGTTTTTTACCCCAAAAATCTGCTGTCATTGTTTTGACCGTAAATTATTGTAAATTGAAAAACAGTAACACTTTTGTTTTTTACCGTAAAACCTAAGGTAATTTTTTGCAATATATTACTGTAAATGAGAAAACTGCAATTTTTTTATATTCACGGTTAAATTCTGGCGACTGAGCTGAGAATTTTATACTATAAAATCTACGGTCGTTGTTGTTTTGACAGTGCATTACTGTAAATTGAAAAACGGTACCACTTGTATTTTTTCTACCGTAAAATCTACATTCATTGTTTTTACAGTGTATTACTGTAAATGGAAAAACAGTACTACTGTTTATTTTTTACAGTAAATTTCTGGCGACTGAGCTGACAGTTCTTTACTGTAAAATCTAGGGTCGTTGTATTTACAGTGCCTTACTGTATTTCCTGTTCAGGGTTACCTAGGCGACAGGTCAAAAACATGTTACACAGCGTCATTAAATTAATAGCATAATACTGTGAATGGGAAAAAATGTAAAACTTTTATTTTTACGTTAAGATTATGGCGACTGAGCTGACAATTTTTTACTATAAAATCTACGGACGTTGTTGTTTTGACAGTGCATTACTGTAAATTAAAAAATGGTAACACTTTCATTTATTTTTTTACCGTAAAATCTACATTCATTGTTTTTACAGTGTATTGCTGTAAATGGAAAAACAGTACTACTGTTTATTTTTTACGGTAAATTTCTGGCGACTGAGCTGACAATTCTTTACTGTAAAATCTAGGGTCGTTGTATTTACAGTGCCTTACTGTATTTCCTGTTCAGGGTTACCTAGGCGACAGGTCCAAAACATGTTACACAGCATCATCCATGCTTTTTTTAATAGCGTATTACTGAAAACTTTTATTTTTACTGTAAAATTCTGGCAACTGAGCTGACAATTTTTTACTATAAAATCCACGGTTGTTGTTGTTTTGACAGTGCATTACTGTAAATTGAAAAATGGTAACACCTTTATTTTTTACCGTAAAATCTACAGTCATTGTTTTTGCGATGTATTACTGTAAATGTAAAAACAGTCCTACTGTTTATTTTTCGTTCAATTTCTCGCGAATGAGCTGACAATTCTTTACTGTAAAATTTAGAGTCGATGTTTTTACAGTGCCTTACTGTATTTCCTGTTCAGGGTTACCTAGGCGACAGGTCAAAAACATGTTACACAGCGTCATTAAATTAATAGCATATTACTGTAAACGGGAAAAAATGTAAAACTGTTATTTTTACGTTAAAATTCTGGCGACTGAGCTGACAATTTTTTACTATAAAATCTACGGTCGTTGTTGTTTTGAAAGTGCATTACTGTAAATTGAAAAAATGGTAACACTTTCATTTTATATTGTAAAATCTACGGTTACAGTGTATTACTGTAAATGGAAAAACATTACTACTGTTTATATTTTACGGTAAATTTCTGGCGAGTGAGCTGACAGTTCTTTACTATAAAATCTAGGGTCGTTGTATTTACAGCTAGTGCCTTACTGTATTTCCTGTTCAGGGTTGCCTAGGTGACAAGTCAAAAACATGTTACACAGCATCCTCTATGCTATTTTTAATAGCATATTACTGAAAACTGTTATTTTTATGGTAAAATTCTGGCGACTGAGCTGACAATTTTTTACTATAAAATCCACGGTTGTTGTTGTTTTGACAGTGCATTACTGTAAATTGAAAAATGGTAACACCTTTATTTTTTACCGTAAAATCTACAGTCATTGTTTTTGCGATGTATTACTGTAAATATAAAAACAGTCCTACTGTTTATTTTTCGTTCAATTTCTCGCGAATGAGCTGACAATTCTTTACTGTAAAATCTAGAGTCATTGCTTTTACAGTGCCTCACTATATTTCCTGTTCAGGGTTACCTAGGCGACAGGTCAAAAACATGTTACACAGCGTCATTAAATTAATAGCATATTACTGTAAATGGGAAATATGTAAAACTGTTATTTTTATTTTAAAATTCTGGCGACTGAGCTGACAATGTTTTACTATAAAATCTACGGTCGTTGTTGTGTTGAAAGTGCATTACTGTAAATTGAAAAAATGGTAACACTTTCATTTTATATTGTAAAATCTACGGTTACAGTGTATTACTGTAAATGGAAAAACATTACTACTGTTTATTTTTTACGGTAAATTTCTGGCGACTGAGCTGACGGTTCTTTACTATAAAATCTAGGGTCGTTGTATTTACAGTGCCTTACTGTATTTCCTGTTCAGGGTTGCCTAGGTGACAAGTCAAAAACATGTTACACAGCATCCTCTATGCTACTTTTAATAGCATATTACTGAAAACTGTTATTTTTATGGTAAAATTCTGGCGACTGAGCTGACAATTTTTTACTATAAAATCCACGGTTGTTGTTGTTTTGACAGTGCATTACTGTAAATTGAAAAATGGTAACACCTTTATTTTTTACCGTAAAATCTACAGTCATTGTTTTTGCGATGTATTACTGTAAATATAAAAACAGTCCTACTGTTTATTTTTCGTTCAATTTCTCGCGAATGAGCTGACAATTCTTTACTGTAAAATTTAGAGTCGATGTTTTTACAGTGCCTTACTGTATTTCCTGTTCAGGGTTACCTAGGCGACAGGTCAAAAACATGTTACACAGCGTCATTAAATTAATAGCATATTACTGTAAATGGGAAAATATGTAAAACTGTTATTTTTATTTTAAAATTCTGGCGACTGAGCTGACAATTTTTTACTACCAAATCTACTATCGTTGTTTTGACAGTGCATTACTGTAAATAAAAAAATGGTAACACTTTTATTTTTTACCGTAAAATCTACGGTCATTGTTTTTACGGTGTATTACTGTAAATGTAAAAACAGTCCTACTGTTTATTTTTTAGGTCAATTTCTGGCGACTGAGCTGACAGTTCTTTACTGTAAAATCTAGAGTCATTGTTTTTACAGTGCCTTACTGTATTTCCTGTTCAGGGTAACCTAGGCGACAGGTCCAAAACATGTTACACAGCATCATCCATGCTTTTTTTAATAGCGTATTACTGAAAACTTTTATTTTTACTGTAAAATTCTGGCGCCTGAGCTGACAATTTTTTACTATAAAATCCACGGTTGTTGTTGTTTTGACAGTGCATTACTGTAAATTGAAAAATGGTAACACCTTTATTTTTTACCGTAAAATCTACAGTCATTGTTTTTGCGATGTATTACTGTAAATGTAAAAACAGTCCTACTGTTTATTTTTCGTTCAATTTCTCGCGAATGAGCTGACAATTCTTTACTGTAAAATTTAGAGTCGATGTTTTTACAGTGCCTTACTGTATTTCCTGTTCAGGGTTACCTAGGCGACAGGTCAAAAACATGTTACACAGCGTCATTAAATTAATAGCATATTACTGTAAACGGGAAAAAATGTAAAACTGTTATTTTTACATTAAAATTCTGGCGACTGAGCTGACAATTTTTTACTACCAAATCTACTATCGGTGTTGTTTTGACATAGCATTACTGTAAATAAAAAAATGGTAACACTTATACTTTTTACCGTAAAATCTACGGTCATTGTTTTTACGGTGTATTACTGTAAATGTAAAAACAGTCCTACTGTTTATTTTTTAGGTCAATTTCTGGCGACTGAGCTGACAGTTCTTTACTGTAAAATCTAGAGTCATTGTTTTTACAGTGCCTTACTGTATTTCCTGTTCAGGGTAACCTAGGCGACAGGTCAAAAACATGTTACACAGCGTCATCTATGCTTTTTTTTAAAATTACATATTACTGTAAATGGAAAAATTGTTAAAATTTACGGTAAATTGAAAAAACGCCAAGATTAGGATTTTTAGTGTAAAAAAATGTTGGTCGTTGTTTTTATTTTGTATTACTGTAAATAGAAAAACAGAACCACTGTTATTTTTACGGTAAAATTTTGGCGACTGAATTTTTCGACAAATTTATTGACAGTGAATGCACTCCTAGTTTGCTCGTATAGTTTTTGTCAAGATGGACTAAGCTTCGGTGTTTTAATTCTGTGTGTGAGCGTAGAGCGCACAGGTTTCTCCATCAGGCCCGTAGCAGGCTACTTGTCGCCCAGGGACTTCCTAGCAGGTCTGGCCTTTAGAGTCTTCTACTGCACTCAGTACATCCGCCACGCCTCAGACCCCTTCTACACGCCTGAACCGTGAGTGAGCACACATCCTCTTCTCCGCCGTGCCTTCTCCTACGTCACGTTCGGCCGTCCTCCCCTACGCAGGGACACCTGTCACGAGCTGCTGGGTCACGTCCCCCTGCTGGCCGAGCCCAGCTTCGCTCAGTTTTCTCAGGAACTCGGACTGGCGTCGCTCGGCGCCTCCGACGACGCGGTGAAGAAATTGGCCACGGTGAGAAAACACACACACGCCAGACCTCAAATGAAGTGTCATCAATGGTGAAAAAACACTCAAATGTTTACCAGAACACATAATAGCACATAAAGCTGCGGAGTCACGACAGTGTGACGTGTTGTGCTGAAGCCGTCTCGCACACGTCTTTAAAATGCATTCATCTTTTTCTTTTTACTCTATTTTTACTTGTTTTAGCATGTTTTTTTAATTTATTTTTACCCAGTTTTTACTTGTTTTAGCAGCTTTCTTATTTATTTTTTCTCGGTTTTACTTGTTTTATTACATTTTCATTTATTTTTACCTTGTTCTTGTTTTTGGCACATTTTTATTTTTCTTACCCTGTTTTTACTAGATTTTAGCGTGTTTTCTACTTACTTTTACCCTTTTTTTAAAACTTTTTTTTACCATGTTTGTTATTGATTTTTACTGGAGGAGTTCTACTGGAACTACTGGAGGAGTCCAAGTACCTAGGAGTCTTGTTCACGAGTGGGGGAAGAGTGGATCGTGAGATCGACAGGCGGATCGGTGCGCCGTCTTCAGTAATGCGGACGTTGTATCGATCCGTTGTGGTGAAGAAGGAGCTGAGCCGGAAGGCAAAGCTCTCAATTTACCGGTCGATCTACGTTCCCATCCTCACCTATGGTCATGAGCTTTGGGTCATGACCGAAAGGATAAGATCACGGGTACAAGCGGCCGAAATGAGTTTCCTCCGCTGGGTGGCGGGTCTCTCCCTTAGAGATAGGGTGAGAAGCTCTGCCATCCGGGAGGAACTCAAAGTAAAGCCGCTGCTCCTCCACATGGAGAGGAGCCAGATGAGGTGGTTCGGGCATCTGGTCAGGATGCCACCCGAACACCTCCCTAGGGAGGTGTTTAGGGCACGTCCAACCGGTAGGAGGCCACGGGGAAGACCCAGGACACGTTGGGAAGACTATGTCTCCCGGCTGGCCTGGGAACGCCTCGGGATCCCCCGGGAAGAGCTAGACGAAGTGGCTGGGGAGAGGGAAGTCTGGGTTTCCCTGCTTAAGCTGTTGCCCCCGCGACCCGACCTCGGATAAGCGGAAGATGATGGATGGATGGATAGATTATTGATTTTTACCCGCTTTTTTTTAACTTGTTTTAAGCATGTCTCTTATTCTATTTGACCCTATTTTTCTTGTTTTTAGTACATTTTCATGTACTTTTACCCTGTTCTTGTTTTGAACACATTTTTAGTTTCTTTACCCTGATTTTAGTAGATTTTACTGTGTTTCCTATTTACTTTTACCCTTTTTTACTCATTTTAGCGTGCTTCTTATTTATTTTGACTGTGCTTACTTTTTTTTAGCATGTTTCCTAAATATTTTACCCGGTTTTTATTTGTTTTAGACATGTTTCTTATTCATTTTTTACCCTGTTTTTTCTTTTTTTTTTTGTACATTTTCATTTATTTTCACCCTGTTCTTGTTCTTAGCACATTTTTATTTTTTACCCTGTTTTTACTAGATTGGGGTGTGTTTCTCATTTACCTTTACCTTTTTTTTTTTACTCGTTTTTAGCATGTTTTCTATTGAATTTTTCCCCTGTTAATACTTGTTTTAAGGATGTTTCCAATTTATTTCTACCCTGCTATTACTTGCTTTAAGCATGTTTCTTATTTATTTTTTACCCTGTTTTATGTGTTTTAGTACATTTTAATCAATCTTTCTCCTCTTTTTACTTGTTTTGAGCATGTTTTCTATTTATTTTTACCGTGTTTATTTTTTTCAACATGCTTCCTATTGATTTTTACTGTTTTTAGTATTTTTTTAATACATATATATTTACCTTTTTTTTTTTTTACAAGGTATAACAAGTTTTTTTTAATTTCTGCCCTGTTTTTACTTGTTTTTAACCGGTTTGGCCTGTAAAGACCCATTGTGATGATGTAATGTACTACACAAAAAAACATTCATTGATTTTGATTGACTGATTGAAATGCTAGTACAGTAATACCTTAGCTTTTTGCTATTAATCAATTCCAAAGGGTTTGTTGAAAACTGAAGCAATTTTTCCTGTAGGAAACATAAATCTAAGTCCAATTAACCTGTTCCAGGCACCCCAAAAACGTACACTTTTTAATAGACAAGGCTTATAATTTACATTGAACGTTACAAAAACAATAATTTAACATCACTTATAACTCTATTAAAGACTTTTAGCAGTAGCACCGTCATTTTTTTCGACTTATTCTGTTTCTCACCTTCTTTATCAAAATGCAAACCGAATAGGATCCAAGAATGAACGCTGTGTGCTCACATGACTTTCTTTGTTTACATGAAGTGATGCGTTCAAACAGGCGATCTTTAGCACAACACGTCACACTGTCGTGACTCGGCAGCTTCACCAGCTTGTACATGACTGACATCCGCAGGTAGGAACTAATCTTCAGGCAGTCCAAGCCCGCCGGATGATTTTGATCTGTGCTCACGCCAGAAAACTATCCTACTTTTGTGAGAATCAAACTAACAGCAGGGCGTACAAACATCGACCGTGCAAGAAAAAGGACTACTTTGTGACGATGTGTTGTTACATTGTCACGCTGCTGTTGTGTTACAGTGTTACTTCTTCACCGTGGAGTTTGGACTCTGCAAGCAGGATGGCAGCCTGCGGGTCTACGGAGCTGGACTGCTCTCGTGCATCAGCGAGCTCAAGGTGGAAAATAACGTCATAACACAGCTCAGGACACGTGACACGTTGGTTCATTAGATTCAGTTGGTAACTTCTTTTTGACACAATTAGGTAAAGAAAAATATCCACAAACTCTTTTACAAAGTGTTGATTAATGGGATCATGTCTTACGACATCCACCACATCGCAGGCAGTGCTGGTGTTACGGCGTTTCGTGTTACGGCGTTTTGTGTTGCGGTGTTTTGTATTGCAGCGTTTAGTGTAACGGTATTGCGTGTTGTAGCATTTGACTTTGCGCCGTTTGAATTTGCGGCATTAAACTTTGTGCTGTTTTGCGTTGCGGAATTTTGCGTTTTGGCGTTGCGGCGTTTCGCGTTACGGTGTTTAGGATTGCGGCATTTTGATTTGCGCCGTTTAGCGTTGCGGCATGGAGCAGTGCGCCATTTCGCGTTAAGATGTTTTGTTATGCGTCATTTTACAATACGGCTTTTTTGTGGTGGCGTTTCACGTTCGTATTACGGCGTTTCATGCTACACTGTTTCGTGTTTTGCCGTTTCGTGTCACGCTGTTTCGTGTTATGCCGCTTCGCGTTGTGCTTTTTCGCTTTTTTGCGCCATTTCGCGTTAAGATGTTTTGCCACGCTTCGTTTCACATTACATCATTTTTTTGTGGCGTCGTGACATGTTACGCCGTTACATGTTACGCTGTTACACATTACGGCGTTACATGTTACGGCGTTACATGTTACGGCATTTCACGTTACAGTGTTTCATGTTATGGTGTTTCGTGTTACGGCGTTTCGTTTTTACGGCGTTTCGTGGTACGGCGTTTCGTGTTGCGGCGTTTCATGTTACGGCATTTCGTGTTACGGCATTTCATAATACGGCGTTTAGTGTTGCAGCGTTTTGTATTATGCCGTTTGGTGTTGCAGCATTTCCTGTTATGTCATTTCATGTTATGGCATTTTGTGTAACAGTGTTTCGTGTTATAGCGTTTGACTTTTTGTGCTGTTTTGGGTTGCAGCGTTGCGCCATTTTGTGTTGCGTCGTTTAGTGTTGTGCCATTTTGCTTTGCACCATTTCACGTTACGATGTTTTGCTATGCGGCATTTCACGTTACAACGTTTTGTGTGGAGTCGTTACATGTTACGGCGTTACATGCTACGGCATTTCACGTTACGGCGTTTCATGGTACGGCGTTTCGTGTTACGGTGTTTCGTGTTACGGCGTTTCGTGTTATGGCGTTTCGTGTTATGGCGTTTCGTGTTATGGTGTTTTGTGTTGCGGCGTTTAGTGTTGCAGTGTTTTGTGTTGCGGAGTTTAGTGTTGCGGCATTTCCTGTTATGTCATTTCATGTTATGGCATGTTGTGTAACAGTGTTTTGTGTTATAGAGTTTGACTTTTTGTGCTGTTTTGGGTTGCAGCGTTGCGCCATTTTGTGTTGCGGCGTTTAGTGTTGTGCCATTTTGCTTTGCACCGTTTCGCGTTACGATGTTTTCCTATGCGGCATTTCACGTTACAACGTTTTGTGTGGCGGAGGTTTACGTTACAGCATTTCATCGCTACGGCGTTTCGCATTATGGCGTTTTGCGTCACGCCGCTTTGAGTTACGACGATTTGCGTTATGCCGTTTTGTGTTACGCTGTTTTCATACTGAAAATAGAAAAACGGTAGCAATGTTCTTTTTTCACAATTCCTTGCCACTGCCGTCGTGTTCTTTAGCAAGGCACCATCTTGCACCCAGTACCACTCACACTAACATACTAATGTAAGAATACCTCAGGGCAGCTTTGATGACAAAAGTTGCTTACCACCATCATCAGTGTGAGTGCGCTGTGAGTTCTCAATGTAAAGCGCTTTGAGTGTGTAGTAAATTGCTATATAAATCTAATAGATTATTACATTTTACGGGTTAAGAAAGTGTAGAAATAAACTTTAGTACAATGCCCCCAACCCTATAAGGGACAAGCGGTAGAAAATGGATGGATGGATGGATGGGTGGACTACCGTAATTCCTTCAATTGCCGCCGGGTATATAGTATGTGCCTGCTGGGAATTACTGCAGGGTAAAACTCGTTTCGCAAAATAATTAGCGCATGCTTAGCATTACCGCCGGCTCAGGATTAACGCCGGGTCAAACTCGTTTTGCAAAATATTATTTTTATTAGCGCATGTCTAGAATTTCCGCCGGGTCAAACTCGTTTCGCAAAATAATTAGCATATGCCTAGAATTTCCGCCGGGTCAAACTCGTCACGTCACGAGTGACACTTCACCTGTCATCATTTTCAAAAGGGAGGAGGCTGATTTCAATAATTTGAAATCGCATAAAGGGAAGAAGATTAAGAGCTATTGAGTAGGATTTAAGGTCCAAGCTATTGAATATGCTAAAAAGAACTGCAAGCAGCTATGTTTTATTAGTATACCGTAGCTGCGTGTGTCAAATATGAGTCATTCAATGACTCCCGCCTCCTGGTGGTAGAGGGCGCTAGTGATCCTTCTTGCGACTACTCGGCTGCAGAAGAAGTGACAACAAGCAGCAAGAGTGAGCAGCGATCGTTTATTTTTTCCATCTCGCTTGCACTTTTATGGAGGATTACATATCTAAAATAAAACCGTTTTCTAAACTGGACTTTCAATCGAAGCAGGAGGTAATAAAGGAAGATCTCCATCGAGACAGAGAGACTTTTAAAACTGAAGAAAGATAAGGAAGACCTCTATAAACCAGTTATCCATGTTTTTGATCAGAAGGAGCTGCGCAGGGACTTCATTTATAAGTAAAGTTAAGACCATAATAACGTTTTTTTTTTTATCAAATGTGAGTGTGATGGTATCCTTACATCACACTCAAAATTATAAACGCAGGCCTAAATTTACCGCATGCCTTTGGTGAGCGCCGGAGTGAGAAGAGGTTTTAAAATAATTAGCGCATGCTTGCCTTTACCACATGCCTTTGGTAAACACCGGAGTGAGAAGAGGTTTTAAATTAATTAGCGCCCCGGCGGCAGTTCAAGGAAATAGTGAATTATATTTATATAGCGCTTTTCTCGAGTGTCTCAAAGCGCTTTACATAGTGAAACCCAATATCTAAGTTACATTTAAACCAGTGTGGGTGGCACTGGGAGCAGGTGGGTAAAGTGTCTTGCCCAAGGACACAACGGCAGTGACTAGGATAGCGGAAGCGGGAATCGAACCTGCAACCCTCAAGTTGCTGGCACGGCCACTCTACCAACTGAGCTATGCCGCCCGGTCCAAATCATCAAGGATAAAGATGGTAGCTTTGAACCTGTCAAGGAAAGTTCCTATAAAATATACAGTGATAACTGAGCAGCATAGTGGTCTCTCTCCCCCCCTTTTGTTGTCATTTTTGAATCAGCACGCATTGACGGACAAGGCTCGCGTCCTTCCGTTCGAGCCCGCCGTGACCTGCAATCAGGAGTGCATCATCACGGCGTTCCAGGACGTCTACTTTGCTGCGGAGAGTTTTGAGGAAGCCAAGAACAAGATGCGGTGAGTGGAACGAAACAAGTACAAACCACGTTAAAGGGGAACATTATCACCAGACCTATGTAAGCATTAATGTATACCTTGATGTTGCAGAAAAAAGACTGTATGTTTTTTTTAACCGATTTCCGAACTCTAAAAAGGGGAATTTGGCGATTTAAACGCCTTTCAATTGTTCGCTGTCGGAGCGATGACCTTTCACCCGTGACGTTACAATGGGAAGCAATCCGCCATTTTCTCAAACACATTACACACACAAGTCACATCAGCTCTGGTATTTTCCTGTTTTTTCGACTGTTTTCCATACCTTGGAGACATCATGTCTCATCGGTGTGTTGTCGGAAGGTGTAACAACACGATCAGGGATGGATTCAAGTTGACGTACGTGGAGTGTGCATCGATTAGCATTGGCATGCTAATCGATGCTAACATTCTATTTAGGCTAGCTGTATGTACATATTGCATCGTTATGCCTCATTTGTAGCTATTTTTCCATCCAGCCTTTCCCTCCACCCACATTTAATGCCAAACAAACACGTACCAATCGACGGATTCAAGTACACCAGTGGTCAAAAGACGCGAAAGTCCCTCGTTTGTTCTGCACATTTTACCGACGACAGCTATGCTACGACAGATGTGTGGATATCCTGCGACACTCAAAGCAGATGCATTTCCAAAGATAAAGTCAACGAAATCACAAAGGTGAGTTTTGATGATGTAATTGACTTATGTGCTAATCAGACATATTTGGTCACGGCATGAGTGCCAGCTAATCGATGCTAACATGCTAGCTGTATGTAGATTTGTAGCTATATTTGCATCCAGCCTTTCCCTCCACCCACATTTAATGCCAAACAAACACTTACCAATCGACGGATTTAAGTTGCTCCAGTGGTCAAAAGATGCAATCGTTTGTTAGAAGGCGATCGCCGAATAGCTTCAATAGCTATTCTCTCAATAGCTTTAGTTTCTTCTTCAATTTTATTTTCGCTTCCTGCCTCCATACTCCAACCTTCCGTTTCAATACATGCGTAATCTGTTGAATCGCTTAAGGCGCTGAAATCCGAGTCTGAATCCGAGCTAATGTCGCTATATCTTGCTGTGCTATCCGCCATGTTTGTTTGTATTGGCGTCACTATGTGACGTCACAGGAAAATAGACGGTGGATTTTCAGATAGCGAAAATCCGGCACTTTAAAGCCTTTTTTCGGGATATTCCATGATGGGTAAAATTTTAAAAAAAACTTTGAAAAATAAAATAAGCCACTGGGAACTGATTTTTATTGGTTTTAACCCTTCTGAAATTGTGATAATGTTCCCCTTTAAAATGGAGGCGGCGTCGGACTTTTACCGTGTGTGCAGGGAGTTCGCCAAAACCATCCGTCGCCCCTTCGCCATCCGCTACGACCCGTACACTCAGAGCGTGGAGGTCCTGAAAGACGTGGGGAGCATCAGCAACATGGTTAAGGACATAAGACATGAGCTCGACATCGTGGAGGACGCCCTGGACCGGCTCTACAAGTGCCCCAGACTCGGAGGCCAGAGCGAAGAATAATTGAATTGAATTGAATTGGGTTCTTGGTAGATTTGAATCCGTAAGTTTCCTTTTGCTTTCCTTTTGTTTCAGGGTGGAGGAAAAAGTGTACTTTCCACCACATCCTTCTTAGGAAGTGTTCAGTCTTTTCTATGAGTCTTTGCCTGTAGTCCTTCTGCGCGGGTATGGGAATGTAACTGTCGCAAGAAACCTGATTGCCCTCTCAACGGAGGGTGCTTACAAACATCAGTCGTTTACCAAGCAAAGGTAACACGCAAGGACATTAACACATCCGACACGTACGTAGGATTAACCGAAGGAGCGTTTAAAACCAGATGGAATAATCGCAAGGCCTCCTTAAGAAACCAGACTTTGCGGAATTCTACAGAACTCAGAAAGCACATTTGGAACCTCAAAGACAATAATGTTGAATATTCAATAACATGGCAAATTGAAATATTTATTTCAAACCTGCACAGCACAACTAAACACAGTTTTTTTTTTGTTTTTTTTTTACATTTTGCCAGAGATATTTATGCAAGGCTTGAAAAGGGGTTGGAGGAAGCAGATGCTTATAATATCCCAACCCCACATTTAACATAAACAATATAATACAAGAACAATACAAGAAAAACTCCTGTAGACTAACAATACGATAGTACCACTTTTACTATGAGACAAGACGAGACAAAACACACACACACACACACACACACACACACCTTCTGACCATACACCTCTCTCCCATCGCTCCATGCTGAGGGCATCACTCTCTTTCCTCCTCGTACTTTTTCAGTACTTCTTTTATAATAATGGTCTTGGGTGGAAAAAAAATATGACTTAATGATTAAATTTGGAAATGTTGGAAATGTGTGTTTGTTTAATTTTAAAAAGTTAAAGAGCCAATGACTGTCACACACACACACACACACACACACACACACTAGGTGTGGCAAAATTATACTCTGCATTTGACCCATCACCCTTGATCACCCCCGGGGGAGGTGAGGGGAGCAGTGAGCAGCGGCGTTGGCCGCGCCCGGGAATCATTTTTGGTGATTTAAACCCCAATTCCAACCCTTGATGCTGAGTGCCAAGCAGAAGAGGTAATAGGTCCCATTTTTATAGTCTTTGGTATGACTTGGCCGGGGTTTGAACTAACAACCTACCAATCTCAGGGCGGAAACTCTAACCGCTTAAAGGCCAACTGAAATGACATTTTCTTACTTAAACGGGGATAGCGGGTCCATTCTATGTGTCATACTTGATCATTTCGCGATATTGCCATATTTGTGCTGAAAGGATTTAGTAGAGAACATCGACGATAAATTTCGCAACTTTTGGTGCCGAAAAAAAAGCCTTGCCTGTGACAAGTGTGGGGGCTCTTCACATCCTCACATTGTTTTTAATGGGAGCCTCCAGCAGCAAGAGCGATTCGGACCAAGAAAACGACGATTTCCCCATTAATTTGAGCGAGGATGAAGGATTTGTGGATGAGGAAAGTGAGAGTGAAGGACTAGAAAAATTAAAGACAAGGGCAGTGGGAGCGATTCAGATGTTATTAGACACATTTACTAGGATCATTCTGGAAAATCCCTTATCTTTCTATTGTGTTGCTATTGTTTTAGTGAGTTTAATAGTACCTGATAGTCGGAGGGGTGTCTTAAGGCCAGTGTCTCAGGGAAGTTGACGGCAGCTTTATGGACGGCGCAAGCTCAGCTGATCTCCGGTAAGAGGCGGCTTTTTACCACAATTTTCTCACCGAAACCTGCCGGTTGACATTTGCTCGGGATCCATGTTCGCTTGACCGCTCTGATCCATAGTAAAGCTTCACCTCCGGGAATTTTAAACAAGGAATCACCGTGTGTTTGTGTGGCTAAAGGCTAAAGCTTCCCAACTCCATCTTTCTACTTTGACTTATCCATTATTAATTGAACAAATTGCAAAAGATTCAGCAACACAGATGTCCAGAATACGGTGTAATTATGCGGTTAAAGCGACGTTTTTCAACAAGAAACTCCGCAGGAAATTTAAAATTGTAATTTAGTAAACTAAAAAGGCCGTATTGGCATGTGTTGCAATGTTAATATTTCATCATTGATATATAAACTATCAGACTGCGTGGTCGGTAGTAGTGGCTTTCTGTAGGCCTTTAACGTCCTTTGCAGGGCACAAATCTATCACCCATCATCTTTTATGGTTTTGATGAGAATTCAAATTCAATTCTTTTTTCTTTTTTTTTTATACTGTTGAATCTATGGTTGTTTTTACAGCGTAATTTTGGAAATGGAAAAAAACGGTTCCTCTGGTATTTTGTCAGGCTTGCCCCCTGACAGTTTGGTTGTGTTTTAGTGTTCGTCACAAACTAACTCTGACAGAGTTAGTTTGTGACGAACCCCAAGATGCAGAGAAGGAGACAAGCATTGAGTAAGAAAACATGGTTTTAATTTAAACCCTAAAACCAAACCAGACAAAGGGTACAAACAAAAGGTGGACACGAGGCGGATAACAAACCAGGCTATGAACAAACAAATCGGAAGCAGGGAACAAAAAACAGTAAGCTACAAACATCTACCAAATGTAGCTTACCGCTACGCTGCAATCACACGACCAGTAGGAACGACAAGTAGAAAATGACATTGACACGACAGGAGCGACAATAAACCAGCACTACTTGGAGGAACAAAGCAGGTAAAAATAAGAGTGGGCTGATTGACACCAGGTGTGGTCAGGTGCCAATCAGCCGCAGCTCAGGGAGAAAGACAGGAAACAGACAAAATAAGAGCGCTGACAGGAAATAAAGACAGGAAATACTACACACACACACAAAAACTAAAACACAACCAAACTGTCAGGGGCAAGCCTGAAAGTATTTATTTAATCTATCGACTGAGATGCCAGGTTTTCACCCTAAAATTTTCACAGTGTAATACAGTCATCTATTATTTTTTTATGGTTTTGATGAGAAAGACTTAAAATAATTGTGTAATTTGTAAGTGTCAGGTTCAAACACTGATGACATCTATTAAACAGGACAAGAAGCAAGGAATTAAAAAGAGACAGAATTAAATTTGGCTCAATTAAGGAGAGACGTGTGGAATGTAGTCTTTGTGCAGTCTCCCCACGCACCTAGCGAAAGATTTTACGCCTCCTCTTTTATTTGGACTTTCCCTGACTACATGGATACAGCTGTTTGTAAGGCACGGGGGTCGTAAACAGCCATCGCCTTTGCTTACAGAACAGTTCAAAGAAAAGGTCGTCTTGAGGGGATTCTGGTCCTGCTTCCTCTCCGCTTTGTAGTTCTCGGGTCAAAACAAAAATTTTCTGTGGATCACAACAGTGGTCCCCAACCACCGGGCCGCACAAGAAATTAAAGAAAATAAAAAAAAGTTTTCTTTTTTTTCAAATTATTAAATCAACATAAAAAACACTATACCTTATTTATCAATATAGATCAATACAATCTGCAGGGATACAGTCCGTAAGCACACATGATTGTATTTCTTTATGAAAAAAAACACCCCGGTCCATGGGACAATTTTTCAAGCGTTGACCGGTCTGCAGCTACAAAAAGGTTGGGGACCACTGGATTACAATACATCAAAGAAACAGAACACCTTCACGTTGCTTCCCATCCTACACAGTGGAGTTTTACAAGCCTTCTTCTTGGTCAGGGGTCGGCAATCCGCTGCTCCGGAGCCACATGCGGCTTTTTGATCACTCTGATGTAGCCCAGCCGACCACCATGATTTTTTCGGATTTCTGTGCCTCTCCAAGTATTATCCCGGGACTAACGTTCCCCGATTTTCACCCGCACAACAAAATTAAGGGCGTGTCGTGATGGCAATGCTTCAAATGTCATCTTATACATGTCGTCGCGCCTGCTTTAACGCCATGCTATTTGCGTGCCAGCCGGTCTCATGTAGCATGCGAACCCTTCGAACACACGTAATTGACTGCAAGGTATACTTGGTCAACAGCCACACAGGTTACACTGAGGGTTGTGATATAAACAACTTTAACACTCTTACTAATATGCGCCACACTGTGAACCCACACCAAACAAGACTGACAAACACATTTTGGGAGAACATCCGCACTGTAACACAACATAAACACAACAGGACTGATACCCAGAATCCCATGCATCCCTAACCCTTAATCAATCAATCAATGTTCATTTATATAGCCCTAAATCACTAGTGTCTCAAAGGGCTGCACAAACCACAACACAAACCACTACGACATCCTCGGTAGGCCCACATAAGGGAAAGGAAAACTCACACCCAGTGGGACGTCGGTGACAATGAGGACTATGAGAACCTTGGAGAGGACCACATATGTGAGCAACCCCCCCACCCCCCTCTAGGGGACCGAAAGCAATGGATGTCGAGCGTGTCTAACATGATACTGTGAAAAGTTCAGTCCTTTATGCACCCACGCTACCACCAAACCCCGCCCCCCCAACCCCGCGGGGGTAGCGGGGGGTGTATTATGTAGCCCGGAAGAGTTAGGGATGCATGAGATTCTAGGTATATGTTCTGTTGTGTTTATGTTGTGGTACAGTGCAGATGTTCTCCCAAAATGTGTTTGTCATTCTTGTTTGGTGTGGGTTGACAGTGTGGCGCATATTAGTAAGAGTGTTAAAGTTGTTTAAACGGGCACCCTCAGTGTGACCTGTATGGCTGTTGAACAAGTATGCATTGCAGTCACTTACGTGTGTTTGCAGAAGCCACATACAACATGTGACTGATCACAGGTTATAGAGGGCGCTAAAGGCTGTGTCATTATAGCACGCCCTTATTATTGATGTTAGGGTGAAAATTGGCAGACATTCGCGAGGATAGTTGCTCTGATATTCAGGAGCCTCCCGGAAAAATTGGGAGGGTTGGCAAGTGTGATGTTGTCATACGGCATCCATATAAAACTTGCGGGCCGCACTAACATTAATTTTCATCTTAAGTGCCCCCCCGCGCGACCCCGAAAGCGAATAAGCGGTAGAAAATGGATGGATGGATGCAGGTCGCGTGTCTGAGACCACTAGTTTATACATATTACAAAGCAAAAAAAAAACTGTATGCAGTAGAGATGCGCGGATAGGCAATTATATCATCCGCAACCGCATCACCAAAGTCGTCATCCACCCGCCGTCCATCCGTACCAACATTTCGTTAGGACCGTACCTGCCCGCCAATTGCCCGCTGAAGTACATCAGAGGTCGGCCGCTTCTACCACTCACAGAGCTGTTCAAACCTGTTTCACAGAGTAATGATGACAATTGTAATCGTTAATGTTCCCGCGACTATCCAATAGCGTTCATCCTGACGACAAGAATATGGGCGTGTTGCGAAGTCATTGCCTTTGACACCTTCAACAACATGTATGAACCGATTGTTGGTCCGCCAACATGTTGTGTGCAGCTTCCGCAATCATTCGTACAAGATTGAAAGGCATACTGGGTGATACAGAGTACACGGATGGTTGTGATATAAACAACTTTAACACTTACTAATATGCGCCATGCTGTGAAGCCACACCAAAAAAGATTGACAAACACATTTCGGGACAACATCCTCGCAGTAACACAACAAAAACGCAACACAACTAATACCCAGAATCCTTTGTATCCATCACTCTTCCTGAATATATTGTACACCCCCGCGCCTCCAACCCCGCCCACCTTACCGACGCACGGTGGTGTGGGGAGGGGGCTGGGTTTGCTGCTAGCGGGGTGTATAAAATAGTCAGGATTTGTCACGGATATAAAGGATTCTGGGTATTTGTTGTGTTGTGTTACTGTGAGGATGTTCTCCCGAAAAGTGTTTGGCAATCTTGTATTGTGTGGCTTCACAGCGTGGCGCATATTACTAAGAGTGTTTAAATTGTTTATATCACAACCATTAGTGTACTCTGTGTCACCCAGTATGCCTTGCAGTCGTGTGCGTGTTACCGCGGAAGCAACACACAACATGATGCTGGACTGACAAGCAGATCGTACATACTGTAGATGGCGACAAAGTCAATGGCTTCATAGCCCGCCCTAATACTTATTTTCTGGGTGACTGCCGGCAGTTATTCAAGAGAATGATACCGTCTCCTATTGTCTTCTTCGCTTTGTGACACGGGTCTTAAATGGCTCTTTGAATGGTTTCCTGTGGGCGGGACTCTCACTGCTGTCTTGGAGCCACTATGGATTGAACTTTCACAGTATCATGTTAGACCCGCTCGACATCCATTGCTTTCGGTCCCCTAGAGGGCGGTGGTTGCCCACATCTGAGGTCCTCTCCAAGGTTTCTCATAGTCAGCATTGTCACTGGCGTCCCACTGGATGTGAATTCTTCCTGCCCACTGGGTGTGAGTTTTCCTTGCCCTTTTGTGGGTTCTTCCGAGGATGTTGTAGTCGTAATGATTTGTGCAGTCCTTTGAGACATTTGTGATTTGGGGCTATATAAATGAACATTGATTGATTGATTGATTGATTGATGGCAAAGAATACCGATCCCAGAATCATCAATCAATGATTATTTGTATAGCCCTTAATCACTAGTGTCTCAAAGGGCTGCACAAACCACAACGACATCCTGTATATCAAATATTTCCGGATAGTTCAACCGCCACCCGCCCGAATCTAATTAAAATCTATTTTTTCGTCATGTGCCCCGCCCGACCCGCGGTTTATCCGCGGATAAACCGCGGATGAGACCGCCAACCGCGCATCTCTAGTATGCAGTGTTATTTCATTTTAAATATCAAATGAGTTTTGTGGCTCCCATTGTTTTCTTTATTTTTTAAAAGGGGTCAAAATGGCTCTTTGAGTGGTAAAAGTTGCAGACCCCTGTTCTTGGTTGAATCAAAGACAGCTTTTGTCCTCTCGCCGGGAACTCATGGCAACACAAAGTTTTGTGATAACTTAGATACAATTCTTCTAACGGTAAATAAAAACTGAATACAATGATTTGCAAATCATTTTCAACTTATATTCAATTGAATAGACTGCAAAAAGAAGATATTTGGTATGTCAGACTTAGCCCTGTCTTGGTTTAACTCTTATCTTACTGATAGGATGCAGTGTGTCTCCCATAACAATGTGACCTCGGACTACGTTAAGGTAACGTGTGGAGTTCCCCAGGGTTCGGTCCTTGGCCCTGCACTCTTCAGCATCTACATGCTGCCGCTAGGTGACATCATACGCAAATACGGTGTTAGCTTTCACTGTTATGCTGATGACACCCAACTCTACATGCCCCTAAAGCTGACCAACACGCCGGATTGTAGTCAGCTGGAGGCGTGTCTTAATGAAATTAAACAATGGATGTCCGCTAACTTTTTGCAACTCAACGCCAAAAAAACGGAAATGCTGATTATCGGTCCTGCTAGACACCAAACTCTATTTAATAATACAACTCTAACATTTGACAACCAAACAATTAAACAAGGCGACACGGTAAAGAATCTGGGTATTATCTTCCACCCAACTCTCTCCTTTGAGGCACACATTAAAAGCGTTACTAAAACGGCCTTCTTTCATCTCCGCAATATCGCTAAAATTCGCTCCATTCTGTCCACTAAAGACGCTGAGATCATTATCCATGCGTTTGTTACGTCTCGCCTCGACTACTGTAACGTATTATTTTCGGGTCTCCCCATGTCTAGCATTAAAAGATTACAGTTGGTACAAAATGCGGCTGCTAGACTTTTGACAAGAACAAGAAAGTTTGATCACATTACACCTGTACTGGCTCACCTGCACTGGCTTCCTGTGCACTTAAGATGTGACTTTAAGGTTTTACTACTTACGTATAAAATACTACACGGTCTAGCTCCATCTTATCTTGCCGATTGTATTGTACCATATGTCCCGGCAAGAAATCTGCCTTCAAAGGACTCCGGCTTATTAATAATCCCCAAAGCCCAAAAAAAGTCTGCGGGCTGTAGAGCTTTTTCATTTCGGGCTCCAGTACTCTGGAATGCCCTCCCGGTAACAGTTCGAGATGCCACCTCAGTAGAAGCATTTAAGTCTCACCTTAAAACTCATTTGTATGCTCTAGCCTTTAAATAGACTCCCTTTTCAGACCAGTTGATCTGCCGTTTCTTTTCTTTTTCTTCTATGTCCCACTCTCCTTTGTGGAGGGAGTCCGGTCCGATCCGGTGGCCATGTACTGCTCGCCTGTGTATCGGCTGGGGACATCTCTGCGATGCTGATCAGCCTCCTCTTGGGATGGTTTCCTGCTGGCTCCGCTGTGAACGGGACTCTCGCTGCTGTGTTGGATCCGCTTTGGACTGGACTCTCGCGACTGTGTTGGATCCATTATGGATTGAACTTTCACAGTATCATGTTCTCATAGTCATCATTGTCACCGATGTCCCACTGGGTGTGAGTTTTCCTTGCCCTTATGTGGGCCTACCGAGGATGTCGTAGTGGTTTGTGCAGCCCTTTGAGACACTAGTGATTTAGGGCTATATAAGTAAACATTGATTGATTGATATTTAATGTTCCAACTGGTAAACTTATTTTTTTCCACAAATAATCATTAACTTAGAATTTAATGGCAGCATTGTTCACCTTGTGAGTGTACTTTATACTCTCTCAATGCGAAAATTAAAGTAGAAAAGTGCGCCAGTTTAATTATTCTGCTGACCCTGAACCAGAAGAGGTTACCAAAAAGTCCCAACTTTGCTACCGTTGCACCAGTACAGGTAAGAAAATCACTTTAAATGCTCATTTTAAGACTTTTGACTCAATTAAAAGAAACAGATTTCTAATTTTCACCAAAAAAAAACGTGACATGTTCTGTAGTCATTGGTTATATTAGGGAAACCACCAGGCTGCTTTGGTGTTTAGGGGTCAATTTTTCATTCAACAAGTTATGATAAAGCACACCACCTGGTTCCAGTACAACTAAACGTTTTTGAAAATAGGTTTTACCTTACATCTTGTTAAGTTTAGGGGCGGTATAGCGTAGTGGGTAGAGCGGCCGTGCCAGAAACCTGAGGTTCGCTCCCCGCCTCTTGACATCCAAATCGCTGCCATTGTGTCCTTGGGCAGGACACTTGAACCAGGTGCTGCTCACACTGGTGAATGAATGATGAATGAATGAATGAAATAGGTGATGGTCGGAGGCGCGCAAACAGGCAGCCTCGCTTCCGTTAGGGCAGCTGTGGCTACAAATATAGCTTACCACCACCAGGTGTGAATGAATGATGGGTTCCCACTTCTCTGTGAGCGCTTTCAGTATCTAATAATACAAACCCCGTTTCCATGTGAGTTGGGAAATTGTGTTAGATGTAAATATAAACGGAATACAATGATTTGCAAATCATTTTCAACCCATATTCAGTCGAATATGCTACAAAGACAACATATTTGATGTTCAAACTTATAAACTTTTATTTTTTTTTGCAAATAATAATCAACTTAGAATTTCATGGCTGCAACACGTGCCAAAGTAGTTGGGAAAGGACATGTTCACCACTGTGTTGCATCACCTTTTCTTTAATAAGTGATCATTACATTTTAACAGAAGTGTAGAAAGAACATGTTAAAAGAGAAAGTAAGCAGATATTAACAGTAGATTAATTCATTTTCTACCACTTGTCCTTAATAATGTTGACAAAATAATAGAATGACAAATGACACAATATGTTACTGCATATGTCAGCAGACTAATTAGGAGCCTTTGTTTATTTCTCATCTTAAAACTCATCTGTATACTCTAGCCTTTAAATAGACCTCCTTTTTAGACCAGTTGATCTGCCGCTTCTTTTCTTTCTCCTATGTCCCCCCCTCCCTTGTGGAGGGGGTCCGGTCCGATGACCATGGATGAAGTACTGACTGTCCAGAGTCGAGACCCAGGATGGACCGCTCGTCGGGACCCAGGATGGACCGCTCGCCTGTATCGGTTGGGGACATCTCTACGCTGCTGATCCGCTTGAGATGGTTTCCTGTGGACGGGACTCTCACTGCTGTCTTGGAGCCACTATGGATTGAACTTTCACAGTATCATGTTAGACCCGCTCGACATCCATTGCTTTCGGTCCCCTAGAGGGGGGGGGTTGCCCACATCTGAGGTCCTCTCCAAGGTTTCTCATAGTCAGCATTGTCGCTGGCGTCCCACTGGATGTGAATTCTCCCTGCCCACTGGGTGTGAGTTTTCCTTGCCCTTTTGTGGGTTCTTCCGAGGATGTTGTAGTCGTAATGATTTGTGCAGTCCTTTGAGACATTTGTGATTTGGGGCTATATAAATAAACATTGATTGATTGATTGATTTACTTACCACGAAAAGACAAGTTGTCATGTATGTTCACTATTTTATTGAAGGACTTAACTGCAATAAGAAACATGTTTAATGCACCCTAAGATTTTTTGCAATCCTTTTGTGGTCCCCTTTATTTAGAAAAGTACCGAAAAGTATCAATATAATTTTAGTAACGGTACCAAAATATTGGTATTGTTTCAAAAATTATTCAAAGATTTACTAAAGTAAAATACAAATAAGGCAACAAGAGAAGTTTGCCACACTCTTGTTTTAATTTAAATGTGTACAGCAGATATGGGGCGGTATAGCTCGGTTGGTAGAGTGGCCGTGTCAGCAACTTGTGGGTTCCAGGTTCGATCCCCACTTCTGCCATCCTAGTCACTGCCGTTGTGTCCTTGGGCAAGACACTTTACTGCTCCCAGTGCCACCCACATTGGTTTAAATATGTAACTTAGAGCGCCCCCCGCGACCCCAGGGGGGAGTGGGCGGTGGAAAATGGATGGATGGATATTGGGTTTCACAATGTAAAGCGCTTTGAGTCACTAGAGAAAAACGCTATATAAATATAATTCACTTTTAACAACATTCAATAAACGTTTGGGAACTGAGGAAACTAATTGTTGAAGCTTTGAAAGCGGAATTCTTTCCCATTCTTGTTTTATGTAGAGCTTCAGTCGTTCAACAGTCCGGGGTCCCCGCTGTCGTATTTTACGTGTCATAATGCACCACACATTTTCGATGGGAGACAGGTCTGGACTGCAGGCGGGCCAGGAAAGTACCCGCACTCTTTTTTTATGAAGCCACGCTGTTGTAACACTTGTCTTGCTGAAATAAACAGGGGCGTCCATGATAGCGTTTCTCGGATGACAACATATGTTGCTCCAAAACCTGTATGGACCAGTCAGCATTACTGGTGCCTTCACAGATGTGTAAGTTACCCATGCCTTGGGAACTAATACACCCCCATACCATCACAGATGCTGGCTTTTGAACTTTGCGCCTATGACAATCCGGGTGGTTATTTTCCTCTTTGTTCTGGAGGACACCACGTCCACAGTTTCCAAATATAATTTGCAATGTGGACTCGTCAGACCACAGAACACTTTTCCACTTTGCATCAGTCCATCTTAGATGAGCTCAGGCCCAGCGAAGCCAGCGGCGTTCCTTGATGTTGTTGAGAAATGGGTTTTGGTTTGCATAGCAGAGTTTTAACTTGCACTTACAGATGTAGCGACCAACTGTAGTTACTGACAGTGGTTTTTATGAAGTGTTCCTGAGCCCATGTGGTGATATCCTTTACACACTGATGTCGGTTTTTAATGCAGTACCGCCTGAGGGATTAGAGGTCCGTAATATCATCGCTTACATGCAGTGATTTCTCCAGATTTCTCTGAACCTTTTAATGATTTTACAGACCATAGATGGTAAAATCCCTAAATTCCTTGCAATAGCTCGTTGAGAAATGTTGTTCTAAAACTGTTCATCAATTTGCTTACAAATTGGTGACCCTCGCCCCATCCTGTTTGTGAATTACTGAGCATTTCATGGAAGCTGCTTTTATACCCAATCATGGCCCCCACCTGTTCCCAATTAGCCTGCACACCTGTGGGATGTTCCAAATAAGTGTTTGATGAGCATTTCTCAACTTTATCAGTATTGATTGCCACCTTTCCCAACTTCTTTGTCGCGTGTTGCTGGCATCAAATTCTAAAGTTAATGATTATTTGCAACAACAACAAAAATGTTTATCAGTTTGAACATCAAATATGTTGTCTTTGTAGCATATTCAACTGAATATGGGTTGAAAAGGATTTGCAAATCATTGTATTCTGTTTATATTTACATCTAACACAATTTCCCAACTCATATGGAAACGGGGTTTGTATATGACGAATGGATGAATATATATATACATATATATATATATATATATATATATATATATATATATATATATATATATATATATATATATATATATATATATATATATATATATATATATATATATATATATATATATATATATATATATAAATCTCCTGATGATTGAGGGAACCCCTCATGAAACAGATCTGTAGAGATGAAGTAGTCTTGTGATTTTTTTTCCCACACCTACATATTGCGCTCTACCACGGTATCGAGCACTATTCTCTGGATAATCCAATCAAGACATATATATATATATATATATATATATATATATATATATATATATATATATATATATATATATATATATATATATATATATATATTATATCCATCCATCCATCCATTTACTACCGCTTGTCCCTTTCAGGGTTGCGGGGGGTTGCTGGAGCCTATTTCAGCTGCATTTGGGCGTAAGGTGGATATATATATATATATATATATATATATATATATATGAGGTGGCGACTTGTCCAGGGTGTACCCCGCCTTCCGCCCGATTGTAGCTGAGATAGGCGCCAGCGCCCCCCGCGACCCCAAAAAGGGAATAAGCGGTAGAAAATGGATGGATGGATATATATATACACACATATATATATATATTTATTTTTCATTTTATTTATTTATTGATTTTTCTCTGTAATTTTTATTGCTTGAATATCTTCATCAACTTTCAGATAATTGATTTTTCACAATTTTGATGTCCTTTTTGTCCAAAAAACCCCTTCAAATTTATATGGCAAATAGATTTTCCCGTCTATTTTTTGTGTAATATTTTATCTAACTGGAGCCTTGATTAGGTCAATAATAAAAACTTTGGTTTTGATTTGTATTACTTTTGATCAATGATGGTTTTAAAGGGTAAAAAAAAAGCCTGTATGGCAGCTTTGTGTTATTAATGTCAACATTTCAAATGTTCTCTTTGCATTCCACTTGTTTGCTTCGTTAATCAATTTGTCTATGTTTGATTTTTTTGTAACTGTATTTCTAGAATAAGCAAGCATCCTCCTCCGCCTTTTCTTCTACTTTTTCTTCATTTAGTGGCATGTTTTACATTCCTGTGGCTCGCTCTGGTCTTTTCCCAGCACCAAAGTTAGCCAACACGGCTGAAAAAAAAAATACAGTTGTTTGTTTTGGGAGCTGATTTGTAGTACAAAGCTATCATGTGGTCCGGTGCACGATCTGTTGAACTTATCAAAGTAGGTTTCCTTATCGCTGTTATCATTTACAGCACATTTTCACTGCCTGGCGGGTTGCAACATTGCACAGTGTAACCTATGAACTAAATGTGTTCAGTAATGCTGGATGACTTCCAAGTTGGTCTCATTTCAAAACAAAAGCTTTGGTATAAGGCGGCGGTCAGCAACCCGCGGCTTTAGAGTCTTTGGCGCCGCCCTAGTGGCTCCCGGGACTTTGATTGATTGATTGAAACTTTTATTAGTAGATTGCACAGTTCAGTACATATTCTGTACAATTGACCACTAAATGGTAACACCCCAATAAGTTTTTCAACTTGTTTATGTCGATGTCCACGTTAATCAATACATCTTTCAGAGATGTGTGAAAATCAATCAATCAATCAATGTTTACTTATATAGCCCTAAATCACTAGTGTCTCAAAGGGCTGCACAAACCACCACGACATCCTCGGTAGGCCCACATAAGGGCAAGGAAAACTCACACCCAGTGGGACGTCGGTGACAATGATGACTATGAGAACCTTGGAGAGGAGGAAAGCAATGGATGTCGAGCGGGTCTAACATGATACTGTGAAAGTTCAATCCACAATGGATCCAACACAGTCGCGAGAGTCCAGTCCAAAGCGGATCCAACACAGCAGCGAGAGTCCCGTTCACAGCGGAGCCAGCAGGAAACCATCCCAAGCGGAGGCGGATCAGCATCGCAGAGATGTCCCCAGCCGATACACAGGCGAGCAGTACATGGCCACCGGATCGGACCAGACCCCCTCCACAAGGGAGAGTGGGACATAGAAGAAAAAGAAAAGAAACGGCAGATCAACTGGTCTAAAAAGGGAGTCTATTTAAAGGCTAGAGTATACAAATGAGTTTTAAGGTGAGACTTAAATGCTTCTACTGAGGTGGCATCTCGAACTTTTACCGGGAGGGCATTCCAGAGTACTGGAGCCCGAAATGAAAACGCTCTATAGCCCGCAGACTTTTTTTGGGCTTTGGGAATCACTAACAAGCCGGAGTCCTTTGAACGCAGATTTCTTGCCGGGACATATGGTACAATACAATCGGCAAGATAGGCTGGAGCTAGACCGTGTAGAATTTTATACGTAAGTAGTAAAACCTTAAAGTCACATCTTAAGTGCACAGGAAGCCAGTGCAGGTGAGCCAGTACAGGCGTAATGTGATCAAACTTTCTTGTTCTTGTCAAAAGTCTAGCAGCCGCATTTTGTACCAACTGTAATCTTTTAATGCTAGACATGGGGAGACCCGAAAATAATACGTTACAGTAATCGAGGCGAGACGTAACAAACGCATGGATAATGATCTCAGCGTCTTTAGTGGACAGAATGGAGCGAATTTTAGCGATATTACGGAGATGAAAGAAGGCCGTTTTAGTAACGCTTTTAATGTGTGCCTCAAAGGAGAGAGTTGGGTCGAAGATAATACCCAGATTCTTTACCGTGCCGCCTTGTTTAATTGTTTGGTTGTCAAATGTTAGAGTTGTATTATTAAATAGAGTTCGGTGTCTAGCAGGACCGATAATCAGCATTTCCGTTTTTTTAGCGTTGAGTTGCAAAAAGTTAGCGGACATCCATTGTTTAATTTCATTAAGACACGCCTCCAACTGACTACAATCCGCCGTGTTGGTCAGCTTTAGGGGCATGTAGAGTTGGGTGTCATCAGCATAACAGTGAAAGCTAATACCGTATTTGCGTATGATGTCACCTAGCGGCAGCATGTAGATGCTGAAGAGTGCAGGGCCAAGGACCGAACCCTGGGGAACTCCACACGTTACCTTAACGTAGTCCGAGGTCACATTGTTATGGGAGACACACTGCATCCTATCAGTAAGATAAGAGTTAAACCAAGACAGGGCTAAGTCTGACATACCAATTCGTGTTTTGATACGTTCTAATAAAATATTGAAAAAGATGAAGAAAAAAATCTATATTTTTTGTTTGTAATATATTTTCTTTAGGAGAAAAAAACTTCCTAATTGTCAGAAAATCCCACTGTTTATGTTATACCCGCTTCACTGATGAGAGTATTTGGCAAGCACCGTTGTGTCCTACTAATTTCAGCGATCCTTGAACTCATCGTGGTTTGTTTACATGTACAACTTTCTCAGACGCTGCCACAGAAAGACGTGTTTTATGCCACTCCTTCTTTGTCTCATTTTGTCCACCAAAGTTTTTGTGCTGTGCGTGAAGGCACAAAGGTGAGTTTTGTTGATTTTATTGATTTGCTGGCGTGCTTATTTTTTGTTATATGTAAAAATGTGTTTTTATACTTGCAAATAGTTTTTTTTACTTGCAGACAGTTTTTGTTACTTGCAAAAAATAGTTTTTGAATTGTGCAACGTTTTTTTTACTTGCAGAAAAAAGCTTTTACACTTGCGAATCATTTTTTTTACCTGGAGAAGATATGTTGATATGTTTTTGTACTAACCGAATTTTTTCTACTTGTGAATCGTTTTTTTACTTGCAGAACTTTTTTTTTTTTTACTTCGCCAGTGTTTTTTTTTACTTGAAAAAAATTGTTTTTGAATGGTGCAGCATTATTTTTTTACTTGCAGAAAATTGTTTTTATACTTGTGAATCTTTTTTTTTTTTTACTTGCAGACATTTTTTTTTTTTTTTACTTGGCCAGTGTTTTTTTTACTTGCAAAAAAATATTGTTTGAATTGTGGAGCTTTTTTTTTTACTCGAAGAAAAATTGTTTTCCTTGGAGAAAATATGTTTTTATATTTGCAAATCGTTTTTGTACTCGCAGAATATGTTTCTTTTACTTGCCCAGTAGTTTTTGTTACTTGCAGAAAATTGTTTTTATACGTGCGAATCATTTTTTTACCTGCAGACACTTTTATTTTAAATTGTGCAGCGTTTTTTTAACTTGCAGAAAAAAATAAATACTTGTGAATCATTTTGTTACTTGCAGAATTTTTTTTTATATACTTGCAAATCGTTTTTTTTACTTGCTTTTTTTTTTTTTTAATCTGGCCAGTGTTTTTTTTTTCTTAAAAAAAAAGATATATATTTTTTTGGGGAGAGAGTACATTTTTATATTTGCAAATCGTTTTCGTACTTGCAGACTTTATAAAATATTTGACATACATTAAATATATATTTTATATACATTATAAAATACTTCCAGTATTTTTTGTTACTTGCAGAATTTTTTTTTTTATACTCGTGAATCATTTTGTGACTTGCAGAAAACCAAATGTATACTTGCGAATCGTTTTGTCAAAACGCGATTGCAATTGCGTTGCATTGAGACGGATTCATATATTTTTAGACACATTTACTAGGATAATTCTGGGAAATCCCTTATCCGTCTATTGTGTTGCTAGTGTTTTAGTGAGTTTAACAGTACCTGATAGTCGGAAGTGTACGTCCTCGGCCGGTGTCTCGGGGAAGTCGACGACAGCTGTACGGGAGGCAGAAGCTCAGCTGATATCCGGTAAGTGGCGACTTTTTACCACAATTTTCTCACCGAAACCTGCCGGTTGACATGTAGTCGGGATCCATGTCCGCTCTGATCCATAGGAAAGTTTCACCTCTGTGAATTTCAAACAATGAATCACCGTGTGTTTGTGTGGCTAAAGATTCCCAACTCCGTCTTTCTACTTTGACTTCTCCAATATTAATTGAACACATTTCAAAAGATTCAGCAACACAGATGTCCAAAATACGGTGTAATTATGCCGTTAAAGCAGACGACTTTTAGCTGTGTGTGTGTGTGCAGCGCTCATATTCATAACAGCCCGAGACGTCACGCGTACACGTCATCATTACACGCAGTTTTCAAGAAAAAAGTACAGGGAAATTTAAAATGGCAATTTAGTAAACTAAAAAGGCCGTATTGGCATGTGTTGCAATGTTAATATTTCATCATTGATATATAAACTATCAGACTGCGTGGTCGCTAGTAGTGGCTTTCAGTAGGCCTTTAAATGTAGAATATATGTAGAATATATTTATATTATTCATATATTATATATATATGTCATATATTATTTATTATTATTGTTTATTGTGAGCGAACTGTGGTGCTGAATTTACCCCAGGGATCAATAAAGTATGTTTTATTCTATTCTATTCTATTCTATTATTTATTAAAGGTAAATTGAGCAAATTGGCTATTTCTGGCAATTTATTTAACCTTCGTCTTGTGTTAGGGTCGGCACCGGCCCGTTTTAGTTTTTAAATGCATAAAAGAACCACATAAATTTATTTTTATGCATCAAGGCTTTTTGACTTTGTCAGGAACCTCTATTTCAACAAAATAAAACTTGTTTTTTTTGTTTCACTACATTATAAAATGCTCTGGTTGAAATTATGACCTTGGTGTTGTTAGGGTCGGTTTCGACCCAGTTATAAAAATAAGACTATAAAGCACTAAGTAGAGCCAAAACTGAACACACTGACGGCCAGCTCCTCTCCCAATCATGTGAGCTTTAGTGGATTCTCATTTTATCAATCAATCAATCAATGTTTACTTATATAGCCCTAAATCACTAGTGTCTCAAAGGGCTGCACAAACCACCACGACATCCTCGGTAGGCCCACATAAGGGCAAGGAAAACTCACACCCAGTGGGACATCGGTGACAATACATGATACTGTGAAAGTTCAATCCACAATGGATCCAACACAGTCGCGAGAGTCCAGTCCAAAGCGGATCCAACACAGCAGCGAGAGTCCCGTTCACAGCGGAGCCAGCAGGAAACCATCCCAAGCGGAGGCGGATCAGCAGCGCAGAGATGTCCCCAGCCGATACACAGGCAAGCAGTACATGGCCACCGGATCGGACCGGACCCCCTCCACAAAGGAGAGTGGGACATAGGAGAAAAAGAAAAGAAACGGCAGATCAACTGGTCTAAAAAGGGAGTCTATTTAAAGGCTAGAGTATACAAATGAGTTTTAAGGTGAGACATTTTACCTTGTTATCCGGTACAAAAACAAACACAATTTATGTGGTTCTTTTATGCATTTAAAAACTAAAATGTCCAGACATTTGAGGTCAATTCAGTATAGAGTTGTTACTATGTTAAAATTATTAAAATGAAAAAAATAAATAAAACTAATTTATTTAAGAGATGTGTTCTAATACCCCTCAGTAAGGGTCAGGTAACACAACAACCTTTTTTTTCGGGCTCCAGTACTCTGGAATGCCCTCCCGGTAACAGTTCGAGATGCCACCTCAGTAGAAGCATTTAAGTCTCACCTTAAAACTCATTTGTATACTCTAGCCTTTAAATAGACTCCCTTTTTAGACCAGTTGATCTGCCGTTTCTTTTCTTTTTCTCCTATGTCCCACTCTCCCTTGTGGAGGGGGTCCGGTCCGATCCGGTGGCCATGTACTGGTTGCCTGTGTATCGGCTGGGGACATCTCTGCGATGCTGATCCGCCTCCGCTTGGGATGGTTTCCTGCTGGCTCCGCTGTGAACGGGACTCTCGCTGCTGTGTTGGATCCGCTTTGGACTGGACTCTCGCGACTGTGTTGGATCCAGTATGGATTGAACTTTCACAGTATCATGTTAGACCCGCTCGACATCCATTGCTTTCCTCCTCTCCAAGGTTCTCATAGTCATCATTGTCACCGACGTCCCACTGGGTGTGAGTTTTCCTTGCCCTTATGTGGGCCTACCGAGGATGTCGTGGTGGTTTGTGCAGCCCTTTGAGACACTAGTGATTTAGGGCTATATAAGTCAACATTGATTGGTTGATTGATTGATTTTTTATTTATACAATTCTCTTGAGGTTCGTTTTACCATTTTTTTCAATTGAAATCGAGGGGTATACTGACAAAAAAAAAGGCCCAATGGCCCACACCAAAAATATTAAAACCAATATTTTCATGGATAAGGAAACCTAACGAGGTAACCAAGAGATGAGAAACAAATTGGATGATAGATAATTGTTTTTAGTGTATTTTACAGCTGATTTAAGACATGGGTCGAAACCGACCCGTTAACATAAGAGATGGTAACAGAAAGCTAACACAAGAGGAAGGTTAAGTGTGTATCAAACTGGTAGCCCTTCGCATTAATCAGTACCCAAGAAGTAGCTCTTTTTTTTTTCAAAAAGGCTGGTGACCCCTGCTCATACTGTAGCGTCCAGAAGAAGTGCACGCAAAGTCTGACGCTCTTTTTTTTTTTTTTTACTTATATTGAGCAACCTGTGCTGTGCTCTGACCGGGATCTTCAGCTCTCGCTGGATCGGTTCGCAGCCGAGTGTGAAGCGACCGGAATGAGAATCAGCACCTCCAAGTCCGAGTCCATGGTTCTCGCCCGGAAAAGGGTGGAGTGCCATCTCCGGGTTGGGGAGGAGACCCTGCCCCAAGTGGAGGAGTTCAAGTACCTAGGAGTCTTGTTCACGAGTGAGGGAAGAGTGGATCGTGAGATCGACAGGCGGATCGGTGCGGCGTCTTCAGTAATGCGGACATTGTACTGATCCGTTGTGGTGAAGAAGGAGCTGAGCCGGAAGGCAAAGCTCTCAATTTACCGGTCGATCTACGTTCCCACCCTCACCTATGGTCATGAGCTTTGGGTCATGACCGAAAGGATAAGATCACGGGTACAAGCGGCCGAAATGAGTTTCCTCCGCCGTGTGGCGGGGCTCTCCCTTAGAGATAGGGTGAGAAGCTCTGCCATCCGGGAGGAACTCAAAGTAAAGCCGCTGCTCCTTCACATGGAGAGGAGCCAGATGAGGTGGTTCGGGCATCTGGTCAGGATGCCACCCGAACGCCTCCCTAGGGAGGTGTTTAGGGCACGTCCAACCGGTAGGAGGCCACGGGGAAGACCCACCCAACGTGTCCTGGGGAAGACTATGTCTCCCGGCTGGCCTGGGAACGCCTCGGGATCCCCCGGGAAGAGCTAGACGAAGTGGCTGGGGAGAGGGAAGTCTGGGCTTCCCTGCTTAGGCTGTTGCCCCCGCGACCCGACCTCGGATAAGCGGAAGATGATGGATGGATGGATGGATGAGCAACCTGTCTAACACAGCTCAACTTATCTTGTTCCTTTCACATGCACGTCTATCCTCCTTTTTTATTTCCGTAACAACAACCTTACTCCTTCTTCGCCAATCACCTTACAGGCGTGCTATGTTCACAACAATAGGAATTCTGAATATCACTCACTCAAGAACACAAAATTAACATCAGCAGGTCGGCTTCACGGTGGCAGAGGGGTTAGTGCGTTTGCCTCACAATACGAAGGTCCTGCAGTCTTGGGTTTAATCCCAGGCTCGGGATCTTTCTGTGTGGAGTTTGCATGTTCTCCCCGTGAATGCGTGGGTTCCCTCCGGGTACTCCGGCTTCCTCCCACCTCCAAAGACATGCACCTGGGGATAGGTTGATTGGCAACACTAAATTGGCCCTAGTGTGTGAATGTGAGTGTGAATGTTGTCTGTCTATCTGCGATGAGGTCGTGACTTGTCCAGTGTGCACCCCGCCTTCCGCCCGATTGTAGCTGAGATAGGCGCCAGCGCCCCCAAAAGGGAATAAGTGGTAGAAAATGGATGGATGGATGGATATATTATATGTATATAATATATGTCATATATTATTTATTATTATTGTTTATTGTGAGCGAACTGTGGTGTTGAATTTCCCCCAGGGATCAATAAAATATGTTTTATTCTATTCTATTATATTATTTATTAAAGGTAAATCGAGCAAATTGGCTATTTCTGGCAATTTATTTAAGTGTGTATCAAACTGGTAGCCCTTCGCATTAATCAGTACCCAGAAAGTAGCTCTTGGTTTCAAAAAGGTTGGTGACCCCTGCTCCATTCTATCCAATAACCGGAAGTGCCACAATTGAGCGCCGGTTTATTGTGAAAAGTTCGGCCGGAAACAGCGAGGATTGGCGGGAGTGTTTCTCCCCCCGCCTCCCGCTGTGAAGAAGGAGGTGTTGAGTGTTCACTTGGGTGTTGCCTCCATCTCAGACTGGAGCTTTGAGATTGCCAGAGCCGCTACTCGCCGCCGTCCCGTTAACGCACCTCGCCGACAAAGAAGCTAAACAAACAAACAAAAAAAAAACCGCCATGGGAGTCGAAGGCTGCACCAAATTCATCAAGTACTTGCTCTTCTTCTTCAACTTCATCTTCTGGGTAAGCAGACTCCATTTACTGCCATTTTTTATTTTGGGGGAAAAAGCGCCTTTTTGGACGCTGGATGCAGAAGTGTGGACGTCAAAAGACGGGGGAGGTGACGCGTGTTGGGGCTCTTCAATGGCGGACAAAAAAACAACACGATAGCTCGAACTAACCCGCTAGGAGTAAAAATGAACGCTCGGCTTATGTAATTAATTTCACACAAAGGCGTGATTGTATCGTCGTTAACGTCATAAAATCTCTTTGAAGACTAAAGACGCCGGATTTCTGTTATCGTAGAAATGTGCGATACCATTGATTTTTCTCTCCTAGTAAAATCCAAGCCGATATCCCAGTGTTTTTCAACCACTGTGCCGCGGCAAACCGTGAGATGATCTAATTTCACCTATTTGGGGTAAAAAATGTTTTTTGCCAACCAGTAATTGTAGTCTGCAAATGATGTGTTGTTGGTTCTCAACTTTTTTTCAGTGATGTACCCCCTGTGATTTTTTTTTGTAGATCAAGTACCCCTTAATCAGAGCAGAGCATTTTTGGTTGAAAAAAAGAGATAAAGAAGTAAAATACAGCACTATGTCATCAGTTTCTGATTTATTAAATTGTATAACAGTGCAAAATATTGCGCATTTGTAGTGGTCTTTCTTGAACTATTTGGGGGGAAAAAAGATATAAAAGTAACTAAAAACTTGTTGAAAAATAAACATGTGATTCAATTATAAATAAAGATTTCTACACATCGAAGTAATCATCAACTTAAAAGTGCCCTCTTTGGGGATTGTAATAGAGATCCATCTGGAGAACTTAATTCTAAACATTTATTCACAAAAAAAATAAATCTTTAACATCAATATTTATGGAACATGTCCACAAAGAATCTAGCTGTCAACACTGAATATTGCATTGTTGTATTTGTTTTTTCACAGTTTATTAACTTACATTCATATCTTTTTGAAGAATTATTCGATAAATATACTTTTAAAGGATTTTGGAATTGTTTCTATTTTTAGAGTATTTTCAAAAAAATCTCACATACCCCTTGGCATACCTTCAAGTACCCCCAGGGGTACGCGTACCCCTATTTGAGAACCACTGCTCTAGAATAACCGTGTAATACTCTCCCATCTCAGTAGGTGGCAGCCTGTAGCTAATTGCTTTGTAGATGTTGGAAACAGCAGGACGCAGTGTGAAGGTAAAAAAGGTATTTAATGCTTAAACAAAAATTGAAAAAAAAAAGTGAGTGCCCCTAAGAAAAGGCATCGAAGGTTAGGGAAGGCTATGCGGAACAAAACTAAAACTGAACTACAAAGTAAACAAAACCAGAATACTGGACGACAGCAAAGACTTACTGCAGCGTCCACAAAGTACATCCGTACATGACAATCAACAATGTCCCCACAAAGAAGGATAATCCATCCATTTCCTACTGCTTATTCCCTTTGGGGTCACGGGGGGCGCTGGAGCCTATCTCAGCTACAATCGGGCGGAAGGTGGCATACACCCTGGACAAGTCTCCATCTCATTACAGGGTAAAAAACAACTGAAATATTCTTGATTACTAAAACAAAGTAGATGCGGAAAATATCGCTCAAAGGAAGACATGAAATGGGGCGGTTTAGCTCGGTTGGTAGGGTGGCTGTGTCAGCAACTTGAGGGTTGCAGGTTCGATCCCCGCTTCCGCCTCCCTAGTCGATGCCGTTGTGTCCTTGAGCAAGACACTTTACCCAGCTGCTCCCAGTGCCACCCACACCGGTTTAATTGTAACTTAGATATTGGGTTTCACTATGTAAAGCGCTTTGAGTCGCTTGAGGAAAAAGAGCTATATAAATATAATTCACTTCACTTCAACTGCTACAGGAAAATGCCAAAAAAATAGGAGCGCAAGACAAGAACAAACACTACACACAGGAAAACAGGAAAAAAGTTCAAATAAGTCAGGGTGTGATGTGACAGGTGGTGACAGTACACCTACTTTGAGACAAGAGCTATAGTGATGCATGCTTGCTTATGCTTTAAAGTCATATCCAACAATTGCGACAACGACTTTTTTACTGTCAACTGAGTTTCGTTTTTTAGTGATTTCTGCTAGTGGTGTGCCTCAATCAATCAATGTTTATTTATATAGCCCCAAATCACAAATATCTCAAAGGACTGCACAAATCATTACGACTACAACATCCTCGGAAGAACCCACAAAAGGGCAAGGAAAACTCACACCCAGTGGGCAGGGAGAATTCACATCCAGTGGGACGCCAGTGACAATGCTGACTATGAGAAACCTTGGAGAGGACCTCAGATGTGGGCAACCCCCCCCCTCTAGGGGACCGAAAGCAATGGATGTCGAGCGGGTCTAACATGATACTGTGAAAGTTCAATCCATAGTGGCTCCAAGACAGCAGCGAGAGTCCCGTCCACAGGAAACCATCTCAAGCGGATCAGCAGCGTAGAGATGTCCCCAACCGATACAGGCGAGCGGTCCATCCTGGGTCCCGACGAGCTGTCCATCCTGGGTCTCGACTCTGGACAGTCAGTACTTCATCCATGGTCATCGGACCGGACCCCCTCCACAAGGGAGGGGGGGACATAGGAGAAAGAAAAGAAGCGGCAGATCAACTGGTCTAAAAAGGAGGTCTATTTAAAGGCTAGAGTATACAGATGAGTTTTAAGATGAGACTCCACATTTTTCCAACGCAAAAAATGTGCCTTGGCTCAAAAAAGGTTGAAAAACACTGCGATATCCAATACTTTTTGAAAAAATATACCTGATATGTCTGGGGAAATTTAAAAATATGTTTTTTTTAAAGCTCAAGTCACTTTTATTTGTTCTTCCAGAGGCAATGGCATTGACACAGAAAATAAACTCTTTATTTTAATTTTATTTTATAAACCTGTATTTATTATATGCAGCATTTACATACAACAGTGGTTCTCAAATAGGGGTACGCGTACCCCTGGGTGTACTTGAAGGTATGCCAAGGGGTACGTGTGCTTTTTTTTTTTTTAATATTCTAAAAATAGCAAGAATTCAAAAATCCTTTATAAATATATTTATTGAATAATACTTCAACACAATATGAGTGTAAGTTCATAAAATGTGAAAATAAATACAACAATACAATATTCAGTGTTGACAGTTAGACATGTTCCATAAATATTGATGTTAAAGATTTATTTTTTTTGTGAATAAATGTTTTGAATTAAGTTCTCCAGATGGATCTCTATTACAATCCCCAAAGAGGGCACTTTAAGTTGATGATTACTACTATGTGTAGACATTTTTATTCATAATTGAATCACTTGTTTATTTTTCAACAAGTTTTTAGTTATTTTTATATCTATATCAAGAAAGACCACTACAAATGAGCAATATTTTGCACTGTTATACAATTTAATGAATCAGAAACTGATGACATAGTGCTGTATTTTACTTCTTTATGTCTTTTTTTCAACCAAAAATGCTTTGCTTTGATTAGGGGCTACTTGAATTTAAAAAATGTTCACTGAAAAAAGGTTGAGAACCACTCACATACAATTAAGTTAAAAGTTTAAGTACCACTGATAGTCACGCACACATTAGGTGTGGTGAAATTACTCTCTGCATTCTCTGCATCCCCTTGTTCCACGCGACTTATTACCACAATTTTCTCACCGAAACCTACCGGTTGATATGTGGTCGGGAACCATGTTCGCTTGACCGCTCTGTTCCATAGTAAAGCTTCACCTTTGGGAATTTTAAACGAGGAAACACCGGCTGTGTTTGTGTGGCTAAAGGCAGCCGCAATACACCGCTTCCCAGCTACATCTTTCTTCTTTGACGTCTCCATTATTAAATGAACAAATTGCAAAAGATTCAGCAACACAGATGTCCAGAATACTGTGTAATTATGCGATTAAAGCAGACTATTTAGAGCTTGGATCGGGCTGGAAAAAAATGTCCGCTACAACCTGAGACGTCAAACGCACGCGTCATCATTCCGCAACGTTTTTAACAGTAAACTTTGCGGGAAATTTAAAATTGCAATTGAGTAAACTAAAAAGGCCGTATTGGCATGTGTTGCAATGTTATTATTTCATCATTGATATATAAACTATCAGACTGCGTGGTCGGTAGTAGTGGGTTTCAGTAGGCCTTTAACCACCAATTCCGACCTTTTGATGCCAAGCAGGGAGGCAATGGGTCCCATTTTTTTGTAGTCTTTGGTATGACTCACAACCACCCAGTTTCAGGGCGGAAAACTCCAACCACAAGGCGACAGTTTTTCGATCAGATTACTGTATTTCCTTGAATTGCCGCAGGCATATAGTATGTGCCTGCCTTAAGAAACTGCCGGGTCAAACTCGCTCCCCAAAATAATTAGCGGATGCTTAGTATTACCGCCTGGTCAAACTTGTGACGTCACGAGTGACACTTCCCCTGTCATCATTTGCAAAATGGAGGAGGCTGATTTCAATACTGGTAATTTGAAATCGCATAAAGGGAAGAAGATTAAGAGCTATTCAGTAGGATTTTAGGTCCAGGCTTACATCACACTCAAATTTTTACTGCATACCTTTGGTAAGTGCCGGAGTGAGAAGAAGTTTTAGAATAATTAGCGCATGCTCACTTTTACCGCATGCCTTTGGTAAGCGCAGGAGTGAGAAGAGGTTTTAAATTAGCGAGTAAAATGACGACTTTTATAATAATACTGCCAAAATTCTAAGTTTTTCTTAGACAAATTGTGACCTTTTTCTTGTGAAATTCCAACTAATTTTTCACAACAGGCTTTTTTTTATATTTCCATAGTTTGTATGTATTCGTAATGTTGTAAATACAAATCTTTATATATCTAGAAAGGGTTTTCTTTTTGAGGTAGGCATTTTTCGGAGGTCTCAAGAAGGTCATAAATACAAGAATGTGTGTGTGTGTGCTGGTTAAGGTCTGGTGGAAAATTTTGATGGTGTGAAAGTTTAACTCGCCTTGTGGTCGCCGCCTCCAGTTGTGATTTACGTTGTTGCTGTTATACTTGTGTTGATGTCGTCGTGTAGAGCCCACGCAGTGTGGCGAGTAAATACGTAACGGTTTAGTCATTATGGGCACCGGTCGGGGATATTCCCAACTTTTGCATCCACTGAGTCACTGGCTGTGATCCGTTCTTTCCACACTCTTCCACCATGAGCCGCTGGGGCTGTGGCCGCGCCATGACGTCACTCCTCCCGAGGCCGCTGCAAGAGCTTAAATGATTAATAGCATGTGATTAAAGAGGACTAATAACTCGGTGTGGACAATTTGTGAAAACACGAGGGATGGAACGTCGTTTTCCGCTCCGAGGCGGTCGCTTGAGCCTTCCCCCTTCAGGACACACTGACTCGACGCTTTTGTTTTGGCAGAAACGAAACTAGGAACACAATTGTGCTCTCGATTGACAGCAACACGCAATTTCCTTTCCAACAAGCCTCGACAGCCAGTTTCCGCACCCACTAAATTTTAGAAGAAAACATATTGGCTGCACCGGACTATAAGCCGCAGATATATACGTTATGAAAACAATTGTATACAGATAAATATTTTGTAAATGTTTTTTTTAACATACTTAAATTGTTTCCAAAGAAGACGCTGGGTTTTCAATCATCTTAACCAGGGGTCCCCAAACTACGGCCCGCGGGAAGTCCCAAGTTTATATATTAAAAAAAACCAATACATTTGAAAGATGATCAAAAATGCGGCTAATTGGTGTCACCTTTGTAACCTTCAAAGCCCTCTAAAACAACTTCAAAACCACCAAACTTTTGTATACACGCTGCAATATATATATATATATATATATATTTTATTAATTTTTCAAATCTGTCCTTTCTAATCAATTTTCTACCGCTTGTTACTCTTCGGGTCTCCTAGTCATATTGTCTAAAAATCCATTTTCCCATGTGACATCATCACACTTGAAATGTATGTATGTATACATATGTATGTTTATATATGTACATACATATGTGAGTGTCTATATGTATGTGTATATATATATATATATATATATACTAGGGGTTTAACGGTACGTGTATTTGTATTGCACCGTTTTGGTACGGGGTTTTCGGTTCGGTACAGGTGTGTACTGAACAAGCTAAAGTCTTAACAAGCTGCTTCACTTCTTCTGCCTCTCTCAGCACCCAGCATTGTCCCACCCACACAACCATCTGATTGGCTTACATACAAAGCGATAACAGCCAATCAGCAATGCGTATTCAGAGCACATGGAGTCAATGCTTCAGCGTCGAGCAGATAGGTCTTTAGCTGGGGAGCATACGGCAGCGTACTCTCCCCCAAATTATAATAAACACCTCCTAACTAGTAACATCACTATGAGCCTGTTGACGTTCTAGAAACTTAAACTTCAGCTCAGCTCGCTCACAGTCCTGGCTTGAGGTGAAGGCTAATTAGCTTTTAGCGTAACGTTAGCTAATTTTGGTGTGTATGTGTGTGTATTTGTGTGTGTGTGTGTGTGTGTGTGTGTGTTAGGGGCAGCAAAGCCCTGTCCGTTATTTCACTTGAACTCCATGGTGTTTAGGGATGAATAGTCTCTCCAATTGCTATTGCACTATTTTTCAGCAATAGTTACATTAATCATTAGTAATGTAGCAGCCTAGTTTTGAATGGCAGGGTCCCTGCTATCACATGTTGATAAAAATATAACATTTACATAATAACAATCAGCTACAGGCTTCCCAAATGCTGTAATAAATGAAGCATGATGGGTTGACTTGAAAATGTTTAATGTTGCACTTTTTATATGTAGAAGAAAAGTTTTCATTTTATTCAATGTAAACAACTTGAGGCAGTTCAATGTGGATTAACGTGGGCAGAATTATTATATTGTTTCCAATGTGAAAAGGATAAAGCTATTGTTTGCAAATTTGGTAAATGAATAACCCAAAAAATAATCTTTTGTTGTTTTCTTACTGAACCGTGACCTCTAAACCGAGATAAGTACCGAACCGAAATTTTTGTGTACCGTTACACCCCTGATATATACACATACACATATTTATGTATGTATATATTTCAAGTGCGATGATGTCACGTGTGTGTGTATGTGTATATATATATATTTATATATATATGTACATACATGTATGTATGTATATGTGTGTATGTATATATATATATGTGGTGTGTGTGTGTGTATGTATGTATATGTATATGTGTATATATATATATATATATATATATATATATATATATATATATATATATATATATATATATATATATATATATATAATATGCTTGAAGTGATGAATGAAAAATCCTCTCGAGCGGTAACGCTATGGCCGATTAATCCTTCCGGTTCAAGGCATTGAAGCAGAAAGTACATTTTCAACATCTGGAGTGAGCAAGCTCGTCCAAAAGATGGCGCCATAGCACGAACACTTACACCCTATTTGAGTGTGTCTGCTTGGGTTTAATGAAAATCATTGAACATAAAATACATTATGGCGGGTAGCGGGGAAGAATCCATAAAACCACTTTATAAGCCGCAGGGTTCAAAGCGCAGGAAGAAAGGAGCGGCTTATTGGCAAATTTACTGTAACTTTTTTTCTTTTGACATTTCTTGATTCCATGCATGAATGTATTGTGCCGTGAGTGAGTGTGCCATGTTTTTGACGAGATGGATTATTTTGTCCTTCCGGGATCTCCTATCACAAAAACAGCAGATAGGCTATTGGACGTTTCTTTGAAGCAGAATTAGACTAAGGCTTTGTTCACACTGCAGGCCAATCCCGAATTATTTTTTTGGCCCAGACGTTATTTCTATCGGATTTTTTAATGTCAATGTGAACACTGCAATTCGTAATATGTCAAATCCGACTCAGGCCTCTTTCATATGTGGATTTATGCGATGTGACTGCAGTCTGAACGATCAGGCAGCCTTTCATGCGACCAATACGTCACCCAAAAGCGACAAGCGTCATACAGCCTTGCCAAAATAGACGGTTGCGGAAGGAATAGTTGAAAATCAGAATCAGAAATACAAACAGACAAACATTACAGGGAGACAGAACAGGATCGCTGACGGGTCCGCCAACTTCTGGCGCCCCTTACAAAAAAGGTGAGAAACGGGTAAATGCTGGGGGGGTCTAAGCCTGGGCCCCTGGAGAGGTGGTCCAGACTGAGGCCAAGGGAAAAAAAACTCATAACCATATCACACAAGAGGGAAACATCAAAGAACACAAAGGACATTAAAAACATTAAAAGAGCAGAGCTGATGCAACCAGCCATTTCTACATACAGCTACAAAAGTAGAACAAAGACGTATCATTCATATCAAGATGTATCATTCACATTTTTTGCAAAACAATATAGTTCCAGTTAAAAAGTCTACTGAAATGCCTGTTAAGTGTCTTGGTAGCATTGAAGCTCGAAGGAAAATTAACGCAAGTAGCACTGTAACTAATGCACATTTTAACATGATCCATATAAAACCGAGACTTGGGTTTTGCGTGCAAACCATCCATCTACTTCCGCTTATCCAAAGACGGGTCGCGGGCGCAGCAGCCTAAGCAGATAAGCTCAGACTTCCCTCTCCCCGGCAACTTCGTCCAACTCTTCCCGAGGCGTCTCCAAGGCCAGCTGGGAGACATAGTCTCTACAGTGAGAACCTGGGTCTTCCTTGTCTCCTCCTACAATTCGGACGTGCCCTCAAAACCACCGCCGGGATGCTCTTTCATTTCTTTTGGGAGTTGCTGTTGAGGCTTTTACTGCACAATCGTTTCTGCATCAGTGGTCAATATGTCTTTACTGTGTTTGAGTGCTTCACTCATCATTGCAGTTGTTCCTGTTACAAATGTGTGTGTTTCAATGTGTGTGTGTGTGTTATCTCTCACACAGATAACAAGCCTCGATGGGTGCAACCACAAACACTTTAATAACATTCCAATCTCGGCTGACACAGAGCAGCTTGTTAAATAATATTTACTACATTAGTACGCCTTCAAAGTGCCCGCATTAAAATTTAAAAACAAAATCTGCTTGGGTTTAAGCCATAATAGGTGCATACACAAATATAATAACGCGTTAAAGTATAAATACCACTAATATTCCTTGTCTTCAGGGTTCACATGTCTCGTTGTGGCACATTACAGTACTTTTTGGATTCAAGACTGCCAGTAGGAACTATTCTGGCATTGGAATGACCATTAATGGTTTTTATTAGTCCTCCAGGAAGCTCTCATTGGTCACTTTTGTACCACAGGAAGAGCGCAAATGACTATCTCACACTCACACACACACACACACACACACACACACACACACACACACACACACACACACACACACACATTCTCATCTTGCACATTGTAATACAAGGTTTTCCCCAGATTGCAAATATACTTGGGGCATTAGGGGCGTGGTTAGAGGTGTGGTTAATATGACATCATCGTATAATTTTCGTACTCTGCACTGATGAATACATGTTATTTTAAAAAGGCATAAAAAACATTTAAAAAAATAATCTGTTATTATTAACTCATATTAACACATATTTTCCTCATATTGTTTTGATCTATTTTTCAATTAGTACGGGTTATTGTACAATATACTTTGTTGCCAATGTTGAGACTTCCCTAATCCTTTTAGTGACTTTTCCTTAAACTACTAGCACCAAATATAGCATTTTTTTCTGGTGTTATTGAAGACTTTACTCTTTACTTCTGTCACTGCAGCAAGCCTGAATCACACTTGCACCGTGATGTTGTTTCAGCTGCATTTTCTCTCCTTCTAAAAGCCTCTTAGTATTTGCACTTTGCACATTTTTAATAGCTGTCCAGAGATACAGTATATCTCGTATATATTAAAGTACGTCCACATTGCAGACATGCTGCCTCTCACTGCCTTCCTGCTTTCGCCATCCTAGACACTGCCGTTGTGTCCTTGGGCAAGACACTTTACCCACTTGCTCCCAGTGCCACTCACACTGGTTTGAATGTAACTCAGATTTTGGGTTTCACTATGTAAAAGTGCTTCGAGTCACTAGAGCAGGCCTGGGCAATTATTTTGACTTGCATGCCACATTTAGAGAAAAAATGTGTCTAGGGGCCAGTGTAACTACTTTTAAGAACACTAATACAAAACCTCACAATAATGTCGGATTGAATGCTAAAAATGTTATGACAGACCGCTTTAAAAAACGTAATGGAATTTTAAATTATTCTATGAACGATACAACACTGAATATTGACAACATATGCATGCCACACCCCCTTTCAATCGACATATTTTACAATGGAGTAAAACGCGGCAAAAATGCAACAAACAGTGAACTATGAACTAATATCAATCAATCAATCAATCAATCAATGTTTACTTATATAGCCCTAAATCACTAGTGTCTCAAAGGGCTGCACAAACCACCACGACATCCTCGGTAGGCCCACATAAGGGCAAGGAAAACTCACACCCAGTGGGACATCGGTGACAATAATGACTATGAGAACCTTAGAGAGGAGGAAAGCAATGGATGTCGAGCGGGTCTAACATGATACTGTGAAAGTTCAATCCACAATGGATCCAACACAGTCGCGAGAGTCCAGTCCAAAGCGGATCCAACACAGCAGCGAGAGTCCCGTTCACAGCGGAGCCAGCAGGAAACCATCCCAAGCGGAGGCGGATCAGCAGCGCAGAGATGTCCCCAGCCGATACACAGGCGAGCAGTACATGGCCACCGGATCGGACCGGACCCCTTCCACAAGGGAGAGTGGGACATAGAAGAAAAAGAAAAGAAACGGCAGATCAACTGGTCTAAAAAGGGAGTCTATTTAAAGGCTAGAGTATACAAATGAGTTTTAAGGTGAGACTTAAATGCTTCTACTGAGGTGGCATCTCGAACTGTTACTGGGAGGGCATTCCAGAGTACTGGAGCCCGAACGGAAAACGCTCTATAGCCCGCAGACTTTTTTTGGGCTTTGGGAATCACTAACAAGCCGGAGTCCTTTGAACGCAGATTTCTTGCCGGGACATATGGTACAATACAATCGGCAAGATAGGATGGAGCTAGACCGTGTAGTATTTTATACGTAAGTAGTAAAACCTTAAAGTCACATCTTAAGTGCACGGGAAGCCAGTGCAGGTGAGCCAGTACAGTACTAAGCCTTAGAACTTTCTTGTGAAAATCTCCCTCCGGGTCTGTGGAAACGCTTCCCACCCACACTGCTTGGTGCCTCGTCCGAGCTGCTGTGACGTACATTATCATAGTAACTAACTAGATGACCATTGTAACAAACTAGATTACCATGGTGACTAATTAGATTACCATAGTAACTGGTATATCATCCAAAAGCGCAGATTCCAACTGTGACGGGTTTCCTGCCTGCAGTGCCGATCGTTACAGCACTCATCATAGCAGGTTTGACTGGAGTTTATTATTTCAACAAACATCAGATGTCTTGCCAGTCTATCGCGCCAATTTCTGGCTTGCTGGCTCTTCCTGGTCGTCGCGGCACACCTTTCGGTGTCCGGGGGCTGCGTCTGCTGCGGGGGCTCATCTTTCTCTCGGTCGATCTCGTCGCTCTCGTGGTCGTCGTTGTTGTCGGGGTGTTCCTCTCCTACTTCTGCCCCGATTACTCCTCCCTCGCCCTTTTTATGCTGCAGCAGAAGATGTAACGATTGAGCGCTGGTGTGTTGTGCACGCACCTGACGCTGATGGCTGCAGTGTTGCTCCAGGCGTGCCCCGCCCTGTCCCACTGTCGGCTCCGCCTCTCCACAACAACCATTGAAATACTTAGTATAGTTGAAGACATACGGTCATTAGAAAACATCACATCCATCCATCCATCCATTTTCTACCGCTTATTCCCTTGTGGGGTCGCGGGGGGCGCTGGCGCCTATCTCAGCTACAATCGGGCGGAAGGCGGGGTACACCCTGGACAAGTCGCCACCTCATCGCAGGGCCAACACAGATAGACAGACAACATTCACACTCACATTCACACACTAGGGCCAATTTAGTGTTGCCAATCAACCTATCCCCAGGTGCATGTCTTTGGAAGTGGGAGGAAGCCGGAGTACCCGGAGGGAACCCACGCATTCACGGGGAGAACATGCAAACTCCACACAGAAAGATCCCGAGCCTGGATTTGAACCCAGGACTGCAGGAGCTTCGTATTGTGAGGCAGACGCACTAACCCCTCTGCTACCGTGAAGCAAACATCACAGCACATCATAATGGCAGCTACACTTTCCATCTTAAAGATCTAAAAACAAATATTTGGGGATGACCGGCGGGCCAGATTGAAAAGCTTAACGGGCTGCGTGTGGCCACCAGGCTTTACTTTGCCCAGGTCTGCACTACAGAAAAGCGCTCTATGAATATAATTCCCTTTACTTCACTACAGACAATGGCGTGCATCATTACATCCTTCTTCGGCAGTCCAGTTTCCTAGGCGTGGGCCCACAACACATTTTGCTTGAAAATATATTGACCTACAAATAGGGGTGTAACGGTACATGTATTTGTACTGAACCGTTTCGGTACGGGGGTTTCGGTTCGGATCGGAGGTGTACCGAACGATACGGACATATTAAGTAGCGCGCCTCACGTTGTGTAAACAATGCACCATGAATTGATTTATGTGGACCCCTACTTAAACAAGTTCATCCATCCATCACCTTCCGCTTATCCGAGGTCGGGTCGCGGGGGCAGCAGCCTAAGCAGGGAAGCCCAGACTTCCCTATCTCCAGCCACTTCGTCTAGCTCTTCCCGGGGGATCCCGAGGCGTTCCCAGGCCAGCCGGGAGACATAGTCTTCCCAACGTGTCCTGGGTCTTCCCCGTGGCCTCCTACCAGCTGGACGTGCCCTAAACACATCCCTAGGGAGGCGTTCGGGTGGCATCCTGACCAGATGCCCGAACCACCTCATCTGGCTCCTCTCGATGTGGAGGAGCAGCGGCTTTACGTTGAGCTCCTCCCGGATGGCAGAGCTTCTCACCCTATCTCTAAGGGAGAGCCCCGCCACCCGGCGGAGGAAACTCATTTGGGCCGCTTGTACCCGTGATCTTATCCTTTCGGTCATGACCCAAAGCTCATGACCATAGGTGAGGATGGGAACGTAGATCGACCGGTAAATTGAGAGCTTTGCCTTCCGGCTCAGCTCCTTCTTCACCACAACGGATCGATACAACGTCCGCATTACTGAAGACGCCGCACCGATCCGCCTGTCGATCTCACGATCCACTCTTCCCCCACTCGTGAACAAGACTCCTAGGTACTTGAACTCCTCCACTTGGGGCAGGGTCTCCTCCCCAACCCGGAGATGGCACTCCACCCTTTTCCGGGCGAGAACCATGGACTCGGACTTGGAGGTGCTGATTCTCATTCCGGTCGCTTCACACTCGGCTGCGAACCGATCCAGTGAGAGCTGAAGATCCCGGCCAGATGAAGCCATCAGGACTACATCATCTGCAAAAAGCAGAGACCTAATCCCGTGGCCACCAAACCGGAACCCCTCAACGCCTTGACTGCGCCTAGAAATTCTGTCCATAAAAGTTATGAACAGAATCGGTGACAAAGGACAGCCTTGGCGGAGTCCAACCTTCACTGGAAACGTGTCCGACTTACTGCCAGCAATAATACTTAAACAAGTTGAAAAACTTATTGAGGTGTTACCATTTAGTGGTCAATTGTACGTAATATGTACTGTACTGTGCAATCTACTAATAAAAGTTTCAATCAATCAAAAAAACAACACACGGCATGCTAGCAAGGACTGGTAGATAGACTGACCATACGTCCTCTTCTCACGGGATATGTCCTTTTGCGGAGCTGTCCAGGTAGAGTTTTTCAAATGCCTCGAATGTTCGGTGTTTTAATTTAGGGTTGCGTCTATTTTCAATGTACATTCAAGGTTAAGAAGGGGTACAAAAAAAAGTGGTGCGCGCAGCAGCATTCGTGAGGGAGGGGTGGAGACAGAGAGAGCGAGAGAGTTATGATAAATGCGCATGCGTCGCCAAGTTCTGCTTTTTACCCATAGATTTATCAGATTTTATATTTATTATCTACAGCAAGTGTGTCAAAAGTGTGCCCCGTAGGCCATTTGCGAACCACAGCTAATGTTTTAAAGGCCCACGGCACATTCTAAAAAATGCTATTAAAATAAAGAAAAGTGAAATAAAAATGCTTAAAGGCTAAATGTAATTTAGAAAAAGTGGCAACATTAACTAATAAAACAAAGCTGTTTTTTTTTTCTTTCAAATTGTCCTTGCTCAAGACATAATATTGAATCAAAATCAATGTTATTATGAATGATTGACCTATCCAAGTTTCCTATTACTTCACATCAAATATTCCACTAAGAAAAATATTTTTGGTGGAATATTTAGCAAATTTGTTAAATAAATAATAAAAAAATGTATATTTTGTCATTTTTTTACTGTACCGAAAATGAACCGAACCGTGACCTCTGAACCAAGGTACGTACCGAATTGAAATTTTTGTTTACCGTTATACCCCTACTTACAAATTATTGCCTATAAAGAATATTATTGCCTTTTTTTGGAGACCAAATCAACCACTGATGCAATGATAATACATGAAAATAATGCAAGTATACCCTTTTAAAATGCACTTAACTTGTATTTCTGGTTTGTTTTAACATTGTAATTGAAATGTAAACTTTTAAATACCTCTATGCTCTGGAACACCTTGCCCCTCCATTTTAGAACTGCTCCCACAGTGGAGTGTTTTAAGTCTCGTCTTAGGACCCACTTTTATTTTTGGGCTTTTAACACTATGAGAGTTGTGTGGTCTTCTGTGTTTTTTAATATTTTGATTTCTATTTAAATCGTTTTTAATCATTTATTTTTATATTGTTTTTATGTTGGTTTTATTTTTTATTCAGTCATTGGTGGAGCTAAGGATAATATTTGAATATTGTTTTTAATATTGTTGTGGAGCACTTTGGAAACATTTATGTGCTATACAAATAAATTGGATTGGATACGGTACATATTACGTACAATTGGCCACTAAATGGTAACACCAGAATAAGTTTTTCAACTTGTTTTAAGTCCGGTTTCACGTTAATCAATTCATGATTAATTTATGTTAATTAATCTAACATATTTTATTAGTAGATTGCACAGTTCAGTCCATATTCCGTACAATTGACCACTAAATGGTAACACCCAAATACGTTTTTCAACTTGTTTAAGTCGGGGTCCACGTTAATCATTTCATGGTATAAACATATACTTTCAGCATAATACAGTCATCACACAAGTTAATTATCATAGTATATACTTTGAATTATTTACATTATTTACAATCCGGGGGGTGGGATGAGGAGCTTTGGTTGATATCAGTACTTCAGTCATCAACAATTGCATCAACGGAGAAATGGACATTGAAACAGTGTAGGTCTTACTTAGCAGGATATGTACAACGAGCAGAGAACATGGTGAGTTCAGATAGATAATACTTACTTTGATTCCTTCAGGAGAGTTCCTTCAGGAAAATTAGCATAAGAACAAGTATATGCATTAGAAAAACATTTGATTATTTACATTAGGTTATTTACAATCCGGGGAGATGAGATGTGAATGGAGGAGGGTGTTAGTAAAGTGTTGAAGTTGCCTGCAGGTGTTGTTTTAGAGCGGTTTTGAAAGAGGATAGAGATGCACTTACTTTTCCACCTGTTGGGAGTGCATTCCACATTCTGTGGCATAGAGAGAAAATGAGTTAAGACCTTTGTTAGATCGGAATCTGGGTTTAACGTGGTTTGTGGAGCTCCCCCTGGTGTTGAGGTTATGGCGGTCATTTACGATAAGGAGGTAGTTTGACATGTACTTCGGTATCAGGGGGTTGTAGCGGATTTTATAGACCAGGCTCAGTGCAAGTTGTTTTACTCTGTCCTCCACCCTGAGCCAGCCCACTTTGGAGAAGTGGGTTGGAGTGAGGTGTGATCTGGGGTGGAGGTCTAAAAGTAACCGGACTAGCTTTTTCTGGGAAATGTTTATGAAAAAGATTAGCTGAAATGACCACAGAATTACCAAGTGACGTCTGTGTGGTACTCAAAACAGGAAAAAAAAAAGTAAAAACGATTCAATAATCCTGAAAAGACTACTTTTCACACCCCCCTGACACGTGGCGCAGTGGAAGAGTGGCCGTGCGCAACCCGAGCGTCCCTGGTTCAAATCCCACCTAGTACCAACCTTGTCACGTCCGTTGTGTCCTGAGCAAGACACTTCACCCTTGCTCCTGATGGGTGCTGGTTGGCGCCTTGCATGGCAGCTCCCTCCATCAGTGTGTGAATGTGTGTGTGAATGGATAAATGTGGAAGTAGTGTCAAAGCCCTTTGAGTACCTTGAAGGTAGAAAAGCGCTATACAAGTACAACCCATTTATCATTATCATTTGTGGAGCTCCCCCTGGTGTTGAGGTTATGGCGGTCATTTACGATAAGGAAGTAGTTTGACATGTACTTCGGTATCAGGGGGTTGTAGCGGATTTTATAGACTAGGCTCAGTGCAAGTTGTTTTACTCTGTCCTCCACCCTGAGCCAGCCCACTTTGGAGAAGTGGGTTGGAGTGAGGTGTGATCTGGGGTGGAGGTCTAAAAGTAACCGGACTAGCTTTTTCTGGGAAATGTTTATGAAAAAGATTAGCTGAAATGACCACAGAATTACCAAGTGACGTCTGTATGGTACTCAAAACAGGAAAAAAAAAAAGTACAAACGATTCAATAATCCTGAAAAGACTACTTCTCACACCCCCCTGACACGTGGCGCAGTGGAAGAGTGGCCGTGCGCAACCCGAGCGTCCCTGGTTCAAATCCCACCTAGTACCAACCTTGTCACGTCCGTTGTGTCCTGAGCAAGACACTTCACCCTTGCTCCTGATGGGTGCTGGTTGGCGCCTTGCATGGCAGCTCCCTCCATCAGTGTGTGAATGTGTGTGTGAATGGGTAAATGTGGAAGTAGTGTCAAAGCGCTTTGAGTACTTTGAAGGTAGAAAAGCGCTATACAAGTACAACCCATTTATCATTATCATTTGTGGAGCTCCCCCTGGTGTTGAGGTTATGGCGGTCATTTACGATAAGGAAGTAGTTTGACATGTACTTCGGTATCAGGGGGTTGTAGCGGATTTTATAGACTAGGCTCAGTGCAAGTTGTTTTACTCTGTCCTCCACCCTGAGACAGCCCACTTTGGAGAAGTGGGTTGGAGTGAGGTGTGATCTGGGGTGGAGGTCTAAAAGTAACCGGACTAGCTTTTTCTGGGAAATGTTTATGAAAAAGATTAGCTGAAATGACCACACAATTACCAAGTGACGTCTGTGTGCTACTCAAAACAGGAAAAATTCAATAATCCTGAAAAGACTACTTCTCACGCCCCCCTGACACCTCACATTGCCCCACCCCCACCCCACTGTTTGAGAAAAGCGCCAGCAACCATGATAATATGCAGAAAAAACGTTTAACCAGGCTGTGATGCAAAGTGTTGTTTCATGAGCTCAATTAGGTGTAACAATGGCGTCCGTATGTTGCAAAGTGTCTTACTGCAACCCCCACCCACCCACCATGCTGGCTTTTTAACACGCCAGGCCACTTTGGAGCTTTTAGCGCAAAATGAATGCACCGCTCGCAGCCGATTAGTCCGGTCGCCGCGAAGGAAACGTGCGCTCCATCAGCCGACCTCCTGTTTCCATAAATCACTCTTGGACACTGAGAGGGTTAAGAGGTTGCAAGTGGTGGGAGGAAAGCCTCCTTTGGGTGTTAGAGGGGTCTTGTGGGAAAATGGAGACCACACCCCATCCCCCATTCCTCCAGCATGCCCTGCATTCTGTCGGCCCTACCCCCCTCCCTACTAAAATAGCACCCCCCCCCAGCTTGGTCATGTTGCCCGCCTCGCTCTGATTGGACAACCGGGCGCCTGGACTTGGTCGTGTTTTGCCCGTCTCACGGTACACTTGTGAAAGCATAAGCAAAGACGTTAGCTGCAGCGAACTGGTGGAATGTGCGACTACATGCGCAACAGATGGTCAAGCAATCAGCGTGTGCTCGCCATCATGTGTCTTCTTTTTGTCTGGAACTGCTTACACGGGCGTCGGGGGTCTTCGGACATGATTGCAGCTTTAGAACTTGTTCGCGTGATAGACATATGGTGGCGAATTTGTCCTGGAAAATCCATAGAAGTTAGAGACCAGAGGAGTACCGATCTGTTGTGGTGAAGAAGGAGCTGAGCCGGAAGGCAAAGCTCTCAATTTACCGGTCGATCTACGTTCCCATCCTCACCTATGGTCATGAGCTTTGGGTCATGACCGAAAGGATAAGATCACGGGTACAAGCGGCCGAAATGAGTTTCCTCCGCCGTTTGGCGGGGCTCTCCCTTAGAGATAGGGTGAGAAGCTCTGTCATCCGGGAGGAACTCAACGTAAAGCCGCTGCTCCTCCACATCGAGAGGAGCCAGATGAGGTGGTTCGGGCATCTGGTCAGGATGCCACCCGAACGCCTCCCGAGGGAGGTGTTTAGGGCACGTCCAACCGGTAGGAGGCCACGGGGAAGACCCAGGACACGTTGGGAAGACTATGTCTCCCGGCTGGCCTGGGAACGCCTCGGGATCCCCCGGGAAGAGCTAGACGAAGTGGCTGGGGAGAGGGAAGTCTGGGCTTCCCTGCTTAGGCTGCTGCCCCCGCGACCCGACCTCGGATGAGCGGAAGAAGATGGAAGGATGGATGGAGTCCAAAGTGCGGCCATCTGCGGCGCGGAGTTACTCTTTTAACGGCCCGCAGCACCTCTAAAAATACTTTGACAAAAAAAAGTGAAATAAAAGTGCAAACTGGGGAAATAAAGAGGAAAAAGTTGCAATGTTGACTCTTAAAGCTGCCATGTGACTGTTTTCTTCATTGATGAAACATCCATCCATCCATTTCCTACCGCTTGTCCCGTTTGGGGTCACGGGGGGTGCTGGAGCCTATCTCAGCTGCATTCGGGCGGAAGGCGGTACACACCCTGGACAAGTCGCCAGCTCATCACAGGGCCAACACAGATAGACAGACAACATTCACACACTGGGGCCAATTTAGTGTTGCCAATCAACCTATCCCCAGGTGCATGTTTTAGGAGGTGGGAGGATTGAACCCAGGACTACTCAGGACCTTCGTATTGTGAGGCACATGCACAAACCCCTCCGCCACCATGCTGCCCGTGATGAAAAATAAAAAATCAAAATCAATGTTGTCTATTGAAAGCTCCAATTACTTCACATCAAATATTCCACTTTGAAATATTTTTTGGGGGGAAAATGTTACATATTTTGTTTGCCATAAAAAAATAAGTGTTCTATGATAAAAAAAAAAGACATTAAACAATCGAACAAAAAAATATTAAAAAATAATAACTTACAGGGCTGCAAATTTTTGGGCACCACACAAATTGTTTCGGTTCTTGGGGTAAGGATTGTTGATATAAAATCAAGACTTTTAAAAAAATATTATATTCCAGTTATATTAGTAACTGCATTCCTCCATAGAATAGACAAACAGCTCTGATCAATTTCTTTATTACTAAAAATGTTTTGTTTAATCAAATGCTACCCAAACATTTCATAAAGTCAAATACAAATAATGCAACAAGAGAAGTATCCACCACTTCTCTTTTCTAAAGTAAATCTGTACAGCAGATATTATCATCTACATCAACTATATGATTTGGCTGGACAGGACAGATTAAAAAATAACAAAATCAAAAAAATAGAATTTAAAGAAAAAATATAATTTAGTTTTTTTTTAATTGATTTAGAATTGTTCCAAATAAGAATCATGATTAGTCTGAAAATAAAATATATAAACATTTAACTCCTAATCAATCAATCAATCAATCAATGTTTACTTATATAGCCCTAAATCACTAGTGTCTCAAACAGGCTGCACAAACCACTACCACATCCTCGGTAGGCCCACATAAGGGCAAGGAAAACTCACACCCAGTGGGACATCTGTGACAATGATGACTATGAGAACCTTGGAGAGGAGGAAAGCAATGGATGTCGAGCGGGTCTAACATGATACTGTGAAAGTTCAATCCACAATGGATCCAACACAGTCGCGAGAGTCCAGTCCAAAGCGGATCCAACACAGCAGCGAGAGTCCCGTTCACAGCGGAGCCAGCAGGAAACCATCCCAAGCGGAGGCGGATCAGCAGCGCAGATATGTCCCCAGCCGATACACAGTTAAGCAGTACATGGCCACCGGATCGGACCGGACCCCCTCCACAAGGGAGAGTGGGACATAGGAGAAAAAGAAAAGAAACGGCAGATCAACTGGTCTAAAAAGGGAGTCTATTTGAAGGCTAGAGTATACAAATGAGTTTTAAGGTGAGACTTAAATGCTTCTACTGTGGTGGCATCTCGAACTGTTACCGGGAGGGCATTCCAGAGTACTGGAGCCCGAAATGAAAAAGCTCTATAGCCCGCAGACTTTTTTTGGGCTTTGGGAATCACTAATAAGCCGGAGTCCTTTGAACGCAGATTTCTTTCCGGGACATATGGTACAATACAATCGGCAAGATAGGATGGAGCTAGACCGTGTAGTATTTTATACGTAAGTAGTAAAACCTTAAAGTCACATCTTAAGTGCACAGGAAGCCAGTGCAGGTGAGCCAGTACAGGCGTAATGTGATCAAACTTTCTTGTTCTTGTCAAAAGTCTAGCAGCCGCATTTTGTACCAACTGTAATCTTTTAATGCTAGACATGGGGAGACCCGAAAATAATACGTTACAGTAGTCGAGGCGAGACGTAACAAACGCATGGATAATGATCTCAGCGTCTTATAACTTATAATCGATGGTTTGATCGAAAGTTGATCTAGAAGTCTAAGCATTTAAAGTAACAAAAAATGTATAAAAAAAATCAAAGGTAAGGACCTTTTGGATCCCTGAAAATTTTGTTGGATTTTTTTTTTAACTGTTTAAAAAAAAAATGTTGAGTTAAAATGAATGTTATGAATTATTGACCTATTTAAGGCTCCAATTAGTTTACATCAAATATTCCACTCAACATTTTTAGGGGGAAAAAGTGCATATATTTAGTTTTTGCCTTCAAAAACAAAAACAAAACAGGGGTTTCTTCACAAAAAGACATAAAACATGAAAAAAAAACTATTGACTGATTAATCAGAAAAAATAAATGAATACATTATTTTTTTTACCATTTTTTTCTGGCTGAAACGCTTCCGGGTCCCTGAGACCAAACATGAAAAATATTTATATTGTTTTAGGTTTGAAAAGGAAAAAATATCAAAATGGCCCAGCATGCTTTTTTTCCCAGTGTGTGTCCCTCAGCAGGAAAAAGTTTGGACACCCTCGTTGTTGACACTATAATGAGCATGTATAGCCAGAATTCAAATTGGAACACTAAATATATTCCTGTATCTGCGCCTATTTCCAGATCCTCACCGAAAGGCCTATGCACCACCCCTCTACTGTCTTTCTTGCTGTAATCCTGTCCTGCTGTGGAATCTTTGTCAGTCTGACACAAAACAACAAAGCTAACGGCGTACAGTTTGAGTTTTATTAGGCAGCGAGGGTGTTTACATTTTAAGCTTCTTACAGCACTCTGACTTGTCTCACTGGTAACTCCCATGTGAGGTGGAGGGGGGGCCCGTTACTAGCGCATTGATGTGCGCGCGTGTTGAATTTCTTGGCTGCCGCTGTGTTGCTGCGGTTGCCAGGCAGCGGTTGTCCTTCACTCTCGGAATGGCGTTCGCTCAGGCCAGCGGAACACGGACAAGCGAGGGGAGTCTGTCTCGTCTGCCCCCCCCCCCCACCCCCAGTGCCGATGGTGTACGGAGACATGGAGATGACGACGCCTGTAAACTGTAAAGAGGGTGTTTGCTCTCCTTGTCTTCATGCAATCGCGGCTTGTTTGCGTGGACGTTCAGCCGCGCCGAGACATCGCTGTGACTCACTTGGGCAGGAAACGGTTGCAGAGGTTTTATTTCGGGTGTAGTGTTATGATGTGACGCGCTACAATAACCAGAATGCTGTCCATGTTTCCGACCAAGTCTCTTGCAACCACAAAGACTTGGAACACAGCAACGTTGAACGCTAATGCCAAAATACTGTATGCCGCATTCATGAAGACTGGGACATTTCAAAGTGAATTGTTCCTCTCTGCTCAAGTTCCTACCCAGAAAAGTGAGTAATCAACCATACGTAGCAGAGTTTCCTACAATTTGCAAATATACTTGTGGAGGTGGGGGCGTGGCCGGGACAGCATCAACATGACGTATAATCGGCGATGATGCATATATTTCTTTTACAAAGGCTAAAAAAAGTATCATACATTTCAAAATAAAGCTGTTATTACCGTGTTTTCCGGACTATAGAGCGCACCGGTATTTATGGCGTACTAGGGCTGGGCGACATGGCCTTTTTTAAAAATCTCGATATTTTTAGGCCACTAGGGCAGGGGTGTCAAACTCAAATACAGAGTGGGCCAAAATTTCAAACGGAACAAAGCCGCGGGCCAAGGTTGGAAAAATTAACCTTTTAAGAGGGATCCAAACAAGTTTTACATTGAGTATTGAACAAGCAAGGCTCATATAACTTTATAGTGACATGCAAAGTCGAGTTTCAACCTATCAATGATAATTAAAATAATCAATGGCATATCAAATAAAATTTAAATAAAAATTGGGGGGGGTAGCGGGGGTGTATATTGTGGCGTCCAGGAAGAGTTAGTGCTGCAAGGGTTTCTGGGTATTACTTGTGTTACGGTGCAGATGTTCTCCCGAAACGTGTTTGTCATTCTTGTTTGGTGTGGCTTCACAGTGTGGCGCATATTTGTAACAGTGTTAGTCGTTTATAAAGTTAAAGTTAAAGTACCAATGATTGTCACACACATACTAGATGTGGCGAAAATATTCTCTGCATTTGACCAATCACCCTTGATCACCCCCTTGGAGGTGAGGGGAGCAGTGGCCACCCTCAGTGTGACCTGTATGGCTGTTGACCAAGTATGCTTTGCATTCATTCGTGTGTGTTAAAGCCGCAGATATTATGTGACTGGGCCGGCATGTTGTTTGTATGGCGGAAAAGCGGACGTGACGACAGGTTGTAGAAGACGCTAAAGGCAGTGCCTTCGAGGCACGCCCCCAATATTGTTGTCCGGGTGGAAATAGGTAGAAATTCTGAAGACTTGTTGACCCGGGAGATTTTTGGGAGGGGCAGTGAAATTTGGGAGTCTCTCGGGTAAATCGTGAGGGTTGGCAAATGCGTTGTTACAGCAGCACCGCCCCTGTATAATACCGGCCAGCTTTTGATATTACCTCAAGGGCCAAATGACCAGAGTTTGACACCAATGCACTAGGGGTAAATACGTGTATTTGTATTGAACGGTTTCGGTACGGGGGTTTCGGTTCAGCACGCGGGTGTACCGAAGGAGTTTGTGAGCAAAAGTCTGCACAAGCTGGTCTGCTTTCTGCCTTTGTGTCAGCACCCAGCATTGACCCACCCACACAACCATCTGATTGGTTACATACAAAGCCAATCAACAGTGCGTATTCAGAGCGATGTAGTCAAAGCTTCAGCGTCAAGCAGATATATGTTTAGCAGGGGAGCAGCGGACAGCGTACTCGCCCCAAATTCACCTCGCAGTTCTGGCTTGAGGTGAAGGCTAATTAGCTTTTAGCGTAACGTTAGCTAATTTTGCTGCGTGTGTGTGTTAGGGGCAGCAAAGCCCTGTCTGTCTGTTATTTCATTGAACTCCATGGTGTTCAGGGATGAATAGTCTCTCCTATTGCTATTGTACTATTTTTCAGCAATAGTTACATTAATCATTAATAATGTAGCAGCCTACTTTTGAATGGTAGGGTCCATGCTATCACATGTTGATAAAAATATAACATTTACATAATAAAAGTCAACTACAGGCTTCCCAAATGCTGTAATAAATGAAGCATGATGAGTTGACTTGAAAGTGTTTAATGTTGCACTTTTTATATGTTGAAGAAAGGTTTTGTCATTTTATTCAATCAAAGCAACAACTTGAGGCAGTTTAATGTGGCTTAACGTGGCCAAAACTATTATAGTGTTCCCAATGTTAAAAGGATAAAGCCATTGTTTACAAATTTGGTAAATAAATAACCAATAAATTTATATTTTGTTGTTTTCTTACTGTACCGAAAATGAACCGAACCGTGATCTCTAAACCAAGGTACGTACCGGACCAAAAATGTTGTGTACCGTTACACCCCTACGATACACGATATATATCTCGATATTATGCCTTAGACTTGAATGAACACTTGATGCATATAATCACAGCAGTTTGATGATTCTATGTGTCTACATTAAAACATTCGCAACTAAGTCAAACTGTTAAACTGTAATTAAGCAGTGGCACAAACATTCATGTCATTTTAAAACAGAAAGTGCAAGATTGTCAGAGACATTTTAAAACAAGCTATGAGTGCACTTGTGTGCATGATGTCAGTAAGATGACATATCAAAACAACAGTAAATTAAAGTGCACTTTTTGTACAGAACGCCACTACAATAGTTTAAAACAAATAAAGTGCACTTTTGTGCATGATTTCACACAAGATATTTCAGTAACTGTCAAATAAAAATGAGCTGCATAACAGGTTCCCGAGGACGATATCTCCTTCTGTTGACTTTTTTTTTCATACTGTGTTGATGTGGAAATAGTTGCTTCGGCATTTTGTTGGTGTGGCACCAAACGTAGATGTTGACATGCAGTTTCAAGCGCTCCTCATTCTCTAGCGGGTAACTTTTCAAATGATGCTACATTAGCAGAGTATGTAATTTGACAATTGTAAATGAGTTCCCAGCACAGTATTTAAACATGATCTTGTGTTTAAGTGGAGACAGCACCTTTGATTACGATTATCATTTCCCCTTACTATCATTACACATCAGTGGCCTTGTGGTTAGAGTGTCTGCCCTGAGTCATACCAAAGACTATAAAAATGGGACCCATTACCTCTCTGCTTGGCACTCAGAATCAAGGGTTGGAATTGGGGTTTAAATCACCAAAATGATTCCCGAGCGCGGCCGCCGCTGCTGCTCACTGCTCCCCTCCCCTCCCCTCCCAGGGGGTGGAGCAAGGGGATGAGTCAATTACAGGTTATTCCACCACACCTAGTGTGTGTGTGTGTGTGTGTGTGTGTGTGTGTGTGTGTGTGTGTGTGTGTGTGTGTGTGTGTGTGTGTGTGTGTGTGTGTGTGTGTGTGTGAGAGACTATCAGTGGTACTTTTACTTTAACTATAACAGGTGGTCCAACACTAAATTGGCCCTAGTGTGTGAATGTTGTCTATCTGTGTTGGCCCTGCGATGAGGTGGCGACTTGTCCAGTGTGTACCCCGCCTTCCGCCCGAATGCAGCTGAGAATGGATGGATGGATTGATAGAACAGGTGGTCGCTCCACAATGTTGTGTATAGCAGTGTTGATGTTCCCTTAGAGCTGCTTACTACTCTCCTTATGACCTCCACATGTTTTTCTGTATTTCTCCATGGTAGTTTATTTTTATTTTTATTGGGCTTTATGCTCGGCGAATGCCAAAAGGTAACATATTTTATGTTGTTTTGCAGCTCGCAGGATGTGTCATTCTGGGCGTGGCCTTGTGGCTGAGACACGACCCTCAGACCAGCAGCCTGCTGGAGATCAACTTTGATGGCGCCCAGGCGCCCAGCACCTTCTACATCAGTACGTACATCCTGTGTGCTACGCTCCCACTGTTTTCTACGAAGTGCCATTTCAGATCACTCTTGCTATTTCAGCACTGCAACTCTGCAATACCCCTCACGCACGTTTCGCTTTGCTAGTGGAAACGCTCCCACTCTACACTTACAGCCAGTGTACCGCAGTAAATGTAGAAGAGTTCAGGCGCCTTTTGCTGAAGTTGAGTACAGTTCCCTGATAAGTTTGCATGAATTAATAATGGCCGTGATAAGTGGATCTCCTGTGGTTTTATTGAATAAGACAACTGTGCTGTTCATTATTGATAAGTGTGGATGAAAGGTGAGCATCTATGAATTGAAAGGTTTGATGTCCGACTTCCTCCATCATCAATTGCCATGATCGATGACAACTTATTTCACGGTTAGGCGGATGGTCAGGGGGACGTTGGTGTTCAAAAGAGCCACAATCTTTGCAGTGTTTCCCCCAGAAAAATTGTTAGTTAAGGTGGTGCCTCTCCAGGGGGGGAAGGGTGCGCCGGCCGGGACAGGCGGACGGATGGGGAAGGGGCTGGGTGGGTGTAAGGAACAGTGTAATTTGTCCTGTCGCCACCACTTTTTACTGTCAATATTAACTACCGAGTTTACATTTTTAATGTTTTCTGCTGGTGGTGTGCCTCCTCCTTTTTCAGTGAACAAAAATGTGCCTTGGATCCAAAAAGGTAGAAAAACACTGTTCTAAACGTCCATAGCGTTTCTCCTTTTATGGATTATTCATTCATCAATTCAAGCAAAGTATGTAAATTTTACAATATAACTAATGCTGTTTATACTTACTAAACTGTCCCATGTATGATGTCCATAGGAACGATTTCATGCGTATTTGATAGGGGTGTAACGGTACGTGTATTTGTATTGAACCGTTTCGGTACGGGGGTTTCGGTTCGGTGCGGAGGCGTACCGAACGAGTTTCCAGACGGACATATTAAAGGCCTACTGAAATGAGATTTTCTTATTTAAACGGAGATAGCAGGTCCATTTTATGTGTCATACTTGATCATTTCGCGATATTGCCATATTTTTGCTGAAAGGATTTAGTAGAGAACATCGACGATAAAGTTTGCAACTTTTGGTCGCTAATAAAAAAGCCTTGCCTTTACCGGAAGTAGCAGACGATGCGCGCGTGACGTCACTGGTTGCAGAGCACCTCACATTGTTTATAATGTGAGCCTCCAGCAGCAAGAGCTATTCGGACCGAGAAAGCGACAATTTCCCAATTAATTTGAGCGAGGATGAAAGATTCGTGGATGAGGAAATTTAGAGTGACGGACTACAAAAAATAAAAAAAGGCGATTGCATTTGGAGCGATTCAGATGTTTTTTTAGACAAATTTACTAGGATAATTCTGGCAAATCCCTTATTTTTCTATTGTGTTGCTAGTGTTTTAGTGAGTTAAATAGTACCTGATAGTCGGAGGTGTGTCCAAGGGTGTGTTGACGCCAGTCTCTGAGGGAAGTCACGGCAGCAGCAGCACGACAGAAGCTCCGCTGTTCTCCAATAAGAGGCGACTTATTTCCACAATTTTTTCACCCAAAACTGCCGGTCCACATGTAGTCGGGATCCATGTTCGCTTGACCGCTCTGATCCATAGTAAAGCTTCACCTCCGGGAATTTTAAACAAGGAAACACCGTGTGTTTGTGCGGCTAAAGGCGAGAAGCTTCCCACCTCCATCTTTCTACTTTGACTTCTCCATTATTAATTGCACAACTTGCAAAAGATTCAGCAACACAGATGTCCAAAATACTGTGTAATTATGCGATGAAAAGAGACTACTTTTAGCTGTGTGTGGTGCTGGGCTAAAATTTCCCCTCCAACCAATAACGTCACAAACACGCGTCATCATTCTGCGACGTTTTCAACAGGAAACTCTGCGGGAAATTTAAAATTGTAATTTAGTAAACTAAAGCGGCCGTATTGGTATGTGTTGCAGTGTTAATATTTCATCATTGATATATAAACTATCAGACTGCGTGGTCGGTAGTTGTGGCTTTCATTAGGCCTTTAAGTAGCGTAAACAATACTCAGAATGCCAGACATTTGAGGCATTTAAGAAACTCTGCCCTGACAGCCCTGCAAAAGAGGACATGTCAGGTGAAAAGAGGACGTAAGGTTAGTCTATCCTAGCCCGATCGCTGCTAGCACCCGACATGTCCTCTTTTGCGGGGCTGTCAGGGCAGAGTTTCTTAATTGCCCCAAATATCCGGCATTTTGAGTTATGGTTGCGTGTATTATCAATGTACGTTCAGGGTTAAGAAGGGGTTAAAAACAAAACACATTGTGCACGCAACAGCAGCATTCGTGAGGGAGGGGCAGAGAGCGAGAGAGTTATGATAAACGCGCGTGCGTCTCCAGGCTCTTCTTTTTATCCATAGATTTATTAATTTAATTTTTTACTATCTATAGCAGGGGTGTCAAAATTGTGCCCTGGAGGCCATTTGCGGCCCACAGCTAATGTTGTAAAGACCCACGGCACATTCTAAAAATACTATTGAAATAAACAAAAACATAACAAAAGTGAAATAAAAAAGCTTAAAGGGGAACATTATCACAATTTCAAAAGGGTTAAAAACAATAAAAATCAGTTCCCAGTGGCTTGTTGTATTTTTTGAAGTTTTTTTCCAAATTTTACCGGTCCCGGAATATCCCTAAATAAAGCTTTAAAGTGCCTTATTTTCGCTATCTTCAAAACCACTATCCATTTCCCTGTGACGTGATACAGGGCTGCCAATACAAACAACATGGCGGTTACCATAGCAAGATATAGCGACATTAGCTCGGATTCAGACTCGGATTTCAGCGGTTTATGCGATTCAACAGATTACGCATGTATTGAAACAGATGGTCGGAGTATGGAGGCAGATAGCGAAAACGAGATTCATCCATCCATCATCTTCCGCTTATCCGAGGTCGGGTCGCGGGGGCAACAGCCTAAGCAGGGAAACCCAGACTTCCCTCTCCCCAGCCACTTCGTCTAGCTCTTCCCGGGGGATCCCGAGGCGTTCCCAGGCCAGCCGGGAGACATAAGTCTTCCCAACGTGTCCTGGGTCTTCCCCGTGGCCTCCTACCGGTTGGACGTGCCCTAAACACCTCCTCTACCCTTATCGTGGTAGAGGAGTTTGCGTGTCCCAATGATCCTAGGAGCTATGTTGTCCGGGGGCATAAAGCCCCCTGGTAGGGTCTCCCAAGGCAAACAGGTTCTAGGTGAGGGATCAGACAAAGAGCAGCTCGAAGACCTTTATGAAGATGAAAAACCATGGACCCAGATTTCCCTCGCCCGGACGCGGGTCACCGGGGCCCCCCTCTGGAGCCAGGCCCGGAGGTGGGGCACGATGGCGAGCGCCTGGTGGCCGGGCCTGTTCCCATGGGGCCCGGCCGGGCACAGCCCGAAGAGGCAACGTGGGTCACCCCTCCAATGGGCTCACCACCCATAGCAGGGGCCATAGAGGTCGGGTGCATTGTGAGCTGGGCGACAGCCGAAGGCAGGGCACTTGGCGGTCCGATCCTCGGCTACAGAAGCTAGCTCTTGGGGCGAAAACGAGATTGAAGAAGAAATTGAAGCTATTGAGCGAATAGCTATTGATGCTATTCGGCCATAGCGTGGGTGTACCTAATGAAGTGGCCCATAGCATGGCTGCCTTATTAGCATCGCCGGTAAAATGTGCGTACCAAACGATCAGGACTTTCGCATCTTGTGACACTGGAGCAACTTAAATCCGTCGATTGGTAAGTGTTTGTTTCGCATTAAATGTGGGTATCTAGTTTCAAATGTACATACAGCTAGCGTAAATAGCATGTTAGCATCGATTAGCATAGCATGTTAGCATCGATTAGCTGGCAGTCATGCCGTGACCAAATATGTCTGATTAGCACATAAGTCAACAACATCAACAAAACTCACCTTTGTGATTTAGTTGACTTAATCGTTGCAAATGCATCTGCAGGTTATCCATACATCTCTGTGCCATGTCGCAGCCCTTTGAGACACTAGTGATTTAGGGCTATATAAGTAAACATTGATTGATTGATTGATGTCTGTCTTAGCATCGCCGGTCAAATGTGAAGATACTCTGGCACATTCAATGGGGGTCTGGCGGCAGATTTCTTGCCAGTGGTGCAACTTGAATCCCTCCCTGTTAGTGTTGTTAATCCCTCCAACAACACACCGACGAGGCACGATGTCTCCAAGGTTCCAAAAAATAGTCGAAAAAAACGGAAAAAAACAGAGCTGAGACCCGGTGTTTGTAATGTGAAAATTAATATGGCGGGTGTGTTACCTCGGTGACGTCACGTTCTGACGTCATCGCTAAAAGACCGATATACAGAAAGGCGTCTAATTTGCCAAAATTCACCCATTTAGAGTTCGGAAATCGCTTAAGAAAATACATGGTCTTTTTTCTGCAACATCAAGGTATATATTGACGCTTGCAGAGGTTTGGTGATGATGTTCCCCTTTAGAGGGTAAATGTAATTTAGAAAAAGTTGCAATGTTGACTAATAAAACAAAGCTGGTTTTTTTTGTCTCAAACTGTCATTTCTGAAAACATAATATTGAATCAAAATCAATGTTATTATGAATTATTGACCTATCCAAGGTTCCCATTACTTCACATCAAATATTCCACTTAGAAAAATATTTTTGGTGCAAGGTTTTGCAAATTTGATAAATAAATAACCCCCCCAAAAAATGTTGTTGTTTTCTCACAGTACCGAAAATAAACCGAAACCTGACCTCTAAACCGAGGTACATACCGATCCGAAATTTTTGTGTACCGTTACACCCCTAGTATTTGAACGTGCTATCGTAATGTGTATTAGTTAATATGCTAACACGTTTACGAGTGTCTAAGTGTCATTACCTCACAATTTGTATTGTTTTAGTTTCACAAATTCCTCAATAAATTCACAGAAACGTCACAGTGGAGTTGAGTCTGTTTAGCTGGTTGAATTGATTAACGTGGACCCCGACTTAAACAAGTTGAAAAACTTATTCGGGTCTTACCATTTAGTGGTCAATTATACGGAATATGTACTGTACTGTGCAAACTACTAATAAAAGTATCAATCAATCAATCAAGAGCCAGCTTCCGCAGCTATTGACGATGACTTCTGTTTTGTTTGATCAGCCCTTTTGCTGCCATGTTACAGGCACCGTTTGGAAACAATCAAGGTTTGTAAATAAACATTTATGGATTATTACTGGGTAAATACAATTTTTTGTCACATATATATATATGGCTTATAGACAAGTGCGGCAAATATATGGGAAAACAATATTTGTTCAAGAATTTAATGGGTGTGGCTTATATCCCGATGCGCTCTATAGTCCAGAAAATACAGTACTTGTTTCTCGCCACAACCAAAATCCTGTTTTAGTAAAATCATGCAGACTTTGAAAACACTTTAATGTATGAACATAAATCAAACTGGGCCGCCACAACATTTAATGTGGCCCACAGAAGCCTTGAACCAAAATGCGTTAATAAAGTACGTTATCTTTTCTCACCAAATGTGTTCTTTCCATTTTGGCCGAAAAAAATACATGCAATTGCATATCTTTTAAACTTTAGTATTGTATAATAATCGCAATAAACATAATGCTATCATACATTTTAATACAAATATCAATCTGTTTCACATTTGATTTCAAAGCAAGTTATCCATCAAATTGTACAGTCTAAAAATGACAATGGACTAAGGTCAGTTGCCTGAATTTTACTGTGCCATCCATCCATTTTCTACCGCTTATTCCCTTTTTGGGGTCGCGGGGGGCGCTGGCGCCTATCTCAGCTACAATCGGGCGGAAGGAGGTGTACACCCTGGACAAGTCGCCACCTCATCGCAGGGCCAACACAGATAAACAGAACATTCACACACTAGGGCCAATTTAGTGTTGCCAATCAACCTATCCCCAGGTGCATGTTTTTGGCGGTGGGAGGAAGCCGGAGTACCCGGTGGGAACCCACTCAGTCACGGGGAGAACATGCAAACTCCACACAGAAAGATCCCGAGCCTGGGATTGAACTCAGAACTACTCAGGACCTTCGTATTGTGAGGCACATGCACTAAACCCTGTTCCACCATGCAGCCTACAGTGTATGTAATAAAAAAATGTATACGGTAATAAAATGCATAAGCAATTGTACAATATCATGAGATGAATCTCTATACATCTATATTCAGAAATTATTCACAGTTACAAGCGACCCTCTGAGGGCAGCCAAAACTGCGAATTGGCCCTCAGTGACAACAAGTTGGACACCCCTGGTGTAATGGATCAGCAATCTCTTTATCAAAATAACAAAAAAGCAACGGCAAGCTAAACCGTCAACACACACAAACACACAAAATTCCCTTCGGTGCTCTCGGAAACGTTACCAACCACATTGCTAAAACAATTTACAAAAAGTGAAAAAGTATGACTAGGGGAGAGACATGAGGCGAAGAAGAGAGAGCAGGTGGTGGGGAGGGGCAGTGGCTTACTCCTCTCAATCAATCAATCAATCAATCTTTATTTATATAGCCCCAAATCACAAATGTCTCAAAGGACTGCACAAATCATTACGACTACAACATCCTCGGAAGAACCCACAAAAGGGCAAGGAAAACTCACACCCAGTGGGCAGGGAGAATTCACATTCAGTGGGACGCCAGTGACAATGCTGACTATGAGAAACCTTGGAGAGGACCTCAGATGTGGGCAACACCCTCCCTCTAGGGGACCGAAAGCAATGGATGTCGAGCGGGTCCAACATGATACTGTGAAAGTTCAATCCATAGTGGCTCCAAGACAGCAGTGAGAGTCCCGTCCACAGGAAACCATCTCAAGCGGATCAGCAGCGTAGAGATGTCCCCAACCGATACAGGCGAGCGGTCCATCCTGGGTCCCGACGAGCGGTCCATCCTGGGTCTCGACTCTGGACAGTCAGTACTTCATCCATGGTCATCGGACCGGACCCCCTCCACAAGGGAGGGGGGGACATAGGAGAAAGAAAAGAAGCGGCAGATCAACTGGTCTAAAAAGGAGGTCTATTTAAAGGCTAGAGTATACAGATGAGTTTTAAGATGAGACTTAAATGCTTCTACTGAGGTAGCATCTCGAACTGTTACCGGGAGGGCATTCCAGAGTACTGGAGCCCGAACGGAAAACGCTCTATAGCCCGCAGACTTTTTTTGAGCTCTAGGAATCACTAATAAGCCGGAGTCTTTTGAACGCAGATTTCTTGCCGGGACATATGGTACAATACAATCGGCAAGATAGGATGGAGCTCAAAATCTGTAAGTCCACAGCGATTCCATACTCCTTTCCAGGCTGGTTTTTAGGCTTTTTTTGGGCCCATATTGAGCAAGAAGACCAGACAAAACTTGGAGAATGGCAAGAAAAGAAACGCATGCTGAAACACTGAGAAGTGGCAACCGACTAAAGGACCACGTAAAAAGGATGTGACATAAGGGGCTCAATCCATCTTCTTCCGCGTATCCGAGGTCGGGTCGTGGACGTAGCTGCTTAAGCAGGGAAGCCCAGACTTCCCTCTCCCCAGCCACTTTGTCCAGCTTTTCCCGGGGGATCCCGAGGCGTTCCCAGGCCAGCTGAAGGACATAGTCCTCCCAACGTGTCCTGCTCTAAACACCTCCTTAGGGAGGCGTTCGGGTGGCATCCTGACCTAATTCCCGAACCATCGCGCTCCTCTCGATGTGGAGGAGCAGTTGCTTTAATTTGGGCTTCCCTCAGATGGCAGAGCTTCTCACCCTATCTCTAAGGGCTGCCTCACGACTGAGGAAACACATTTCGGCCGCTTGTACCCGTGATATTGTCCCTTCGGTCATAACCCAAAGCTCATGACCATAGGTGAGGATGGGAACGTAGATCACCAGGTAAATTGAGAGCTTTGCCTTCCGGCTCAGCTCCTTCTTCACTACAACGGATTGATACAGCGTCCGCATTACTAAAGACGTCACAATCCACTTTTCCCTCTCGTGAACAAGACTCAGAGGTACTTGAACTGCTCCACTTGGGGCAGGGTCTCCCCCCCAACCCGCCTCTCCTAAATGGCCGCACCCCGTGGCACACAAAATGAATGAATGAATGAAATGTTCGTACACAGAGACATGGTTCGCACACAGAGGCATATTTGGCTCGATCCAAAAGTTCGTCATTCTAAAAGTTTGCACATCGAAAGGTTTATAAATCGAGTTTCCACTGTTCTCTCAAACCACTATTTGCTACATACGTGTTGGATTTTGGGGGATTAAAAAAGTGTCATCTTGAGCCAGTGACATGCTTCCAAGGTAGCGCAACAAATGCCAGTCGGACCTGGCAGGTGGACCTTGTAAAGCGCTATCAACATGGTCACGAGGTCAGAGGTCACTGTCCGGACCGGCTGAGTTAGCACCAGCTGAACAGCAGCTGTGAAAACAGAAATTGTATTCTGGGTTCACGTTTTGAAAGGCTCCTTCTATGCTGCTGCCTTTTTGAGCCTTGTATAGTTATTATTTGCATGCAGTTGTTTTTTTTTTCTTATTCAGTGCTCTTGGGACTGAACAAATTTAGTCGGGAGTACCGGTTTACATCAAATCAAATAGTACCATATTTCGATACCCTTTTCGATCAATCATAGTTCACTTATATAGCCCTCAATCACAAATGTCTCAAAGGGCGACATCTTCTCC